>NC_138447.1:0-600000 GCF_040668555.2 Bombus flavifrons
ACGTTAAATGGAGTAAAAAGAGCGCCTAAACGTCGAAATTTCTCAAACGGAAAGGAAATGACGGTTAGTTTAGTTCAAAATCGACGATATCATCGAGATTTGCGAGCTGTTCCGCTTGATCCGAAGCTGAAACTGGCGTGTATTACATTCTACACGTTAAATGGAGTAAAAAGAGCGCTTAAACGTCGAAATATCTCAAACGGGAAGGAAATGACTTCTAGTTTTGGTCAAAATCGACGAAATCATCGAGATTTGCGAGCTGTTCCGCTTGTTTCGACGGTTAAACGGTTGTTTAATACATTCTGCAAGTAAAAAGGAGTGAAAAGAGCGCTTAAACGTCGAAATATCTCAAACGGGTAGGAAATGACGGTCAGTTTTCATCAAAATCGACGAAATCATCGAGATTTGCGAGCTGTTCCGCTTGTTTCGAAGCTGAAACAGGCGTGTATTACATTCTGCCCGTTAAATGCAGTAAAAAGAGCGCTTAAACGTCGAAATATCTCAAACGGGGAGGAAATGACGGTTAGTTTTGGTCAAAATCTACGAAATCATCGAGATTTGCGAGCTGTTCCGCTTGATCCGAAGCTGAAACTGGCGTGTATTACATTCTGCACGTTAAATGGAGTAAAAAGAGCGCTTAAACGTCGAAATATTTCAAACGGGAAGGAAATGACGGTCAGTTTTCATCAAAATCGACGAAATCATCAAGATTTGCGAGCTGTTCCGCTTGTTTCGACGGTTAAACGGTTGTGCATTGCATTCTGCACGTTAAATGGAGTAAAAAGTGCGGTTAAACGTCGAAATATCTCAAACGGGAAGGAAATGACGGTCAGTTTTCATCAAAATCGACGAAATCATCGAGATTTGCGAGCTGTTCCGCTTGATCCGAAGCTGAAACTGGCGTGTATTACATTCTGCACGTTAAATGGAGTAAAAAGAGCGGTTAAACGTCGAAATATCTCAAACGGGAAGGAAATGACGGTCAGTTTTCATCAAAATCGACGAAATAATCGAGATTTGCGAGCTGTTCCGCTTGATCCGAAGCTGAAACAGGCGTGTATTACATTCTGCCCGTTAAATGCAGTAAAAAGAGCGCATAAACGTCGAAATTTCTCAAACGGGAAGGAAATGACGGTTAGTTTTGGTCAAAATCGACGAAATCATCGAGATTTGCGAGCTGTTCCGCTTGTTTAAACGTTGAAACTGGCAAGCATTACATTCTGCACGTTAAATGGAGTAAAAAGAGCGCTTAAACGTCGAAATATCTCAAACTGGAAGGAAATGACGGTTAGTTTTGGTCAAAATCGACGAAATCATCGAGATTTGCGAGCTGTTCCGCTTGTTTAAACGTTGAAACTGGCAAGCATTACATTCTGCACGTTAAATGGAGTAAAAAGAGCGCTTAAACGTCGAAATATCTCAAACTGGAAGGAAATGACGGTTAGTTTTGGTCAAAATCGACGAAATCATCGAGATTTGCGAGCTGTTCCGCTTGCTTAGACGTAGAAAACTGGCGTGTATTACATTCTGCACGTTAAATGGAGTAAAAAGAGCGCTTAAACGTCGAAATATCTCAAACGGGAAGGAAATGACTGTTAGTTTTGGTCAAAATCGACGAAATCATGGAGATTTGCGAGCTGTTCCGCTTGTTTCGAAGCTGAAACAGGCGTGTATTACATTCTGCACGTTAAATGGAGTAAAAAGAGCGCTTAAACGTCGAAATATCTCAAACGGGAAGGAAATGACTGTTAGTTTAGTTCAAAATCGACGAAATCATCGAGATTTGCGAGCTGTTCCGCTTGTTTCGAAGCTGAAACTGGCGTGTATTACATTCTTCTCGTTAAATGGAGTAAAAAGAGCGCTTAAACGTCGAAATATCTCAAACGGGTAGGAAATGACGGTCAGTTTTCATCAAAATCGACGAAATCATCGAGATTTGCGAGCTGTTCCGCTTGCTTAGACGTAGAAAACTGGCGTGTATTACATTCTGCACGTTAAATGGAGTAAAAAGAGCGCTTAAACGTCGAAATTTCCCAAACGGGAAGGAAATGACTTCTAGTTTTGGTCAAAATCGACGAAATCATCGAGACTTGCGAGCTGTTCCGCTTGTTTAGACGTTGAAACTGGCATGCATTACATTCTGCACGTTAAATGGAGTAAAAAGAGCGCATAAACGTCGAAATTTCTCAAACGGGAAGGAAATGACGGTTAGTTTTGGTCAAAATCGACGAAATCATCGAGATTTGCGAGCTGTTCCGCTTGTTTAAACGTTGAAACTGGCAAGCATTACATTCTGCACGTTAAATGGAGTAAAAAGAGCGCTTAAACGTCGAAATATCTCAAACTGGAAGGAAATGACGGTTAGTTTTGGTCAAAATCGACGAAATCATCGAGATTTGCGAGCTGTTCCGCTTGCTTAGACGTAGAAAACTGGCGTGTATTACATTCTGCACGTTAAATGGAGTAAAAAGAGCGCTTAAACGTCGAAATATCTCAAACGGGAAGGAAATGACTGTTAGTTTTGGTCAAAATCGACGAAATCATGGAGATTTGCGAGCTGTTCCGCTTGTTTCGAAGCTGAAACAGGCGTGTATTACATTCTGCACGTTAAATGGAGTAAAAAGAGCGCTTAAACGTCGAAATATCTCAAACGGGAAGGAAATGACGGTTAGTTTTGGTCAAAATCGACGAAATCATCGAGATTTGCGAGCTGTTCCGCTTGTTTAAACGTTGAAACTGGCAAGCATTACATTCTGCACGTTAAATGGAGTAAAAAGAGCGCTTAAACGTCGAAATATCTCAAACTGGAAGGAAATGACTGTTAGTTTTGGTCAAAATCGACGAAATCATCGAGATTTGCGAGCTGTTCCGCTTGCTTAGACGTTGAAACTGGCGTGTATTACATTCTGCACGTTAAATGGAGTAAACAGAGCGCTTAAACGTCGAAATATCTCAAACGGGAAGGAAATGACTTCTAGTTTTGGTCAAAATCGACGAAATCATCGAGATTTGCGAGCTGTTCCGCTTGTTTAGACGTAGAAAACTGGCGTGTATTACATTCTGCACGTTAAATGGAGTAAAAAGAGCGCTTAAACGTCGAAATTTCCCAAACGGGAAGGAAATGACGGTTAGTTTTGGTCAAAATCGACGAAATCATCGAGATTTGCGAGCTGTTCCGCTTGTTTAAACGTTGAAACTGGCAAGCATTACATTCTGCACGTTAAATGGAGTAAAAAGAGCGCTTAAACGTCGAAATATCTCAAACTGGAAGGAAATGACGGTTAGTTTTGGTCAAAATCGACGAAATCAGAGAGATTTGCGAGCTGTTCCGCTTGCTTAGACGTTGAAACTGGCGTGTATTACATTCTGCACGTTAAATGGAGTAAACAGAGCGCTTAAACGTCGAAATATTTCAAACGGGAAGGAAATGTCTTCATGTTTTGGTCAAAATCGACGAAATCATCGAGATTTGCGAGCTGTTCCGCTTGTTTCGACGGTTAAACGGTTGTTTAATACATTCTGCAAGTAAAAAGGAGTGAAAAGAGCGCTTAAACGTCGAAATATCTCAAACGGGTAGGAAATGACGGTCAGTTTTCATCAAAATCGACGAAATCATCGAGATTTGCGAGCTGTTCCGCTTGTTTCGAAGCTGAAACAGGCGTGTATTACATTCTGCCCGTTAAATGCAGTAAAAAGAGCGCTTAAACGTCGAAATATCTCAAACGGGTAGGAAATGACGGTTAGTTTTGGTCAAAATATACGAAATCATCGAGATTTGCGAGCTGTTCCGCTTGATCCGAAGCTGAAACTGGCGTGTATTACATTCTGCACGTTAAATGGAGTAAAAAGAGCGCTTAAACGTCGAAATATTTCAAACGGGAAGGAAATGACGGTCAGTTTTCATCAAAATCGACGAAATCATCAAGATTTGCGAGCTGTTCCGCTTGTTTCGACGGTTAAACGGTTGTGCATTGCATTCTGCACGTTAAATGGAGTAAAAAGTGCGGTTAAACGTCGAAATATCTCAAACGGGAAGGAAATGACGGTCAGTTTTCATCAAAATCGACGAAATCATCGAGATTTGCGAGCTGTTCCGCTTGATCCGAAGCTGAAACTGGCGTGTATTACATTCTGCACGTTAAATGGAGTAAAAAGAGCGCTTAAACGTCGAAATATCTCAAACGGGAAGGAAATGACTTCTAGTTTTGGTCAAAATCGACGAAATCATCGAGATTTGCGAGCTGTTCCGCTTGTTTAGACGTAGAAAACTGGCGTGTATTACATTCTGCACGTTAAATGGAGTAAAAAGAGCGCTTAAACGTCGAAATTTCCCAAACGGGAAGGAAATGACGGTTAGTTTTGGTCAAAATCGACGAAATCATCGAGATTTGCGAGCTGTTCCGCTTGTTTAAACGTTGAAACTGGCAAGCATTACATTCTGCACGTTAAATGGAGTAAAAAGAGCGCTTAAACGTCGAAATATCTCAAACGGGAAGGAAATGACTTCTAGTTTTGGTCAAAATCGACGAAATCATCGAGATTTGCGAGCTGTTCCGCTTGTTTAGACGTTGAAACTGGCTAGCATTACATTCTGCACGTTAAATGGAGTAAAAAGTGCGGTTAAACGTCGAAATATCTCAAACGGGAAGGAAATGACGGTCAGTTTTCATCAAAATCGACGAAATCATCGAGATTTGCGAGCTGTTCCGCTTGATCCGAAGCTGAAACTGGCGTGTATTACATTCTGCACGTTAAATGGAGTAAAAAGAGCGCTTAAACGTCGAAATATCTCAAACGGGTAGGAAATGACGGTCAGTTTTCATCAAAATCGACGAAATCATCGAGATTTGCGAGCTGTTCCGCTTGTTTCGAAGCTGAAACAGGCGTGTATTACATTCTGCCCGTTAAATGCAGTAAAAAGAGCGCTTAAACGTCGAAATATCTCAAACGGGAAGGAAATGACGGTTAGTTTTGGTCAAAATCGACGAAATCATCGAGATTTGCGAGCTGTTCCGCTTGTTTAGACGTTGAAACTGGCTTGCATTACATTCTGCACGTTAAATGGAGTAAAAAGGGCGCCTAAACGTCGAAATTTCTCAAACGGAAAGGAAATGACGGTTAGTTTAGTTCAAAATCGACGAAATCATCGAGATTTGCGAGCTGTTCCGCTTGTTCCGAAGCTGAAACTGGCGTGTATTACATTCTGCACGTTAAATGGAGTAAAAAGAGCGCTTAAACGTCGAAATATCTCAAACGGGAAGGAAATGACTTCTAGTTTTGGTCAAAATCGACGAAATCATCGAGATTTGCGAGCTGTTCCGCTTGTTTAGACGTAGAAAACTGGCGTGTATTACATTCTGCACGTTAAATGGAGTAAAAAGAGCGCTTAAACGTCGAAATTTCCCAAACGGGAAGGAAATGACGGTTAGTTTTGGTCAAAATCGACGAAATCATCGAGATTTGCGAGCTGTTCCGCTTGTTTAAACGTTGAAACTGGCAAGCATTACATTCTGCACGTTAAATGGAGTAAAAAGAGCGCTTAAACGTCGAAATATCTCAAACTGGAAGGAAATGACTGTTAGTTTTGGTCAAAATCGACGAAATCATCGAGATTTGCGAGCTGTTCCGCTTGCTTAGACGTTGAAACTGGCGTGTATTACATTCTGCACGTTAAATGGAGTAAACAGAGCGCCTAAACGTCGAAATTTCTCAAACGGAAAGGAAATGACGGTTAGTTTAGTTCAAAATCGACGATATCATCGAGATTTGCGAGCTGTTCCGCTTGATCCGAAGCTGAAACTGGCGTGTATTACATTCTACACGTTAAATGGAGTAAAAAGAGCGCTTAAACGTCGAAATATCTCAAACGGGAAGGAAATGACTTCTAGTTTTGGTCAAAATCGACGAAATCATCGAGATTTGCGAGCTGTTCCGCTTGTTTCGACGGTTAAACGGTTGTTTAATACATTCTGCAAGTAAAAAGGAGTGAAAAGAGCGCTTAAACGTCGAAATATCTCAAACGGGTAGGAAATGACGGTCAGTTTTCATCAAAATCGACGAAATCATCGAGATTTGCGAGCTGTTCCGCTTGTTTCGAAGCTGAAACAGGCGTGTATTACATTCTGCCCGTTAAATGCAGTAAAAAGAGCGCTTAAACGTCGAAATATCTCAAACGGGGAGGAAATGACGGTTAGTTTTGGTCAAAATCTACGAAATCATCGAGATTTGCGAGCTGTTCCGCTTGTTTAGACGTTGAAACTGGCTTGCATTACATTCTGCACGTTAAATGGAGTAAAAAGGGCGCCTAAACGTCGAAATTTCTCAAACGGAAAGGAAATGACGGTTAGTTTAGTTCAAAATCGACGAAATCATCGAGATTTGCGAGCTGTTCCGCTTGTTTAGACGTAGAAAACTGGCGTGTATTACATTCTGCACGTTAAATGGAGTAAAAAGAGCGCTTAAACGTCGAAATTTCCCAAACGGGAAGGAAATGACGGTTAGTTTTGGTCAAAATCGACGAAATCATCGAGATTTGCGAGCTGTTCCGCTTGTTTAAACGTTGAAACTGGCAAGCATTACATTCTGCACGTTAAATGGAGTAAAAAGAGCGCTTAAACGTCGAAATATCTCAAACGGGAAGGAAATGACTTCTAGTTTTGGTCAAAATCGACGAAATCATCGAGATTTGCGAGCTGTTCCGCTTGTTTAGACGTTGAAACTGGCTAGCATTACATTCTGCACGTTAAATGGAGTAAAAAGAGCGCCTAAACGTCGAAATTTCTCAAACGGAAAGGAAATGACGGTTAGTTTAGTTCAAAATCGACGATATCATCGAGATTTGCGAGCTGTTCCGCTTGATCCGAAGCTGAAACTGGCGTGTATTACATTCTACACGTTAAATGCAGTAAAAAGAGCGCTTAAACGTCGAAATATCTCAAACGGGAAGGAAATGACTTCTAGTTTTGGTCAAAATCGACGAAATCATCGAGATTTGCGAGCTGTTCCGCTTGTTTAGACGTTGAAACTGGCTAGCATTACATTCTGCACGTTAAATGGAGTAAAAAGAGCGCCTAAACGTCGAAATTTCTCAAACGGAAAGGAAATGACGGTTAGTTTAGTTCAAAATCGACGATATCATCGAGATTTGCGAGCTGTTCCGCTTGATCCGAAGCTGAAACTGGCGTGTATTACATTCTACACGTTAAATGGAGTAAAAAGAGCGCTTAAACGTCGAAATATCTCAAACGGGAAGGAAATGACTTCTAGTTTTGGTCAAAATCGACGAAATCATCGAGATTTGCGAGCTGTTCCGCTTGTTTCGACGGTTAAACGGTTGTTTAATACATTCTGCAAGTAAAAAGGAGTGAAAAGAGCGCTTAAACGTCGAAATATCTCAAACGGGTAGGAAATGACGGTCAGTTTTCATCAAAATCGACGAAATCATCGAGATTTGCGAGCTGTTCCGCTTGTTTCGAAGCTGAAACAGGCGTGTATTACATTCTGCCCGTTAAATGCAGTAAAAAGAGCGCTTAAACGTCGAAATATCTCAAACGGGGAGGAAATGACGGTTAGTTTTGGTCAAAATCTACGAAATCATCGAGATTTGCGAGCTGTTCCGCTTGATCCGAAGCTGAAACTGGCGTGTATTACATTCTGCACGTTAAATGGAGTAAAAAGAGCGCTTAAACGTCGAAATATTTCAAACGGGAAGGAAATGACGGTCAGTTTTCATCAAAATCGACGAAATCATCAAGATTTGCGAGCTGTTCCGCTTGTTTCGACGGTTAAACGGTTGTGCATTGCATTCTGCACGTTAAATGGAGTAAAAAGTGCGGTTAAACGTCGAAATATCTCAAACGGGAAGGAAATGACGGTCAGTTTTCATCAAAATCGACGAAATCATCGAGATTTGCGAGCTGTTCCGCTTGATCCGAAGCTGAAACTGGCGTGTATTACATTCTGCACGTTAAATGCAGTAAAAAGAGCGCTTAAACGTCGAAATATCTCAAACGGGAAGGAAATGACTTCTAGTTTTGGTCAAAATCGACGAAATCATCGAGATTTGCGAGCTGTTCCGCTTGTTTAGACGTAGAAAACTGGCGTGTATTACATTCTGCACGTTAAATGGAGTAAAAAGAGCGCTTAAACGTCGAAATTTCCCAAACGGGAAGGAAATGACGGTTAGTTTAGTTCAAAATCGACGAAATCATCGAGATTTGCGAGCTGTTCCGCTTGTTCCGAAGCTGAAACTGGCGTGTATTACATTCTGCACGTTAAATGGAGTAAAAAGAGCGCTTAAACGTCGAAATATCTCAAACGGGAAGGAAATGACTTCTAGTTTTGGTCAAAATCGACGAAATCATCGAGATTTGCGAGCTGTTCCGCTTGTTTAGACGTAGAAAACTGGCGTGTATTACATTCTGCACGTTAAATGGAGTAAAAAGAGCGCTTAAACGTCGAAATTTCCCAAACGGGAAGGAAATGACGGTTAGTTTTGGTCAAAATCGACGAAATCATCGAGATTTGCGAGCTGTTCCGCTTGTTTAAACGTTGAAACTGGCAAGCATTACATTCTGCACGTTAAATGGAGTAAAAAGAGCGCTTAAACGTCGAAATATCTCAAACTGGAAGGAAATGACGGTTAGTTTTGGTCAAAATCGACAAAATCATCGAGATTTGCGAGCTGTTCCGCTTGTTTAAACGTTGAAACTGGCAAGCATTACATTCTGCACGTTAAATGGAGTAAAAAGAGCGCTTAAGCGTCGAAATATCTCAAACTGGAAGGAAATGACGGTTAGTTTTGGTCAAAATCGACGAAATCATCGAGATTTGCGAGCTGTTCCGCTTGCTTAGACGTTGAAACTGGCGTGTATTACATTCTGCACGTTAAATGGAGTAAACAGAGCGCTTAAACGTCGAAATATCTCAAACGGGAAGGAAATGACTTCTAGTTTTGGTCAAAATCGACGAAATCATCGAGATTTGCGAGCTGTTCCGCTTGTTTCGACGGTTAAACGGTTGTTTAATACATTCTGCAAGTAAAAAGGAGTGAAAAGAGCGCTTAAACGTCGAAATATCTCAAACGGGTAGGAAATGACGGTCAGTTTTCATCAAAATCGACGAAATCATCGAGATTTGCGAGCTGTTCCGCTTGTTTCGAAGCTGAAACAGGCGTGTATTACATTCTGCCCGTTAAATGCAGTAAAAAGAGCGCTTAAACGTCGAAATATCTCAAACGGGGAGGAAATGACGGTTAGTTTTGGTCAAAATCTACGAAATCATCGAGATTTGCGAGCTGTTCCGCTTGATCCGAAGCTGAAACTGGCGTGTATTACATTCTGCACGTTAAATGGAGTAAAAAGAGCGCTTAAACGTCGAAATATTTCAAACGGGAAGGAAATGTCTTCTAGTTTTGGTCAAAATCGACGAAATCATCGAGATTTGCGAGCTGTTCCGCTTGTTTAGACGTTGAAACTGGCGTGTATTACATTCTGCACGTTAAATGGAGTAAAAAGAGCGCTTAAACGTCGAAATTTCCCAAACGGGAAGGAAATGACGGTTAGTTTTGGTCAAAATCGACGAAATCATCGAGATTTGCGAGCTGTTCCGCTTGTTTCGACGGTTAAACGGTTGTTTAATACATTCTGCAAGTAAAAAGGAGTAAAAAGAGCGCTTAAACGTCGAAATATCTCAAATGGGTAGGAAATGACGGTCAGTTTTCATCAAAATCGACGAAATCATCGAGATTTGCGAGCTGTTCCGCTTGTTTCGAAGCTGAAACAGGCGTGTATTACATTCTGCCCGTTAAATGCAGTAAAAAGAGCGCTTAAACGTCGAAATATCTCAAACGGGAAGGAAATGACGGTTAGTTTTGGTCAAAATCGACGAAATCATCGAGATTTGCGAGCTGTTCCGCTTGTTTAGACGTTGAAACTGGCTTGCATTACATTCTGCACGTTAAATGGAGTAAAAAGAGCGCCTAAACGTCGAAATTTCTCAAACGGAAAGGAAATGACGGTTAGTTTAGTTCAAAATCGACGAAATCATCGAGATTTGCGAGCTGTTCCGCTTGTTCCGAAGCTGAAACTGGCGTGTATTACATTCTGCACGTTAAATGGAGTAAAAAGAGCGCTTAAACGTCGAAATATCTCAAACGGGAAGGAAATGACTTCTAGTTTTGGTCAAAATCGACGAAATCATCGAGATTTGCGAGATGTTCCGCTTGTTTAGACGTAGAAAACTGGCGTGTATTACATTCTGCACGTTAAATGGAGTAAAAAGAGCGCTTAAACGTCGAAATTTCCCAAACGGGAAGGAAATGACGGTTAGTTTTGGTCAAAATCGACGAAATCATCGAGATTTGCGAGCTGTTCCGCTTGTTTAGACGTTGAAACTGGCTAGCATTACATTCTGCACGTTAAATGGAGTAAAAAGAGCGCCTAAACGTCGAAATTTCTCAAACGGAAAGGAAATGACGGTTAGTTTAGTTCAAAATCGACGATATCATCGAGATTTGCGAGCTGTTCCGCTTGATCCGAAGCTGAAACTGGCGTGTATTACATTCTACACGTTAAATGGAGTAAAAAGAGAGCTTAAACGTCGAAATATCTCAAACGGGTAGGAAATGACGGTTAGTTTTGGTCAAAATCGACGAAATCATCGAGATTTGCGAGCTGTTCCGCTTGTTTAGACGTTGAAACTGGCAAGCATTACATTCTGCACGTTAAATGGAGTAAAAAGAGCGCTTAAACGTCGAAATATCTCAAACTGGAAGGAAATGACGGTTAGTTTTGGTCAAAATCGACGAAATCATCGAGATTTGCGAGCTGTTCCGCTTGCTTAGACGTTGAAACTGGCGTGTATTACATTCTGCACGTTAAATGGAGTAAACAGAGCGCTTAAACGTCGAAATATCTCAAACGGGAAGGAAATGACGGTTAGTTTTGGTCAAAATCGACGAAATCATCGAGATTTGCGAGCTGTTCCGCTTGTTTAAACGTTGAAACTGGCAAGCATTACATTCTGCACGTTAAATGGAGTAAAAAGAGCGCTTAAACGTCGAAATATCTCAAACTGGAAGGAAATGACGGTTAGTTTTGGTCAAAATCGACAAAATCATCGAGATTTGCGAGCTGTTCCGCTTGTTTAAACGTTGAAACTGGCAAGCATTACATTCTGCACGTTAAATGGAGTAAAAAGAGCGCTTAAGCGTCGAAATATCTCAAACTGGAAGGAAATGACGGTTAGTTTTGGTCAAAATCGACGAAATCATCGAGATTTGCGAGCTGTTCCGCTTGCTTAGACGTTGAAACTGGCGTGTATTACATTCTGCACGTTAAATGGAGTAAACAGAGCGCTTAAACGTCGAAATATCTCAAACGGGAAGGAAATGACTTCTAGTTTTGGTCAAAATCGACGAAATCATCGAGATTTGCGAGCTGTTCCGCTTGTTTCGACGGTTAAACGGTTGTTTAATACATTCTGCAAGTAAAAAGGAGTGAAAAGAGCGCTTAAACGTCGAAATATCTCAAACGGGTAGGAAATGACGGTCAGTTTTCATCAAAATCGACGAAATCATCGAGATTTGCGAGCTGTTCCGCTTGTTTCGAAGCTGAAACAGGCGTGTATTACATTCTGCCCGTTAAATGCAGTAAAAAGAGCGCTTAAACGTCGAAATATCTCAAACGGGGAGGAAATGACGGTTAGTTTTGGTCAAAATCTACGAAATCATCGAGATTTGCGAGCTGTTCCGCTTGATCCGAAGCTGAAACTGGCGTGTATTACATTCTGCACGTTAAATGGAGTAAAAAGAGCGCTTAAACGTCGAAATATTTCAAACGGGAAGGAAATGTCTTCTAGTTTTGGTCAAAATCGACGAAATCATCGAGATTTGCGAGCTGTTCCGCTTGTTTAGACGTTGAAACTGGCGTGTATTACATTCTGCACGTTAAATGGAGTAAAAAGAGCGCTTAAACGTCGAAATTTCCCAAACGGGAAGGAAATGACGGTTAGTTTTGGTCAAAATCGACGAAATCATCGAGATTTGCGAGCTGTTCCGCTTGTTTCGACGGTTAAACGGTTGTTTAATACATTCTGCAAGTAAAAAGGAGTAAAAAGAGCGCTTAAACGTCGAAATATCTCAAACGGGTAGGAAATGACGGTCAGTTTTCATCAAAATCGACGAAATCATCGAGATTTGCGAGCTGTTCCGCTTGTTTCGAAGCTGAAACAGGCGTGTATTACATTCTGCCCGTTAAATGCAGTAAAAAGAGCGCTTAAACGTCGAAATATCTCAAACGGGAAGGAAATGACGGTTAGTTTTGGTCAAAATCGACGAAATCATCGAGATTTGCGAGCTGTTCCGCTTGTTTAGACGTTGAAACTGGCTTGCATTACATTCTGCACGTTAAATGGAGTAAAAAGAGCGCCTAAACGTCGAAATTTCTCAAACGGAAAGGAAATGACGGTTAGTTTAGTTCAAAATCGACGAAATCATCGAGATTTGCGAGCTGTTCCGCTTGTTCCGAAGCTGAAACTGGCGTGTATTACATTCTGCACGTTAAATGGAGTAAAAAGAGCGCTTAAACGTCGAAATATCTCAAACGGGAAGGAAATGACTTCTAGTTTTGGTCAAAATCGACGAAATCATCGAGATTTGCGAGATGTTCCGCTTGTTTAGACGTAGAAAACTGGCGTGTATTACATTCTGCACGTTAAATGGAGTAAAAAGAGCGCTTAAACGTCGAAATTTCCCAAACGGGAAGGAAATGACGGTTAGTTTTGGTCAAAATCGACGAAATCATCGAGATTTGCGAGCTGTTCCGCTTGTTTAGACGTTGAAACTGGCTAGCATTACATTCTGCACGTTAAATGGAGTAAAAAGAGCGCCTAAACGTCGAAATTTCTCAAACGGAAAGGAAATGACGGTTAGTTTAGTTCAAAATCGACGATATCATCGAGATTTGCGAGCTGTTCCGCTTGATCCGAAGCTGAAACTGGCGTGTATTACATTCTACACGTTAAATGGAGTAAAAAGAGAGCTTAAACGTCGAAATATCTCAAACGGGTAGGAAATGACGGTTAGTTTTGGTCAAAATCGACGAAATCATCGAGATTTGCGAGCTGTTCCGCTTGTTTAGACGTTGAAACTGGCAAGCATTACATTCTGCACGTTAAATGGAGTAAAAAGAGCGCTTAAACGTCGAAATATCTCAAACTGGAAGGAAATGACGGTTAGTTTTGGTCAAAATCGACGAAATCATCGAGATTTGCGAGCTGTTCCGCTTGCTTAGACGTTGAAACTGGCGTGTATTACATTCTGCACGTTAAATGGAGTAAACAGAGCGCTTAAACGTCGAAATATCTCAAACGGGAAGGAAATGACTTCTAGTTTTGGTCAAAATCGACGAAATCATCGAGATTTGCGAGCTGTTCCGCTTGTTTCGACGGTTAAACGGTTGTTTAATACATTCTGCAAGTAAAAAGGAGTGAATAGAGCGCTTAAACGTCGAAATATCTCAAACGGGTAGGAAATGACGGTCAGTTTTCATCAAAATCGACGAAATCATCGAGATTTGCGAGCTGTTCCGCTTGTTTCGAAGCTGAAACAGGCGTGTATTACATTCTGCCCGTTAAATGCAGTAAAAAGAGCGCTTAAACGTCGAAATATCTCAAACGGGAAGGAAATGACGGTTAGTTTTGGTCAAAATCGACGAAATCATCGAGATTTGCGAGCTGTTCCGCTTGTTTAGACGTTGAAACTGGCTTGCATTACATTCTGCACGTTAAATGGAGTAAAAAGAGCGCCTAAACGTCGAAATTTCTCAAACGGAAAGGAAATGACGGTTAGTTTAGTTCAAAATCGACGAAATCATCGAGATTTGCGAGCTGTTCCGCTTGTTCCGAAGCTGAAACTGGCGTGTATTACATTCTGCACGTTAAATGGAGTAAAAAGAGCGCTTAAACGTCGAAATATCTCAAACGGGAAGGAAATGACTTCTAGTTTTGGTCAAAATCGACGAAATCATCGAGATTTGCGAGCTGTTCCGCTTGTTTAGACGTAGAAAACTGGCGTGTATTACATTCTGCACGTTAAATGGAGTAAAAAGAGCGCTTAAACGTCGAAATTTCCCAAACGGGAAGGAAATGACGGTTAGTTTTGGTCAAAATCGACGAAATCATCGAGATTTGCGAGCTGTTCCGCTTGTTTAAACGTTGAAACTGGCAAGCATTACATTCTGCACGTTAAATGGAGTAAAAAGAGCGCTTAAACGTCGAAATATCTCAAACTGGAAGGAAATGACGGCTAGTTTTGGACAAAATCGACAAAATCATCGAGATTTGCGAGCTGTTCCGCTTGTTTAAACGTTGAAACTGGCAAGCATTACATTCTGCACGTTAAATGGAGTAAAAAGAGCGCTTAAACGTCGAAATTTCCCAAACGGGAAGGAAATGACTTCTAGTTTTGGTCAAAATCGACGAAATCATCGAGATTTGCGAGCTGTTCCGCTTGTTTAGACGTTGAAACTGGCATGCATTACATTCTGCACGTTAAATGGAGTAAAAAGAGCGCATAAACGTCGAAATTTCTCAAACGGGAAGGAAATGACGGTTAGTTTTGGTCAAAATCGACGAAATCATCGAGATTTGCGAGCTGTTCCGCTTGTTTAAACGTTGAAACTGGCAAGCATTACATTCTGCACGTTAAATGGAGTAAAAAGAGCGCTTAAACGTCGAAATATCTCAAACTGGAAGGAAATGACGGTTAGTTTTGGTCAAAATCGACGAAATCATCGAGATTTGCGAGCTGTTCCGCTTGCTTAGACGTTGAAACTGGCTTGTATTACATTCTGCACGTTAAATGGAGTAAAAAGAGCGCTTAAACGTCGAAATATCTCAAACGGGAAGGAAATGACTGTTAGTTTTGGTCAAAATCGACGAAATCATGGAGATTTGCGAGCTGTTCCGCTTGTTTCGAAGCTGAAACAGGCGTGTATTACATTCTGCCCGTTAAATGCAGTAAAAAGAGCGCTTACACGTCGAAATTTCTCAAACGGGAAGGAAATGACGGTTAGTTTTGGTCAAAATCGACGAAATCATGGAGATTTGCGAGCTGTTCCGCTTGTTTCGAAGCTGAAACAGGCGTGTGTTACATTCTGCCCGTTAAATGCAGTAAAAAGAGCGCTTAAACGTCGAAATATTTCAAACGGGAAGGAAATGACGCTTAGTTTTGGTCAAAATCGACGAAATCATCGAGATTTGCGAGCTGTTCCGCTTGTTTCGAAGCTGAAACAGGCGTGTATTACATTCTGCCCGTTAAATGCAGTAAAAAGAGCGCTTAAACGTCGAAATATCTCAAACGGGAAGGAAATGACGGTTAGTTTTGGTCAAAATCGACGAAATCATCGAGATTTGCGAGCTGTTCCGCTTGTTTCGAAGCTGAAACAGGCGTGTATTACATTCTGCCCGTTAAATGCAGTAAAAAGAGCGCTTAAACGTCGAAATATCTCAAACGGGAAGGAAATGACGGTTAGTTTTGGTCAAAATCGACGAAATCATCGAGATTTGCGAGCTGTTCCGCTTGTTTCGAAGCTGAAACAGGCGTGTATTACATTCTGCCCGTTAAATGCAGTAAAAAGAGCGCTTAAACGTCGAAATATCTCAAACGGGAAGGAAATGACGGTTAGTTTTGGTCAAAATCGACGAAATCATCGAGATTTGCGAGCTGTTCCGCTTGATCCGAAGCTGAAACTGGCGTGTATTACATTCTGCACGTTAAATGGAGTAAAAAGAGCGCTTAAACGTCGAAATATTTCAAACGGGAAGGAAATGTCTTCTAGTTTTGGTCAAAATCGACGAAATCATCGAGATTTGCGAGCTGTTCCGCTTGTTTCGAAGCTGAAACAGGCGTGTATTACATTCTGCCCGTTAAATGCAGTAAAAAGAGCGCTTAAACGTCGAAATATCTCAAACGGGAAGGAAATGACGGTTAGTTTTGGTCAAAATCGACGATATCATCGAGATTTGCGAGCTGTTCCGCTTGATCCGAAGCTGAAACTGGCGTGTATTACATTCTACACGTTAAATGGAGTAAAAAGAGAGCTTAAACGTCGAAATATCTCAAACGGGTAGGAAATGACGGTCAGTTTTCATCAAAATCGACGAAATCATCGAGATTTGCGAGCTGTTCCGCTTGTTTCGAAGCTGAAACAGGCGTGTATTACATTCTGCCCGTTAAATGCAGTAAAAAGAGCGCTTAAACGTCGAAATATCTCAAACGGGAAGGAAATGACGGTTAGTTTTGGTCAAAATCGACGAAATCATCGAGATTTGCGAGCTGTTCCGCTTGTTTAGACGTTGAAACTGGCTTGCATTACATTCTGCACGTTAAATGGAGTAAAAAGAGCGCCTAAACGTCGAAATTTCTCAAACGGAAAGGAAATGACGGTTAGTTTTGGTCAAAATCGACGAAATCATCGAGATTTGCGAGCTGTTCCGCTTGTTTAGACGTAGAAAACTGGCGTGTATTACATTCTGCACGTTAAATGGAGTAAAAAGAGCGCTTAAACGTCGAAATTTCCCAAACGGGAAGGAAATGACGGTTAGTTTTGGACAAAATCGACGAAATCATCGAGATTTGCGAGCTGTTCCGCTTGTTTAGACGTAGAAAACTGGCGTGTATTACATTCTGCACGTTAAATGGAGTAAAAAGAGCGCTTAAACGTCGAAATTTCCCAAACGGGAAGGAAATGACGGTTAGTTTTGGTCAAAATCGACGAAATCATCGAGATTTGCGAGCTGTTCCGCTTGTTTAAACGTTGAAACTGGCAAGCATTACATTCTGCACGTTAAATGGAGTAAAAAGAGCGCTTAAACGTCGAAATATCTCAAACGGGAAGGAAATGACTTCTAGTTTTGGTCAAAATCGACGAAATCATCGAGATTTGCGAGCTGTTCCGCTTGTTTCGACGGTTAAACGGTTGTTTAATACATTCTGCAAGTAAAAAGGAGTGAATAGAGCGCTTAAACGTCGAAATATCTCAAACGGGTAGGAAATGACGGTCAGTTTTCATCAAAATCGACGAAATCATCGAGATTTGCGAGCTGTTCCGCTTGTTTCGAAGCTGAAACAGGCGTGTATTACATTCTGCCCGTTAAATGCAGTAAAAAGAGCGCTTAAACGTCGAAATATCTCAAACGGGAAGGAAATGACGGTTAGTTTTGGTCAAAATCGACGAAATCATCGAGATTTGCGAGCTGTTCCGCTTGTTTAGACGTTGAAACTGGCTTGCATTACATTCTGCACGTTAAATGGAGTAAAAAGAGCGCCTAAACGTCGAAATTTCTCAAACGGAAAGGAAATGACGGTTAGTTTAGTTCAAAATCGACGAAATCATCGAGATTTGCGAGCTGTTCCGCTTGTTTAAACGTTGAAACTGGCGTGTATTAAATTCTGCACGTTAAATGGAGTAAAAAGAGCGCTTAAACGTCGAAATATCTCAAACGGGAAGGAAATGACTTCTAGTTTTGGTCAAAATCGACGAAATCATCGAGATTTGCGAGCTGTTCCGCTTGTATAGACGTAGAAAACTGGCGTGTATTACATTCTGCACGTTAAATGGAGTAAAAAGAGCGCTTAAACGTCGAAATATCTCAAACTGGAAGGAAATGACGGTTAGTTTTGGTCAAAATCGACGAAATCATCGAGATTTGCGAGCTGTTCCGCTTGCTTAGACGTTGAAACTGGCGTGTATTACATTCTGCACGTTAAATGGAGTAAACAGAGCGCTTAAACGTCGAAATATCTCAAACGGGAAGGAAATGACTTCTAGTTTTGGTCAAAATCGACGAAATCATCGAGATTTGCGAGCTGTTCCGCTTGTTTCGACGGTTAAACGGTTGTTTAATACATTCTGCAAGTAAAAAGGAGTGAATAGAGCGCTTAAACGTCGAAATATCTCAAACGGGTAGGAAATGACGGTCAGTTTTCATCAAAATCGACGAAATCATCGAGATTTGCGAGCTGTTCCGCTTGTTTCGAAGCTGAAACAGGCGTGTATTACATTCTGCCCGTTAAATGCAGTAAAAAGAGCGCTTAAACGTCGAAATATCTCAAACGGGAAGGAAATGACGGTTAGTTTTGGTCAAAATCGACGAAATCATCGAGATTTGCGAGCTGTTCCGCTTGTTTAGACGTAGAAAACTGGCGTGTATTACATTCTGCACGTTAAATGGAGTAAAAAGAGCGCCTAAACGTCGAAATTTCTCAAACGGAAAGGAAATGACGGTTAGTTTAGTTCAAAATCGACGAAATCATCGAGATTTGCGAGCTGTTCCGCTTGTTCCGAAGCTGAAACTGGCGTGTATTACATTCTGCACGTTAAATGGAGTAAAAAGAGCGCTTAAACGTCGAAATATCTCAAACGGGAAGGAAATGACTTCTAGTTTTGGTCAAAATCGACGAAATCATCGAGATTTGCGAGCTGTTCCGCTTGTTTAGACGTAGAAAACTGGCGTGTATTACATTCTGCACGTTAAATGGAGTAAAAAGAGCGCTTAAACGTCGAAATTTCCCAAACGGGAAGGAAATGACGGTTAGTTTTGGTCAAAATCGACGAAATCATCGAGATTTGCGAGCTGTTCCGCTTGTTTAAACGTTGAAACTGGCAAGCATTACATTCTGCACGTTAAATGGAGTAAAAAGAGCGCTTAAACGTCGAAATATCTCAAACTGGAAGGAAATGACGGTTAGTTTTGGTCAAAATCGACAAAATCATCGAGATTTGCGAGCTGTTCCGCTTGTTTAAACGTTGAAACTGGCAAGCATTACATTCTGCACGTTAAATGGAGTAAAAAGAGCGCTTAAACGTCGAAATTTCCCAAACGGGAAGGAAATGACTTCTAGTTTTGGTCAAAATCGACGAAATCATCGAGATTTGCGAGCTGTTCCGCTTGTTTAGACGTTGAAACTGGCATGCATTACATTCTGCACGTTAAATGGAGTAAAAAGAGCGCATAAACGTCGAAATTTCTCAAACGGGAAGGAAATGACGGTTAGTTTTGGTCAAAATCGACGAAATCATGGAGATTTGCGAGCTGTTCCGCTTGTTTCGAAGCTGAAACAGGCGTGTGTTACATTCTGCCCGTTAAATGCAGTAAAAAGAGCGCTTAAACGTCGAAATATTTCAAACGGGAAGGAAATGACGCTTAGTTTTGGTCAAAATCGACGAAATCATCGAGATTTGCGAGCTGTTCCGCTTGTTTCGAAGCTGAAACAGGCGTGTATTACATTCTGCCCGTTAAATGCAGTAAAAAGAGCGCTTAAACGTCGAAATATCTCAAACGGGAAGGAAATGACGGTTAGTTTTGGTCAAAATCGACGAAATCATCGAGATTTGCGAGCTGTTCCGCTTGTTCCGAAGCTGAAACAGGCGTGTATTACATTCTGCCCGTTAAATGCAGTAAAAAGAGCGCTTAAACGTCGAAATATCTCAAACGGGAAGGAAATGACGGTTAGTTTTGGTCAAAATCGACGAAATCATCGAGATTTGCGAGCTGTTCCGCTTGATCCGAAGCTGAAACTGGCGTGTATTACATTCTGCACGTTAAATGGAGTAAAAAGAGCGCTTAAACGTCGAAATATTTCAAACGGGAAGGAAATGTCTTCTAGTTTTGGTCAAAATCGACGAAATCATCGAGATTTGCGAGCTGTTCCGCTTGTTTAAACGTTGAAACTGGCAAGCATTACATTCTGCACGTTAAATGGAGTAAAAAGAGCGCTTACACGTCGAAATATCTCAAACTGGAAGGAAATGACGGTTAGTTTTGGTCAAAATCGACAAAATCATCGAGATTTGCGAGCTGTTCCGCTTGTTTAAACGTTGAAACTGGCAAGCATTACATTCTGCACGTTAAATGGAGTAAAAAGAGCGCTTAAACGTCGAAATATCTCAAACTGGAAGGAAATGACGGTCAGTTTTCATCAAAATCTACGAAATCATCGAGATTTGCGAGCTGTTCCGCTTGTTTCGAAGCTGAAGCAGGCGTGTATTACATTCTGCCCGTTAAATGCAGTAAAAAGAGCGCTTAAACGTCGAAATATCTCAAACGGGAAGGAAATGTCTTCTAGTTTTGGTCAAAATCGACGAAATCATCGAGATTTGCGAGCTGTTCCGCTTGTTTAGACGTTGAAACTGGCGTGTATTACATTCTGCACGTTAAATGGAGTAAAAAGAGCGCTTAAACGTCGAAATTTCCCAAACGGGAAGGAAATGACGGTTAGTTTTGGTCAAAATCGACGAAATCATCGAGATTTGCGAGCTGTTCCGCTTGTTTAAACGTTGAAACTGGCAAGCATTACATTCTGCACGTTAAATGGAGTAGAAAGAGCGCTTAAACGTCGAAATATCTCAAACTGGAAGGAAATGACGGTTAGTTTTGGTCAAAATCGACGAAATCATCGAGATTTGCGAGCTGTTCCGCTTGCTTAGACGTTGAAACTGGCTTGTATTACATTCTGCAAGTTAAATGAAGTAAAAAGAGCGCTTAAACGTCGAAATATCTCAAACGGGAAGGAAATGACTGTTAGTTTTGGTCAAAATCGACGAAATCATGGAGATTTGCGAGCTGTTCCGCTTGTTTCGAAGCTGAAACAGGCGTGTATTACATTCTGCCCGTTAAATGCAGTAAAAAGAGCGCTTACACGTCGAAATTTCTCAAATGGGAAGGAAATGACGGTTAGTTTTGGTCAAAATCGACGAAATCATGGAGATTTGCGAGCTGTTCCGCTTGTTTCGAAGCTGAAACAGGCGTGTATTACATTCTGCCCGTTAAATGCAGTAAAAAGAGCGCTTAAACGTCGAAATATTTCAAACGGGAAGGAAATGACGCTTAGTTTTGGTCAAAATCGACGAAATCATCGAGATTTGCGAGCTGTTCCGCTTGTTTCGAAGCTGAAGCAGGCGTGTATTACATTCTGCCCGTTAAATGCAGTAAAAAGAGCGCTTAAACGTCGAAATATCTCAAACGGGAAGGAAATGACGGTTAGTTTTGGTCAAAATCGACGAAATCATCGAGATTTGCGAGCTGTTCCGCTTGTTTCGAAGCTGAAACAGGCGTGTATTACATTCTGCCCGTTAAATGCAGTAAAAAGAGCGCTTAAACGTCGAAATATCTCAAACGGGAAGGAAATGACGGTTAGTTTATGGTCAAAATCGACGAAATCATCGAGATTTGCGAGCTGTTCCGCTTGTTCCGATGCTGAAACTGGCGTGTATTACATTCTGCACGTTAAATGGAGTAAAAAGAGCGCTTAAACGTCGAAATATCTCAAACGGGAAGGAAATGACTTCTAGTTTTGGTCAAAATCGACGAAATCATCGAGATTTGCGAGCTGTTCCGCTTGTTTCGACGGTTAAACGGTTGTTTAATACATTCTGCAAGTAAAAAGGAGTGAAATGAGCGTTTAAACGTCGAAATGTCTCAAACGGGAAGGAAATGACGGTCAGTTTTCATCAAAATCGACGAAATCATCGAGATTTGCGAGCTGTTCCGCTTGTTTCGACGGTTAAACGGTTGTTTAATACATTCTGCAAGTAAAAAGGAGTGAAATGAGCGTTTAAACGTCGAAATATCACAAACGGGAAGAAAATGTCGGTCAGTTTTCATCAAAATCGACGAAATCATCGAGATTTGCGAGCTGTTCCGCTTGTTTCGACGGTTAAACGGTTTTGCATTGCATTCTGCACGTTAAATGGAGTAAAAAGAGCGCTTAAACGTCGAAATATCTCAAACGGGAAGGAAATGACGGTTAGTTTTGGTCAAAATCGACGAAATCATCGAGATTTGCGACCTGTTCCGCTGGTTTCGACGGTTAACCGGTTGTGCATTGCATTCTGCACGTTAAATGGAGTAAAAAGAGCGCTTAAACGTCGAAATATCTCAAACGGGAAGGAAATGACGGTCAGTTTTCATCAAAATCGACGAAATCATCAAGATTTGCGAGCTGTTCCTCTTGTTTCGACGGTTAAACGGTTGTGCATTGCATTCTGCACGTAAAAAGGAGTGAAATGAGCGTTTAAATGTCGAAATATCTCAAACGGGAAGGAAATGACGGTCAGTTTTCATCAAAATCGACGAAATCATCGAGATTTGCGTGCTGACTGTCATTTCCTTCCCGTTTGAGATATTTCGACGTTTAAGCGCTCATTTCACTACTTTTTACTTGCAGAATGTATTAAACAACCGTTTAACCGTCGAAACAAGCGGAACAGCTCGCAAATCTCGATGATTTCGTCGATTTTGATGAAAACTGACCGTCATTTCCTTCCTGTTTGAGATATTTCGACGTTTAAACGCTCATTTCACTCCTTTTTACGAGCAGAATGTAATAAACAACCGTTTAACCGTCGAAAGAAGCGGAACAGCTCGCAAATCTCGATGATTTCGGCGATTTTGATGAAAACTGACCGTCATTTCCTTCCCGTTTGAGATATTTCGACGTTTAAGCGCTCTTTTTACTCCATTTAACGTGCAGAATGTAATACACGCCAGTTTCAGCGTCGAAACAAGACCAACAGCTCGCAAATCGCTTTGATTTCGTCGATTTTGATGAAAACTGACCGTCATTTCCTTCCCGTCTGAGATATTTCGACGTTTAAGCGCTCTTTTTACTCCTTCTTACGAGCAGAATGTAATAAACAACTGTTTAACCGTCGAAACAAGCGGAACAGCTCGCAAATCTCGATGATTTCGTCGATTTTGATGAAAACTGACCGACATTTCCTTCCTGTTTGAGATATTTCGACGTTTAAACGCTCATTTCACTCCTTTTTACGAGCAGAATGTAATAAACAACCGTTTAACCGTCGAAACAAGCGGAACAGCTCGCAAATCTCGATGATTTCGGCGATTTTGATGAAAACTGACCGTCATTTCCTTCCTGTTTGAGATATTTCGACGTTTAAACGCTCATTTCACTCCTTTTTACGAGCAGAATGTAATAAACAACCGTTTAACCGTCGAAACAAGCGGAACAGCTCGCAAATCTCGATGATTTCGGCGATTTTGATGAAAACTGACCGTCATTTCCTTCCCGTTTGAGATATTTCGACGTTTAAGCGCTCTTTTTACTCCATTTAACGTGCAGAATGCAATGCACAACCGTTTAACCGTCGAAACAAGCGGAATAGCTCGCAAATCTCGATGATTTCGTCGATTTTGATGAAAACTGACCGTCATTTCCTTCCCGTTTGAGATATTTCGACGTTTAAAAGCTCATTTCACTCCTTTTTACGTGCAGAATGTAATAAACAACCGTTTAACCGTCGAAACAAGCGGAACAGCTCGCAAATCTCGATGATTTCGTCGATTTTGATGAAAACTGACCGTCATTTCCTTCCCGTTTGAGATATTTCGACGTTTAAGCGCTCTTTTTAATCCTTTTTACTTGCAGAATGCAATGCACAACCGTTTAACCGTCGAAACAAGCGGAACAGCTCGCAAATCTCGATGATTTCGTTGATTTTGATGAAAACTGACCGTCATTTTCTTCCTGTTTGAGATATTTCGACGTTTAAACGCTCATTTCACTCCTTTTTACGAGCAGAATGTAATAAACAACCGTTTAACCGTCGAAACAAGCGGAACAGCTCGCAAATCTCGATGATTTCGGCGATTTTGATGAAAACTGACCGTCATTTCCTTCCTGTTTGAGATATTTCGACGTTTAAACGCTCATTTCACTCCTTTTTACGAGCAGAATGTAATAAACAACCGATTAACCGTCGAAACAAGCGGAACAGCTCGCAAATCTCGATGATTTCGGCGATTTTGATGAAAACTGACCGTCATTTCCTTCCCGTTTGAGATATTTCGACGTTTAAGCGCTCTTTTTACTCCATTTAACGTGCAGAATGCCATGCACAACCGTTTAACCGTCGAAACAATCGGAACAGCTCGCAAATCTCGATGATTTCGTTGATTTTGATGAAAACTGACCGTCATCTCCTTCCCGTTTGAGATATTTCGACGTTTAAGCGCTCTTTTTACTCCATTTAACGTGCAGAATGCCATGCACAACCGTTTAACCGTCGAAACAAGCGGAACAGCTCGCAAATCTCGATGATTTCGTTGATTTTGATGAAAACTGACCGTCATTTCCTTCCCGTTTGAGATATTTCGACGTTTAAGCGCTCTTTTTACTCCATTTAACGTGCAGAATGCCATGCACAACCGTTTAACCGTCGAAACAAGCGGAACAGCTCGCAAATCTCGATGATTTCGTTGATTTTGATGAAAACTGACCGTCATTTTCTTCCCGTTTGAGATATTTCGACGTTTAAACGCTCATTTCACTCCTTCTTACGAGCAGAATGTAATAAACAACCGTTTAACCGTCGAAACAAGCGGAACAGCTCGCAAATCTCGATGATTTTGTCGATTTTGATGAAAACTGACCGTCATTTCCTTCCCGTTTGAGATATTTCGACGTTTAAAAGCTTATTTCACTCCTTTTTACGTGCAGAATGTAATAAACAACCGTTTAACCGTCGAAACAAGCGGAACAGCTCGCAAATCTCGATGATTTCGTCGATTTTGATGAAAACTGACCGTCATTTCCTTCCCGTTTGAGATATTTCGACGTTTAAAAGCTCATTTCACTCCTTTTTACGTGCAGAATGTAATAAACAACCGTTTAACCGTCGAAACAAGCGGAATAGCTCGCAAATCTCGATGATTTCGTCGATTTTGATGAAAACTGACCGTCATTTCCTTCCCGATTGAGATATTTCGACGTTTAAAAGCTCATTTCACTCCTTTTTACGTGCAGAATGTAATAAACAACCGTTTAACCGTCGAAACAAGCGGAACAGCTCGCAAATCTCGATGATTTCGTTGATTTTGATGAAAACTGACCGTCATTTTCTTCCCGTTTGAGATATTTCGACGTTTAAACGCTCATTTCACTCCTTCTTACGAGCAGAATGTAATAAACAACCGTTTAACCGTCGAAACAAGCGGAACAGCTCGCAAATCTCGATGATTTCGGCGATTTTGATGAAAACTGACCGTCATTTCCTTCCCGTTTGAGATATTTCGACGTTTAAGCGCTCTTTTTACTCCATTTAACGTGCAGAATGCCATGCACAACCGTTTAACCGTCGAAACAATCGGAACAGCTCGCAAATCTCGATGATTTCGTTGATTTTGATGAAAACTGACCGTCATTTCCTTCCCGTTTGAGATATTTCGACGTTTAAGCGCTCTTTTTACTCCATTTAACGTGCAGAATGCCATGCACAACCGTTTAACCGTCGAAACAAGCGGAACAGCTCGCAAATCTCGATGATTTCGTTGATTTTGATGAAAACTGACCGTCATTTTCTTCCCGTTTGAGATATTTCGACGTTTAAACGCTCATTTCACTCCTTCTTACGAGCAGAATGTAATAAACAACCGTTTAACCGTCGAAACAAGCGGAACAGCTCGCAAATCTCGATGATTTTGTCGATTTTGATGAAAACTGACCGTCATTTCCTTCCCGTTTGAGATATTTCGACGTTTAAAAGCTTATTTCACTCCTTTTTACGTGCAGAATGTAATAAACAACCGTTTAACCGTCGAAACAAGCGGAACAGCTCGCAAATCTCGATGATTTCGTCGATTTTGATGAAAACTGACCGTCATTTCCTTCCCGTTTGAGATATTTCGACGTTTAAAAGCTCATTTCACTCCTTTTTACGTGCAGAATGTAATAAACAACCGTTTAACCGTCGAAACAAGCGGAATAGCTCGCAAATCTCGATGATTTCGTCGATTTTGATGAAAACTGACCGTCATTTCCTTCCCGTTTGAGATATTTTGACGTTTAAGCGCTCTTTTTAATCCTTTTTACTTGCAGAATGCAATGCACAACCGTTTAACCGTCGAAACAAGCGGAACAGCTCGCAAATCTCGATGATTTCGTTGATTTTGATGAAAACTGACCGTCATTTTCTTCCCGTTTGAGATATTTCGACGTTTAAACGCTCATTTCACTCCTTCTTACGAGCAGAATGTAATAAACAACCGTTTAACCGTCGAAACAAGCGGAACAGCTCGCAAATCTCGATGATTTCGTCGATTTTGATGAAAACTGACCGTCATTTCCTTCCCGTTTGAGATATTTCGACGTTTAAAAGCTCATTTCACTCCTTTTTACGTGCAGAATGTAATAAACAACCGTTTAACCGTCGAAACAAGCGGAATAGCTCGCAAATCTCGATGATTTCGTCGATTTTGATGAAAACTGACCGTCATTTCCTTCCCGTTTGAGATATTTTGACGTTTAAGCGCTCTTTTTAATCCTTTTTACTTGCAGAATGCAATGCACAACCGTTTAACCGTCGAAACAAGCGGAACAGCTCGCAAATCTCGATGATTTCGTTGATTTTGATGAAAACTGACCGTCATTTTCTTCCCGTTTGAGATATTTCGACGTTTAAACGCTCATTTCACTCCTTCTTACGAGCAGAAAGTAATAAACAACCGTTTAACCGTCGAAACAAGCGGAACAGCTCGCAAATCTCGATGATTTCGTCGATTTTGATGAAAACTGACCGTCATTTCCTTCCTGTTTGAGATATTTCGACGTTTAAACGCTCATTTCACTCCTTTTTACGAGCAGAATGTAATAAACAACCGTTTAACCGTCGAAAGAAGCGGAACAGCTCGCAAATCTCGATGATTTCGGCGATTTTGATGAAAACTGACCGTCATTTCCTTCCCGTTTGAGATATTTCGACGTTTAAGCGCTCTTTTTACTCCATTTAACGTGCAGAATGTAATACACGCCAGTTTCAGCGTCGAAACAAGACCAACAGCTCGCAAATCGCTTTGATTTCGTCGATTTTGATGAAAACTGACCGTCATTTCCTTCCCGTCTGAGATATTTCGACGTTTAAGCGCTCTTTTTACTCCTTCTTACGAGCAGAATGTAATAAACAACTGTTTAACCGTCGAAACAAGCGGAACAGCTCGCAAATCTCGATGATTTCGTCGATTTTGATGAAAACTGACCGACATTTCCTTCCTGTTTGAGATATTTCGACGTTTAAACGCTCATTTCACTCCTTTTTACGAGCAGAATGTAATAAACAACCGTTTAACCGTCGAAACAAGCGGAACAGCTCGCAAATCTCGATGATTTCGGCGATTTTGATGAAAACTGACCGTCATTTCCTTCCTGTTTGAGATATTTCGACGTTTAAGCGCTCTTTTTACTCCATTTAACGTGCAGAATGCAATGCACAACCGTTTAACCGTCGAAACAAGCGGAATAGCTCGCAAATCTCGATGATTTCGTCGATTTTGATGAAAACTGACCGTCATTTCCTTCCCGTTTGAGATATTTCGACGTTTAAAAGCTCATTTCACTCCTTTTTACGTGCAGAATGTAATAAACAACCGTTTAACCGTCGAAACAAGCGGAACAGCTCGCAAATCTCGATGATTTCGTCGATTTTGATGAAAACTGACCGTCATTTCCTTCCCGTTTGAGATATTTCGACGTTTAAGCGCTCTTTTTAATCCTTTTTACTTGCAGAATGCAATGCACAACCGTTTAACCGTCGAAACAAGCGGAACAGCTCGCAAATCTCGATGATTTCGTTGATTTTGATGAAAACTGACCGTCATTTTCTTCCTGTTTGAGATATTTCGACGTTTAAACGCTCATTTCACTCCTTTTTACGAGCAGAATGTAATAAACAACCGTTTAACCGTCGAAACAAGCGGAACAGCTCGCAAATCTCGATGATTTCGGCGATTTTGATGAAAACTGACCGTCATTTCCTTCCTGTTTGAGATATTTCGACGTTTAAACGCTCATTTCACTCCTTTTTACGAGCAGAATGTAATAAACAACCGATTAACCGTCGAAACAAGCGGAACAGCTCGCAAATCTCGATGATTTCGGCGATTTTGATGAAAACTGACCGTCATTTCCTTCCCGTTTGAGATATTTCGACGTTTAAGCGCTCTTTTTACTCCATTTAACGTGCAGAATGCCATGCACAACCGTTTAACCGTCGAAACAATCGGAACAGCTCGCAAATCTCGATGATTTCGTTGATTTTGATGAAAACTGACCGTCATCTCCTTCCCGTTTGAGATATTTCGACGTTTAAGCGCTCTTTTTACTCCATTTAACGTGCAGAATGCCATGCACAACCGTTTAACCGTCGAAACAAGCGGAACAGCTCGCAAATCTCGATGATTTCGTTGATTTTGATGAAAACTGACCGTCATTTCCTTCCCGTTTGAGATATTTCGACGTTTAAGCGCTCTTTTTACTCCATTTAACGTGCAGAATGCCATGCACAACCGTTTAACCGTCGAAACAAGCGGAACAGCTCGCAAATCTCGATGATTTCGTTGATTTTGATGAAAACTGACCGTCATTTTCTTCCCGTTTGAGATATTTCGACGTTTAAACGCTCATTTCACTCCTTCTTACGAGCAGAATGTAATAAACAACCGTTTAACCGTCGAAACAAGCGGAACAGCTCGCAAATCTCGATGATTTTGTCGATTTTGATGAAAACTGACCGTCATTTCCTTCCCGTTTGAGATATTTCGACGTTTAAAAGCTTATTTCACTCCTTTTTACGTGCAGAATGTAATAAACAACCGTTTAACCGTCGAAACAAGCGGAACAGCTCGCAAATCTCGATGATTTCGTCGATTTTGATGAAAACTGACCGTCATTTCCTTCCCGTTTGAGATATTTCGACGTTTAAAAGCTCATTTCACTCCTTTTTACGTGCAGAATGTAATAAACAACCGTTTAACCGTCGAAACAAGCGGAATAGCTCGCAAATCTCGATGATTTCGTCGATTTTGATGAAAACTGACCGTCATTTCCTTCCCGTTTGAGATATTTTGACGTTTAAGCGCTCTTTTTAATCCTTTTTACTTGCAGAATGCAATGCACAACCGTTTAACCGTCGAAACAAGCGGAACAGCTCGCAAATCTCGATGATTTCGTTGATTTTGATGAAAACTGACCGTCATTTTCTTCCCGTTTGAGATATTTCGACGTTTAAACGCTCATTTCACTCCTTCTTACGAGCAGAATGTAATAAACAACCGTTTAACCGTCGAAACAAGCGGAACAGCTCGCAAATCTCGATGATTTCGTCGATTTTGATGAAAACTGACCGTCATTTCCTTCCCGTTTGAGATATTTCGACGTTTAAAAGCTTATTTCACTCCTTTTTACGTGCAGAATGTAATAAACAACCGTTTAACCGTCGAAACAAGCGGAACAGCTCGCAAATCTCGATGATTTCGTCGATTTTGATGAAAACTGACCGTCATTTCCTTCCCGATTGAGATATTTCGACGTTTAAAAGCTCATTTCACTCCTTTTTACGTGCAGAATGTAATAAACAACCGTTTAACCGTCGAAACAAGCGGAACAGCTCGCAAATCTCGATGATTTCGTTGATTTTGATGAAAACTGACCGTCATTTTCTTCCCGTTTGAGATATTTCGACGTTTAAACGCTCATTTCACTCCTTCTTACGAGCAGAATGTAATAAACAACCGTTTAACCGTCGAAACAAGCGGAACAGCTCGCAAATCTCGATGATTTCGTCGATTTTGATGAAAACTGACCGACATTTTCTTCCCGTTTGAGATATTTCGACGTTTAAACGCTCATTTCACTCCTTCTTACGAGCAGAATGTAATAAACAACCGTTTAACCGTCGAAACAAGCGGAACAGCTCGCAAATCTCGATGATTTCGTTGATTTTGATGAAAACTGACCGTCATTTCCTTCCCGTTTGAGATATTTCGACGTTTAAGCGCTCTTTTTACTCCATTTAACGTGCAGAATGCCATGCACAACCGTTTAACCGTCGAAACAAGCGGAACAGCTCGCAAATCTCGATGATTTCGTCGATTTTGATGAAAACTGACCGTCATTTCCTTCCCGTTTGAGATATTTCGACGTTTAAAAGCTCATTTCACTCCTTTTTACGTGCAGAATGTAATAAACAACCGTTTAACCGTCGAAACAAGCGGAATAGCTCGCAAATCTCGATGATTTCGTCGATTTTGATGAAAACTGACCGTCATTTCCTTCCCGTTTGAGATATTTTGACGTTTAAGCGCTCTTTTTAATCCTTTTTACTTGCAGAATGCAATGCACAACCGTTTAACCGTCGAAACAAGCGGAACAGCTCGCAAATCTCGATGATTTCGTTGATTTTGATGAAAACTGACCGTCATTTTCTTCCCGTTTGAGATATTTCGACGTTTAAACGCTCATTTCACTCCTTCTTACGAGCAGAAAGTAATAAACAACCGTTTAACCGTCGAAACAAGCGGAACAGCTCGCAAATCTCGATGATTTCGTCGATTTTGATGAAAACTGACCGTCATTTCCTTCCTGTTTGAGATATTTCGACGTTTAAACGCTCATTTCACTCCTTTTTACGAGCAGAATGTAATAAACAACCGTTTAACCGTCGAAAGAAGCGGAACAGCTCGCAAATCTCGATGATTTCGGCGATTTTGATGAAAACTGACCGTCATTTCCTTCCCGTTTGAGATATTTCGACGTTTAAGCGCTCTTTTTACTCCATTTAACGTGCAGAATGTAATACACGCCAGTTTCAGCGTCGAAACAAGACCAACAGCTCGCAAATCGCTTTGATTTCGTCGATTTTGATGAAAACTGACCGTCATTTCCTTCCCGTCTGAGATATTTCGACGTTTAAGCGCTCTTTTTACTCCTTCTTACGAGCAGAATGTAATAAACAACTGTTTAACCGTCGAAACAAGCGGAACAGCTCGCAAATCTCGATGATTTCGTCGATTTTGATGAAAACTGACCGACATTTCCTTCCTGTTTGAGATATTTCGACGTTTAAACGCTCATTTCACTCCTTTTTACGAGCAGAATGTAATAAACAACCGTTTAACCGTCGAAACAAGCGGAACAGCTCGCAAATCTCGATGATTTCGGCGATTTTGATGAAAACTGACCGTCATTTCCTTCCTGTTTGAGATATTTCGACGTTTAAACGCTCATTTCACTCCTTTTTACGAGCAGAATGTAATAAACAACCGTTTAACCGTCGAAACAAGCGGAACAGCTCGCAAATCTCGATGATTTCGGCGATTTTGATGAAAACTGACCGTCATTTCCTTCCCGTTTGAGATATTTCGACGTTTAAGCGCTCTTTTTACTCCATTTAACGTGCAGAATGCAATGCACAACCGTTTAACCGTCGAAACAAGCGGAATAGCTCGCAAATCTCGATGATTTCGTCGATTTTGATGAAAACTGACCGTCATTTCCTTCCCGTTTGAGATATTTCGACGTTTAAAAGCTCATTTCACTCCTTTTTACGTGCAGAATGTAATAAACAACCGTTTAACCGTCGAAACAAGCGGAACAGCTCGCAAATCTCGATGATTTCGTCGATTTTGATGAAAACTGACCGTCATTTCCTTCCCGTTTGAGATATTTCGACGTTTAAGCGCTCTTTTTAATCCTTTTTACTTGCAGAATGCAATGCACAACCGTTTAACCGTCGAAACAAGCGGAACAGCTCGCAAATCTCGATGATTTCGTTGATTTTGATGAAAACTGACCGTCATTTTCTTCCTGTTTGAGATATTTCGACGTTTAAACGCTCATTTCACTCCTTTTTACGAGCAGAATGTAATAAACAACCGTTTAACCGTCGAAACAAGCGGAACAGCTCGCAAATCTCGATGATTTCGGCGATTTTGATGAAAACTGACCGTCATTTCCTTCCTGTTTGAGATATTTCGACGTTTAAACGCTCATTTCACTCCTTTTTACGAGCAGAATGTAATAAACAACCGATTAACCGTCGAAACAAGCGGAACAGCTCGCAAATCTCGATGATTTCGGCGATTTTGATGAAAACTGACCGTCATTTCCTTCCCGTTTGAGATATTTCGACGTTTAAGCGCTCTTTTTACTCCATTTAACGTGCAGAATGCCATGCACAACCGTTTAACCGTCGAAACAATCGGAACAGCTCGCAAATCTCGATGATTTCGTTGATTTTGATGAAAACTGACCGTCATCTCCTTCCCGTTTGAGATATTTCGACGTTTAAGCGCTCTTTTTACTCCATTTAACGTGCAGAATGCCATGCACAACCGTTTAACCGTCGAAACAAGCGGAACAGCTCGCAAATCTCGATGATTTCGTTGATTTTGATGAAAACTGACCGTCATTTCCTTCCCGTTTGAGATATTTCGACGTTTAAGCGCTCTTTTTACTCCATTTAACGTGCAGAATGCCATGCACAACCGTTTAACCGTCGAAACAAGCGGAACAGCTCGCAAATCTCGATGATTTCGTTGATTTTGATGAAAACTGACCGTCATTTTCTTCCCGTTTGAGATATTTCGACGTTTAAACGCTCATTTCACTCCTTCTTACGAGCAGAATGTAATAAACAACCGTTTAACCGTCGAAACAAGCGGAACAGCTCGCAAATCTCGATGATTTTGTCGATTTTGATGAAAACTGACCGTCATTTCCTTCCCGTTTGAGATATTTCGACGTTTAAAAGCTTATTTCACTCCTTTTTACGTGCAGAATGTAATAAACAACCGTTTAACCGTCGAAACAAGCGGAACAGCTCGCAAATCTCGATGATTTCGTCGATTTTGATGAAAACTGACCGTCATTTCCTTCCCGATTGAGATATTTCGACGTTTAAAAGCTCATTTCACTCCTTTTTACGTGCAGAATGTAATAAACAACCGTTTAACCGTCGAAACAAGCGGAACAGCTCGCAAATCTCGATGATTTCGTTGATTTTGATGAAAACTGACCGTCATTTTCTTCCCGTTTGAGATATTTCGACGTTTAAACGCTCATTTCACTCCTTCTTACGAGCAGAATGTAATAAACAACCGTTTAACCGTCGAAACAAGCGGAACAGCTCGCAAATCTCGATGATTTCGTCGATTTTGATGAAAACTGACCGACATTTTCTTCCCGTTTGAGATATTTCGACGTTTAAACGCTCATTTCACTCCTTCTTACGAGCAGAATGTAATAAACAACCGTTTAACCGTCGAAACAAGCGGAACAGCTCGCAAATCTCGATGATTTCGTTGATTTTGATGAAAACTGACCGTCATTTCCTTCCCGTTTGAGATATTTCGACGTTTAAGCGCTCTTTTTACTCCATTTAACGTGCAGAATGCCATGCACAACCGTTTAACCGTCGAAACAAGCGGAACAGCTCGCAAATCTCGATGATTTCGTCGATTTTGATGAAAACTGACCGTCATTTCCTTCCCGTTTGAGATATTTCGACGTTTAAAAGCTCATTTCACTCCTTTTTACGTGCAGAATGTAATAAACAACCGTTTAACCGTCGAAACAAGCGGAATAGCTCGCAAATCTCGATGATTTCGTCGATTTTGATGAAAACTGACCGTCATTTCCTTCCCGTTTGAGATATTTTGACGTTTAAGCGCTCTTTTTAATCCTTTTTACTTGCAGAATGCAATGCACAACCGTTTAACCGTCGAAACAAGCGGAACAGCTCGCAAATCTCGATGATTTCGTTGATTTTGATGAAAACTGACCGTCATTTTCTTCCCGTTTGAGATATTTCGACGTTTAAACGCTCATTTCACTCCTTCTTACGAGCAGAAAGTAATAAACAACCGTTTAACCGTCGAAACAAGCGGAACAGCTCGCAAATCTCGATGATTTCGTCGATTTTGATGAAAACTGACCGTCATTTCCTTCCTGTTTGAGATATTTCGACGTTTAAACGCTCATTTCACTCCTTTTTACGAGCAGAATGTAATAAACAACCGTTTAACCGTCGAAACAAGCGGAACAGCTCGCAAATCTCGATGATTTCGGCGATTTTGATGAAAACTGACCGTCATTTCCTTCCTGTTTGAGATATTTCGACGTTTAAACGCTCATTTCACTCCTTTTTACGAGCAGAATGTAATAAACAACCGATTAACCGTCGAAACAAGCGGAACAGCTCGCAAATCTCGATGATTTCGGCGATTTTGATGAAAACTGACCGTCATTTCCTTCCCGTTTGAGATATTTCGACGTTTAAGCGCTCTTTTTACTCCATTTAACGTGCAGAATGCCATGCACAACCGTTTAACCGTCGAAACAAGCGGAACAGCTCGCAAATCTCGATGATTTCGTTGATTTTGATGAAAACTGACCGTCATCTCCTTCCCGTTTGAGATATTTCGACGTTTAAGCGCTCTTTTTACTCCATTTAACGTGCAGAATGCCATGCACAACCGTTTAACCGTCGAAACAAGCGGAACAGCTCGCAAATCTCGATGATTTCGTTGATTTTGATGAAAACTGACCGTCATTTTCTTCCCGTTTGAGATATTTCGACGTTTAAACGCTCATTTCACTCCTTCTTACGAGCAGAATGTAATAAACAACCGTTTAACCGTCGAAACAAGCGGAACAGCTCGCAAATCTCGATGATTTCGTCGATTTTGATGAAAACTGACCGTCATTTCCTTCCCGTTTGAGATATTTCGACGTTTAAAAGCTTATTTCACTCCTTTTTACGTGCAGAATGTAATAAACAACCGTTTAACCGTCGAAACAAGCGGAACAGCTCGCAAATCTCGATGATTTCGTCGATTTTGATGAAAACTGACCGTCATTTCCTTCCCGTTTGAGATATTTCGACGTTTATACGCTCAATTCACTCCTTTTTACTTGCAGAATGTAATAAACAACCGTTTAAACGTCGAAACAAGCGGAACAGCTCGCAAATCTCGATGATTTCGTCGATTTTGATGAAAACTGACCGTCATTTCCTTCCCGTTTGAGATATTTCGACGTTTAAGCGCTCTATTTACTCCACTTAACGTGCAGAATGCCATGCACAACCGTTTAACCGTCGAAACAAGCGGAACAGCTCGCAAATCTCGATGATTTCGTCGATTTTGATGAAAACTGACCGTCATTTCCTTCCTGTTTGAGATATTTCGACGTTTAAACGCTCATTTCACTCCTTTTTACGAGCAGAATGTAATAAACAACCGTTTAACCGTCGAAACAAGCGGAACAGCTCGCAAATCTCGATGATTTCGGCGATTTTGATGAAAACTGACCGTCATTTCCTTCCTGTTTGAGATATTTCGACGTTTAAACGCTCATTTCACTCCTTTTTACGAGCAGAATGTAATAAACAACCGTTTAACCGTCGAAACAAGCGGAACAGCTCGCAAATCTCGATGATTTCGTCGATTTTGATGAAAACTGACCGTCATTTTCTTCCCGTTTGAGATATTTCGACGTTTAAACGCTCATTTCACTCCTTCTTACGAGCAGAATGTAATAAACAACCGTTTAACCGTCGAAACAAGCGGAACAGCTCGCAAATCTCGATGATTTCGTCGATTTTGATGAAAACTGACCGTCATTTCCTTCCCGTTTGAGATATTTCGACGTTTAAAAGCTTATTTCACTCCTTTTTACGTGCAGAATGTAATAAACAACCGTTTAACCGTCGAAACAAGCGGAACAGCTCGCAAATCTCGATGATTTCGTCGATTTTGATGAAAACTGACCGTCATTTCCTTCCCGATTGAGATATTTCGACGTTTAAAAGCTCATTTCACTCCTTTTTACGTGCAGAATGTAATAAACAACCGTTTAACCGTCGAAACAAGCGGAATAGCTCGCAAATCTCGATGATTTCGTCGATTTTGATGAAAACTGACCGTCATTTCCTTCCCGTTTGAGATATTTTGACGTTTAAGCGCTCTTTTTAATCCTTTTTACTTGCAGAATGCAATGCACAACCGTTTAACCGTCGAAACAAGCGGAACAGCTCGCAAATCTCGATGATTTCGTTGATTTTGATGAAAACTGACCGTCATTTTCTTCCCGTTTGAGATATTTCGACGTTTAAACGCTCATTTCACTCCTTCTTACGAGCAGAATGTAATAAACAACCGTTTAACCGTCGAAACAAGCGGAACAGCTCGCAAATCTCGATGATTTCGTCGATTTTGATGAAAACTGACCGTCATTTCCTTCCCGTTTGAGATATTTCGACGTTTAAAAGCTTATTTCACTCCTTTTTACGTGCAGAATGTAATAAACAACCGTTTAACCGTCGAAACAAGCGGAACAGCTCGCAAATCTCGATGATTTCGTCGATTTTGATGAAAACTGACCGTCATTTCCTTCCCGATTGAGATATTTCGACGTTTAAAAGCTCATTTCACTCCTTTTTACGTGCAGAATGTAATAAACAACCGTTTAACCGTCGAAACAAGCGGAACAGCTCGCAAATCTCGATGATTTCGTTGATTTTGATGAAAACTGACCGTCATTTTCTTCCCGTTTGAGATATTTCGACGTTTAAACGCTCATTTCACTCCTTCTTACGAGCAGAATGTAATAAACAACCGTTTAACCGTCGAAACAAGCGGAACAGCTCGCAAATCTCGATGATTTCGTCGATTTTGATGAAAACTGACCGACATTTTCTTCCCGTTTGAGATATTTCGACGTTTAAACGCTCATTTCACTCCTTCTTACGAGCAGAATGTAATAAACAACCGTTTAACCGTCGAAACAAGCGGAACAGCTCGCAAATCTCGATGATTTCGTTGATTTTGATGAAAACTGACCGTCATTTCCTTCCCGTTTGAGATATTTCGACGTTTAAGCGCTCTTTTTACTCCATTTAACGTGCAGAATGCCATGCACAACCGTTTAACCGTCGAAACAAGCGGAACAGCTCGCAAATCTCGATGATTTCGTTGATTTTGATGAAAACTGACCGTCATTTTCTTCCCGTTTGAGATATTTCGACGTTTAAACGCTCATTTCACTCCTTCTTACGAGCAGAATGTAATAAACAACCGTTTAACCGTCGAAACAAGCGGAACAGCTCGCAAATCTCGATGATTTCGTCGATTTTGATGAAAACTGACCGTCATTTCCTTCCCGATTGAGATATTTCGACGTTTAAAAGCTCATTTCACTCCTTTTTACGTGCAGAATGTAATAAACAACCGTTTAACCGTCGAAACAAGCGGAACAGCTCGCAAATCTCGATGATTTCGTTGATTTTGATGAAAACTGACCGTCATTTTCTTCCCGTTTGAGATATTTCGACGTTTAAGCGCTCTTTTTACTCCTTTTTACGTGCAGAATGTAATAAACAACCGTTTAACCGTCGAAACAAGCGGAACAGCTCGCAAATCTCGATGATTTCGTCGATTTTGATGAAAACTGACCGTCATTTCCTTCCCGTTTGAGATATTTCGACGTTTAAGCGCTCTTTTTAATCCTTTTTACTTGCAGAATGCAATGCACAACCGTTTAACCGTCGAAACAAGCGGAACAGCTCGCAAATCTCGATGATTTCGTTGATTTTGATGAAAACTGACCGTCATTTTCTTCCTGTTTGAGATATTTCGACGTTTAAACGCTCATTTCACTCCTTTTTACGAGCAGAATGTAATAAACAACCGTTTAACCGTCGAAACAAGCGGAACAGCTCGCAAATCTCGATGATTTCGGCGATTTTGATGAAAACTGACCGTCATTTCCTTCCTGTTTGAGATATTTCGACGTTTAAACGCTCATTTCACTCCTTTTTACGAGCAGAATGTAATAAACAACCGATTAACCGTCGAAACAAGCGGAACAGCTCGCAAATCTCGATGATTTCGGCGATTTTGATGAAAACTGACCGTCATTTCCTTCCCGTTTGAGATATTTCGACGTTTAAGCGCTCTTTTTACTCCATTTAACGTGCAGAATGCCATGCTCAACCGTTTAACCGTCGAAACAATCGGAACAGCTCGCAAATCTCGATGATTTCGTTGATTTTGATGAAAACTGACCGTCATCTCCTTCCCGTTTGAGATATTTCGACGTTTAAGCGCTCTTTTTACTCCATTTAACGTGCAGAATGCCATGCACAACCGTTTAACCGTCGAAACAAGCGGAACAGCTCGCAAATCTCGATGATTTCGTTGATTTTGATGAAAACTGACCGTCATTTCCTTCCCGTTTGAGATATTTCGACGTTTAAGCGCTCTTTTTACTCCATTTAACGTGCAGAATGCCATGCACAACCGTTTAACCGTCGAAACAAGCGGAACAGCTCGCAAATCTCGATGATTTCGTTGATTTTGATGAAAACTGACCGTCATTTTCTTCCCGTTTGAGATATTTCGACGTTTAAACGCTCATTTCACTCCTTCTTACGAGCAGAATGTAATAAACAACCGTTTAACCGTCGAAACAAGCGGAACAGCTCGCAAATCTCGATGATTTTGTCGATTTTGATGAAAACTGACCGTCATTTCCTTCCCGTTTGAGATATTTCGACGTTTAAAAGCTTATTTCACTCCTTTTTACGTGCAGAATGTAATAAACAACCGTTTAACCGTCGAAACAAGCGGAACAGCTCGCAAATCTCGATGATTTCGTCGATTTTGATGAAAACTGACCGTCATTTCCTTCCCGATTGAGATATTTCGACGTTTAAAAGCTCATTTCACTCCTTTTTACGTGCAGAATGTAATAAACAACCGTTTAACCGTCGAAACAAGCGGAACAGCTCGCAAATCTCGATGATTTCGTTGATTTTGATGAAAACTGACCGTCATTTTCTTCCCGTTTGAGATATTTCGACGTTTAAACGCTCATTTCACTCCTTCTTACGAGCAGAATGTAATAAACAACCGTTTAACCGTCGAAACAAGCGGAACAGCTCGCAAATCTCGATGATTTCGTCGATTTTGATGAAAACTGACCGACATTTTCTTCCCGTTTGAGATATTTCGACGTTTAAACGCTCATTTCACTCCTTCTTACGAGCAGAATGTAATAAACAACCGTTTAACCGTCGAAACAAGCGGAACAGCTCGCAAATCTCGATGATTTCGTTGATTTTGATGAAAACTGACCGTCATTTCCTTCCCGTTTGAGATATTTCGACGTTTAAGCGCTCTTTTTACTCCATTTAACGTGCAGAATGCCATGCACAACCGTTTAACCGTCGAAACAAGCGGAACAGCTCGCAAATCTCGATGATTTCGTCGATTTTGATGAAAACTGACCGTCATTTCCTTCCCGTTTGAGATATTTCGACGTTTAAAAGCTCATTTCACTCCTTTTTACGTGCAGAATGTAATAAACAACCGTTTAACCGTCGAAACAAGCGGAATAGCTCGCAAATCTCGATGATTTCGTCGATTTTGATGAAAACTGACCGTCATTTCCTTCCCGTTTGAGATATTTTGACGTTTAAGCGCTCTTTTTAATCCTTTTTACTTGCAGAATGCAATGCACAACCGTTTAACCGTCGAAACAAGCGGAACAGCTCGCAAATCTCGATGATTTCGTTGATTTTGATGAAAACTGACCGTCATTTTCTTCCCGTTTGAGATATTTCGACGTTTAAACGCTCATTTCACTCCTTCTTACGAGCAGAAAGTAATAAACAACCGTTTAACCGTCGAAACAAGCGGAACAGCTCGCAAATCTCGATGATTTCGTCGATTTTGATGAAAACTGACCGTCATTTCCTTCCTGTTTGAGATATTTCGACGTTTAAACGCTCATTTCACTCCTTTTTACGAGCAGAATGTAATAAACAACCGTTTAACCGTCGAAACAAGCGGAACAGCTCGCAAATCTCGATGATTTCGGCGATTTTGATGAAAACTGACCGTCATTTCCTTCCTGTTTGAGATATTTCGACGTTTAAACGCTCATTTCACTCCTTTTTACGAGCAGAATGTAATAAACAACCGATTAACCGTCGAAACAAGCGGAACAGCTCGCAAATCTCGATGATTTCGGCGATTTTGATGAAAACTGACCGTCATTTCCTTCCCGTTTGAGATATTTCGACGTTTAAGCGCTCTTTTTACTCCATTTAACGTGCAGAATGCCATGCACAACCGTTTAACCGTCGAAACAAGCGGAACAGCTCGCAAATCTCGATGATTTCGTTGATTTTGATGAAAACTGACCGTCATCTCCTTCCCGTTTGAGATATTTCGACGTTTAAGCGCTCTTTTTACTCCATTTAACGTGCAGAATGCCATGCACAACCGTTTAACCGTCGAAACAAGCGGAACAGCTCGCAAATCTCGATGATTTCGTTGATTTTGATGAAAACTGACCGTCATTTTCTTCCCGTTTGAGATATTTCGACGTTTAAACGCTCATTTCACTCCTTCTTACGAGCAGAATGTAATAAACAACCGTTTAACCGTCGAAACAAGCGGAACAGCTCGCAAATCTCGATGATTTCGTCGATTTTGATGAAAACTGACCGTCATTTCCTTCCCGTTTGAGATATTTCGACGTTTAAAAGCTTATTTCACTCCTTTTTACGTGCAGAATGTAATAAACAACCGTTTAACCGTCGAAACAAGCGGAACAGCTCGCAAATCTCGATGATTTCGTCGATTTTGATGAAAACTGACCGTCATTTCCTTCCCGTTTGAGATATTTCGACGTTTATACGCTCAATTCACTCCTTTTTACTTGCAGAATGTAATAAACAACCGTTTAAACGTCGAAACAAGCGGAACAGCTCGCAAATCTCGATGATTTCGTCGATTTTGATGAAAACTGACCGTCATTTCCTTCCCGTTTGAGATATTTCGACGTTTAAGCGCTCTATTTACTCCACTTAACGTGCAGAATGCCATGCACAACCGTTTAACCGTCGAAACAAGCGGAACAGCTCGCAAATCTCGATGATTTCGTCGATTTTGATGAAAACTGACCGTCATTTCCTTCCTGTTTGAGATATTTCGACGTTTAAACGCTCATTTCACTCCTTTTTACGAGCAGAATGTAATAAACAACCGTTTAACCGTCGAAACAAGCGGAACAGCTCGCAAATCTCGATGATTTCGGCGATTTTGATGAAAACTGACCGTCATTTCCTTCCTGTTTGAGATATTTCGACGTTTAAACGCTCATTTCACTCCTTTTTACGAGCAGAATGTAATAAACAACCGTTTAACCGTCGAAACAAGCGGAACAGCTCGCAAATCTCGATGATTTCGTCGATTTTGATGAAAACTGACCGTCATTTTCTTCCCGTTTGAGATATTTCGACGTTTAAACGCTCATTTCACTCCTTCTTACGAGCAGAATGTAATAAACAACCGTTTAACCGTCGAAACAAGCGGAACAGCTCGCAAATCTCGATGATTTCGTCGATTTTGATGAAAACTGACCGTCATTTCCTTCCCGTTTGAGATATTTCGACGTTTAAAAGCTTATTTCACTCCTTTTTACGTGCAGAATGTAATAAACAACCGTTTAACCGTCGAAACAAGCGGAACAGCTCGCAAATCTCGATGATTTCGTCGATTTTGATGAAAACTGACCGTCATTTCCTTCCCGATTGAGATATTTCGACGTTTAAAAGCTCATTTCACTCCTTTTTACGTGCAGAATGTAATAAACAACCGTTTAACCGTCGAAACAAGCGGAATAGCTCGCAAATCTCGATGATTTCGTCGATTTTGATGAAAACTGACCGTCATTTCCTTCCCGTTTGAGATATTTTGACGTTTAAGCGCTCTTTTTAATCCTTTTTACTTGCAGAATGCAATGCACAACCGTTTAACCGTCGAAACAAGCGGAACAGCTCGCAAATCTCGATGATTTCGTTGATTTTGATGAAAACTGACCGTCATTTTCTTCCCGTTTGAGATATTTCGACGTTTAAACGCTCATTTCACTCCTTCTTACGAGCAGAATGTAATAAACAACCGTTTAACCGTCGAAACAAGCGGAACAGCTCGCAAATCTCGATGATTTCGTCGATTTTGATGAAAACTGACCGTCATTTCCTTCCCGTTTGAGATATTTCGACGTTTAAAAGCTTATTTCACTCCTTTTTACGTGCAGAATGTAATAAACAACCGTTTAACCGTCGAAACAAGCGGAACAGCTCGCAAATCTCGATGATTTCGTCGATTTTGATGAAAACTGACCGTCATTTCCTTCCCGATTGAGATATTTCGACGTTTAAAAGCTCATTTCACTCCTTTTTACGTGCAGAATGTAATAAACAACCGTTTAACCGTCGAAACAAGCGGAACAGCTCGCAAATCTCGATGATTTCGTTGATTTTGATGAAAACTGACCGTCATTTTCTTCCCGTTTGAGATATTTCGACGTTTAAACGCTCATTTCACTCCTTCTTACGAGCAGAATGTAATAAACAACCGTTTAACCGTCGAAACAAGCGGAACAGCTCGCAAATCTCGATGATTTCGTCGATTTTGATGAAAACTGACCGACATTTTCTTCCCGTTTGAGATATTTCGACGTTTAAACGCTCATTTCACTCCTTCTTACGAGCAGAATGTAATAAACAACCGTTTAACCGTCGAAACAAGCGGAACAGCTCGCAAATCTCGATGATTTCGTTGATTTTGATGAAAACTGACCGTCATTTCCTTCCCGTTTGAGATATTTCGACGTTTAAGCGCTCTTTTTACTCCATTTAACGTGCAGAATGCCATGCACAACCGTTTAACCGTCGAAACAAGCGGAACAGCTCGCAAATCTCGATGATTTCGTTGATTTTGATGAAAACTGACCGTCATTTTCTTCCCGTTTGAGATATTTCGACGTTTAAACGCTCATTTCACTCCTTCTTACGAGCAGAATGTAATAAACAACCGTTTAACCGTCGAAACAAGCGGAACAGCTCGCAAATCTCGATGATTTCGTCGATTTTGATGAAAACTGACCGTCATTTCCTTCCCGATTGAGATATTTCGACGTTTAAAAGCTCATTTCACTCCTTTTTACGTGCAGAATGTAATAAACAACCGTTTAACCGTCGAAACAAGCGGAATAGCTCGCAAATCTCGATGATTTCGTCGATTTTGATGAAAACTGACCGTCATTTCCTTCCCGTTTGAGATATTTTGACGTTTAAGCGCTCTTTTTAATCCTTTTTACTTGCAGAATGCAATGCACAACCGTTTAACCGTCGAAACAAGCGGAACAGCTCGCAAATCTCGATGATTTCGTTGATTTTGATGAAAACTGACCGTCATTTTCTTCCCGTTTGAGATATTTCGACGTTTAAACGCTCATTTCACTCCTTCTTACGAGCAGAATGTAATAAACAACCGTTTAACCGTCGAAACAAGCGGAACAGCTCGCAAATCTCGATGATTTCGTCGATTTTGATGAAAACTGACCGTCATTTCCTTCCCGTTTGAGATATTTCGACGTTTAAAAGCTTATTTCACTCCTTTTTACGTGCAGAATGTAATAAACAACCGTTTAACCGTCGAAACAAGCGGAACAGCTCGCAAATCTCGATGATTTCGTCGATTTTGATGAAAACTGACCGTCATTTCCTTCCCGATTGAGATATTTCGACGTTTAAAAGCTCATTTCACTCCTTTTTACGTGCAGAATGTAATAAACAACCGTTTAACCGTCGAAACAAGCGGAACAGCTCGCAAATCTCGATGATTTCGTTGATTTTGATGAAAACTGACCGTCATTTTCTTCCCGTTTGAGATATTTCGACGTTTAAACGCTCATTTCACTCCTTCTTACGAGCAGAATGTAATAAACAACCGTTTAACCGTCGAAACAAGCGGAACAGCTCGCAAATCTCGATGATTTCGTCGATTTTGATGAAAACTGACCGACATTTTCTTCCCGTTTGAGATATTTCGACGTTTAAACGCTCATTTCACTCCTTCTTACGAGCAGAATGTAATAAACAACCGTTTAACCGTCGAAACAAGCGGAACAGCTCGCAAATCTCGATGATTTCGTTGATTTTGATGAAAACTGACCGTCATTTCCTTCCCGTTTGAGATATTTCGACGTTTAAGCGCTCTTTTTACTCCATTTAACGTGCAGAATGCCATGCACAACCGTTTAACCGTCGAAACAAGCGGAACAGCTCGCAAATCTCGATGATTTCGTTGATTTTGATGAAAACTGACCGTCATTTTCTTCCCGTTTGAGATATTTCGACGTTTAAACGCTCATTTCACTCCTTCTTACGAGCAGAATGTAATAAACAACCGTTTAACCGTCGAAACAAGCGGAACAGCTCGCAAATCTCGATGATTTCGTCGATTTTGATGAAAACTGACCGTCATTTCCTTCCCGTTTGAGATATTTCGACGTTTAAAAGCTCATTTCACTCCTTTTTACGTGCAGAATGTAATAAACAACCGTTTAACCGTCGAAACAAGCGGAATAGCTCGCAAATCTCGATGATTTCGTCGATTTTGATGAAAACTGACCGTCATTTCCTTCCCGTTTGAGATATTTTGACGTTTAAGCGCTCTTTTTAATCCTTTTTACTTGCAGAATGCAATGCACAACCGTTTAACCGTCGAAACAAGCGGAACAGCTCGCAAATCTCGATGATTTCGTTGATTTTGATGAAAACTGACCGTCATTTTCTTCCCGTTTGAGATATTTCGACGTTTAAACGCTCATTTCACTCCTTCTTACGAGCAGAAAGTAATAAACAACCGTTTAACCGTCGAAACAAGCGGAACAGCTCGCAAATCTCGATGATTTCGTCGATTTTGATGAAAACTGACCGTCATTTCCTTCCTGTTTGAGATATTTCGACGTTTAAACGCTCATTTCACTCCTTTTTACGAGCAGAATGTAATAAACAACCGTTTAACCGTCGAAACAAGCGGAACAGCTCGCAAATCTCGATGATTTCGGCGATTTTGATGAAAACTGACCGTCATTTCCTTCCTGTTTGAGATATTTCGACGTTTAAACGCTCATTTCACTCCTTTTTACGAGCAGAATGTAATAAACAACCGATTAACCGTCGAAACAAGCGGAACAGCTCGCAAATCTCGATGATTTCGGCGATTTTGATGAAAACTGACCGTCATTTCCTTCCCGTTTGAGATATTTCGACGTTTAAGCGCTCTTTTTACTCCATTTAACGTGCAGAATGCCATGCACAACCGTTTAACCGTCGAAACAAGCGGAACAGCTCGCAAATCTCGATGATTTCGTTGATTTTGATGAAAACTGACCGTCATCTCCTTCCCGTTTGAGATATTTCGACGTTTAAGCGCTCTTTTTACTCCATTTAACGTGCAGAATGCCATGCACAACCGTTTAACCGTCGAAACAAGCGGAACAGCTCGCAAATCTCGATGATTTCGTTGATTTTGATGAAAACTGACCGTCATTTCCTTCCCGTTTGAGATATTTCGACGTTTAAGCGCTCTTTTTACTCCATTTAACGTGCAGAATGCCATGCACAACCGTTTAACCGTCGAAACAAGCGGAACAGCTCGCAAATCTCGATGATTTCGTTGATTTTGATGAAAACTGACCGTCATTTTCTTCCCGTTTGAGATATTTCGACGTTTAAACGCTCATTTCACTCCTTCTTACGAGCAGAATGTAATAAACAACCGTTTAACCGTCGAAACAAGCGGAACAGCTCGCAAATCTCGATGATTTCGTCGATTTTGATGAAAACTGACCGTCATTTCCTTCCCGTTTGAGATATTTCGACGTTTAAGCGCTCTATTTACTCCACTTAACGTGCAGAATGCCATGCACAACCGTTTAACCGTCGAAACAAGCGGAACAGCTCGCAAATCTCGATGATTTCGTCGATTTTGATGAAAACTGACCGTCATTTCCTTCCTGTTTGAGATATTTCGACGTTTAAACGCTCATTTCACTCCTTTTTACGAGCAGAATGTAATAAACAACCGTTTAACCGTCGAAACAAGCGGAACAGCTCGCAAATCTCGATGATTTCGGCGATTTTGATGAAAACTGACCGTCATTTCCTTCCCGTTTGAGATATTTCGACGTTTAAGCGCTCTTTTTACTCCATTTAACGTGCAGAATGCAATGCACAACCGTTTAACCGTCGAAACAAGCGGAACAGCTCGCAAATCTCGATGATTTCGTTGATTTTGATGAAAACTGACCGTCATTTTCTTCCCGTTTGAGATATTTCGACGTTTAAACGCTCATTTCACTCCTTCTTACGAGCAGAATGTAATAAACAACCGTTTAACCGTCGAAACAAGCGGAACAGCTCGCAAATCTCGATGATTTCGTCGATTTTGATGAAAACTGACCGTCATTTCCTTCCCGTTTGAGATATTTCGACGTTTAAAAGCTTATTTCACTCCTTTTTACGTGCAGAATGTAATAAACAACCGTTTAACCGTCGAAACAAGCGGAACAGCTCGCAAATCTCGATGATTTCGTCGATTTTGATGAAAACTGACCGTCATTTCCTTCCCGATTGAGATATTTCGACGTTTAAAAGCTCATTTCACTCCTTTTTACGTGCAGAATGTAATAAACAACCGTTTAACCGTCGAAACAAGCGGAACAGCTCGCAAATCTCGATGATTTCGTTGATTTTGATGAAAACTGACCGTCATTTTCTTCCCGTTTGAGATATTTCGACGTTTAAACGCTCATTTCACTCCTTCTTACGAGCAGAATGTAATAAACAACCGTTTAACCGTCGAAACAAGCGGAACAGCTCGCAAATCTCGATGATTTCGTCGATTTTGATGAAAACTGACCGACATTTTCTTCCCGTTTGAGATATTTCGACGTTTAAACGCTCATTTCACTCCTTCTTACGAGCAGAATGTAATAAACAACCGTTTAACCGTCGAAACAAGCGGAACAGCTCGCAAATCTCGATGATTTCGTTGATTTTGATGAAAACTGACCGTCATTTCCATCCCGTTTGAGATATTTCGACGTTTAAGCGCTCTTTTTACTCCATTTAACGTGCAGAATGCCATGCACAACCGTTTAACCGTCGAAACAAGCGGAACAGCTCGCAAATCTCGATGATTTCGTTGATTTTGATGAAAACTGACCGTCATTTTCTTCCCGTTTGAGATATTTCGACGTTTAAACGCTCATTTCACTCCTTCTTACGAGCAGAATGTAATAAACAACCGTTTAACCGTCGAAACAAGCGGAACAGCTCGCAAATCTCGATGATTTCGTCGATTTTGATGAAAACTGACCGTCATTTCCTTCCCGTTTGAGATATTTCGACGTTTAAAAGCTCATTTCACTCCTTTTTACGTGCAGAATGTAATAAACAACCGTTTAACCGTCGAAACAAGCGGAATAGCTCGCAAATCTCGATGATTTCGTCGATTTTGATGAAAACTGACCGTCATTTCCTTCCCGTTTGAGATATTTTGACGTTTAAGCGCTCTTTTTACTCCATTTAACGTGCAGAATGCCATGCACAACCGTTTAACCGTCGAAACAAGCGGAACAGCTCGCAAATCTCGATGATTTCGTTGATTTTGATGAAAACTGACCGTCATTTTCTTCCCGTTTGAGATATTTCGACGTTTAAACGCTCATTTCACTCCTTCTTACGAGCAGAATGTAATAAACAACCGTTTAACCGTCGAAACAAGCGGAACAGCTCGCAAATCTCGATGATTTCGTCGATTTTGATGAAAACTGACCGTCATTTCCTTCCCGATTGAGATATTTCGACGTTTAAAAGCTCATTTCACTCCTTTTTACGTGCAGAATGTAATAAACAACCGTTTAACCGTCGAAACAAGCGGAATAGCTCGCAAATCTCGATGATTTCGTCGATTTTGATGAAAACTGACCGTCATTTCCTTCCCGTTTGAGATATTTTGACGTTTAAGCGCTCTTTTTAATCCTTTTTACTTGCAGAATGCAATGCACAACCGTTTAACCGTCGAAACAAGCGGAACAGCTCGCAAATCTCGATGATTTCGTTGATTTTGATGAAAACTGACCGTCATTTTCTTCCCGTTTGAGATATTTCGACGTTTAAACGCTCATTTCACTCCTTCTTACGAGCAGAATGTAATAAACAACCGTTTAACCGTCGAAACAAGCGGAACAGCTCGCAAATCTCGATGATTTCGTCGATTTTGATGAAAACTGACCGTCATTTCCTTCCCGTTTGAGATATTTCGACGTTTAAAAGCTTATTTCACTCCTTTTTACGTGCAGAATGTAATAAACAACCGTTTAACCGTCGAAACAAGCGGAACAGCTCGCAAATCTCGATGATTTCGTCGATTTTGATGAAAACTGACCGTCATTTCCTTCCCGATTGAGATATTTCGACGTTTAAAAGCTCATTTCACTCCTTTTTACGTGCAGAATGTAATAAACAACCGTTTAACCGTCGAAACAAGCGGAACAGCTCGCAAATCTCGATGATTTCGTTGATTTTGATGAAAACTGACCGTCATTTTCTTCCCGTTTGAGATATTTCGACGTTTAAACGCTCATTTCACTCCTTCTTACGAGCAGAATGTAATAAACAACCGTTTAACCGTCGAAACAAGCGGAACAGCTCGCAAATCTCGATGATTTCGTCGATTTTGATGAAAACTGACCGACATTTTCTTCCCGTTTGAGATATTTCGACGTTTAAACGCTCATTTCACTCCTTCTTACGAGCAGAATGTAATAAACAACCGTTTAACCGTCGAAACAAGCGGAACAGCTCGCAAATCTCGATGATTTCGTTGATTTTGATGAAAACTGACCGTCATTTCCTTCCCGTTTGAGATATTTCGACGTTTAAGCGCTCTTTTTACTCCATTTAACGTGCAGAATGCCATGCACAACCGTTTAACCGTCGAAACAAGCGGAACAGCTCGCAAATCTCGATGATTTCGTTGATTTTGATGAAAACTGACCGTCATTTTCTTCCCGTTTGAGATATTTCGACGTTTAAACGCTCATTTCACTCCTTCTTACGAGCAGAATGTAATAAACAACCGTTTAACCGTCGAAACAAGCGGAACAGCTCGCAAATCTCGATGATTTCGTCGATTTTGATGAAAACTGACCGTCATTTCCTTCCCGTTTGAGATATTTCGACGTTTAAAAGCTCATTTCACTCCTTTTTACGTGCAGAATGTAATAAACAACCGTTTAACCGTCGAAACAAGCGGAATAGCTCGCAAATCTCGATGATTTCGTCGATTTTGATGAAAACTGACCGTCATTTCCTTCCCGTTTGAGATATTTTGACGTTTAAGCGCTCTTTTTAATCCTTTTTACTTGCAGAATGCAATGCACAACCGTTTAACCGTCGAAACAAGCGGAACAGCTCGCAAATCTCGATGATTTCGTTGATTTTGATGAAAACTGACCGTCATTTTCTTCCCGTTTGAGATATTTCGACGTTTAAACGCTCATTTCACTCCTTCTTACGAGCAGAAAGTAATAAACAACCGTTTAACCGTCGAAACAAGCGGAACAGCTCGCAAATCTCGATGATTTCGTCGATTTTGATGAAAACTGACCGTCATTTCCTTCCTGTTTGAGATATTTCGACGTTTAAACGCTCATTTCACTCCTTTTTACGAGCAGAATGTAATAAACAACCGTTTAACCGTCGAAACAAGCGGAACAGCTCGCAAATCTCGATGATTTCGGCGATTTTGATGAAAACTGACCGTCATTTCCTTCCTGTTTGAGATATTTCGACGTTTAAACGCTCATTTCACTCCTTTTTACGAGCAGAATGTAATAAACAACCGATTAACCGTCGAAACAAGCGGAACAGCTCGCAAATCTCGATGATTTCGGCGATTTTGATGAAAACTGACCGTCATTTCCTTCCCGTTTGAGATATTTCGACGTTTAAGCGCTCTTTTTACTCCATTTAACGTGCAGAATGCCATGCACAACCGTTTAACCGTCGAAACAAGCGGAACAGCTCGCAAATCTCGATGATTTCGTTGATTTTGATGAAAACTGACCGTCATCTCCTTCCCGTTTGAGATATTTCGACGTTTAAGCGCTCTTTTTACTCCATTTAACGTGCAGAATGCCATGCACAACCGTTTAACCGTCGAAACAAGCGGAACAGCTCGCAAATCTCGATGATTTCGTTGATTTTGATGAAAACTGACCGTCATTTCCTTCCCGTTTGAGATATTTCGACGTTTAAGCGCTCTTTTTACTCCATTTAACGTGCAGAATGCCATGCACAACCGTTTAACCGTCGAAACAAGCGGAACAGCTCGCAAATCTCGATGATTTCGTTGATTTTGATGAAAACTGACCGTCATTTTCTTCCCGTTTGAGATATTTCGACGTTTAAACGCTCATTTCACTCCTTCTTACGAGCAGAATGTAATAAACAACCGTTTAACCGTCGAAACAAGCGGAACAGCTCGCAAATCTCGATGATTTCGTCGATTTTGATGAAAACTGACCGTCATTTCCTTCCCGTTTGAGATATTTCGACGTTTAAGCGCTCTATTTACTCCACTTAACGTGCAGAATGCCATGCACAACCGTTTAACCGTCGAAACAAGCGGAACAGCTCGCAAATCTCGATGATTTCGTCGATTTTGATGAAAACTGACCGTCATTTCCTTCCTGTTTGAGATATTTCGACGTTTAAACGCTCATTTCACTCCTTTTTACGAGCAGAATGTAATAAACAACCGTTTAACCGTCGAAACAAGCGGAACAGCTCGCAAATCTCGATGATTTCGGCGATTTTGATGAAAACTGACCGTCATTTCCTTCCCGTTTGAGATATTTCGACGTTTAAGCGCTCTTTTTACTCCATTTAACGTGCAGAATGCAATGCACAACTGTTTAACCGTCGAAACAAGCGGAACAGCTCGCAAATCTCGATGATTTCGTTGATTTTGATGAAAACTGACCGTCATTTTCTTCCCGTTTGAGATATTTCGACGTTTAAACGCTCATTTCACTCCTTCTTACGAGCAGAATGTAATAAACAACCGTTTAACCGTCGAAACAAGCGGAACAGCTCGCAAATCTCGATGATTTCGTCGATTTTGATGAAAACTGACCGTCATTTCCTTCCCGTTTGAGATATTTCGACGTTTAAAAGCTTATTTCACTCCTTTTTACGTGCAGAATGTAATAAACAACCGTTTAACCGTCGAAACAAGCGGAACAGCTCGCAAATCTCGATGATTTCGTCGATTTTGATGAAAACTGACCGTCATTTCCTTCCCGATTGAGATATTTCGACGTTTAAAAGCTCATTTCACTCCTTTTTACGTGCAGAATGTAATAAACAACCGTTTAACCGTCGAAACAAGCGGAACAGCTCGCAAATCTCGATGATTTCGTTGATTTTGATGAAAACTGACCGTCATTTTCTTCCCGTTTGAGATATTTCGACGTTTAAACGCTCATTTCACTCCTTCTTACGAGCAGAATGTAATAAACAACCGTTTAAACCGTCGAAACAAGCGGAACAGCTCGCAAATCTCGATGATTTCGTCGATTTTGATGAAAACTGACCGACATTTCCTTCCCGTTTGAGATATTTCGACGTTTAAACGCTCATTTCACTCCTTCTTACGAGCAGAATGTAATAAACAACCGTTTAACCGTCGAAACAAGCGGAACAGCTCGCAAATCTCGATGATTTCGTTGATTTTGATGAAAACTGACCGTCATTTCCTTCCCGTTTGAGATATTTCGACGTTTAAGCGCTCTTTTTACTCCATTTAACGTGCAGAATGCCATGCACAACCGTTTAACCGTCGAAACAAGCGGAACAGCTCGCAAATCTCGATGATTTCGTTGATTTTGATGAAAACTGACCGTCATTTTCTTCCCGTTTGAGATATTTCGACGTTTAAACGCTCATTTCACTCCTTCTTACGAGCAGAATGTAATAAACAACCGTTTAACCGTCGAAACAAGCGGAACAGCTCGCAAATCTCGATGATTTCGTCGATTTTGATGAAAACTGACCGTCATTTCCTTCCCGTTTGAGATATTTCGACGTTTAAAAGCTCATTTCACTCCTTTTTACGTGCAGAATGTAATAAACAACCGTTTAACCGTCGAAACAAGCGGAATAGCTCGCAAATCTCGATGATTTCGTCGATTTTGATGAAAACTGACCGTCATTTCCTTCCCGTTTGAGATATTTTGACGTTTAAGCGCTCTTTTTACTCCATTTAACGTGCAGAATGCCATGCACAACCGTTTAACCGTCGAAACAAGCGGAACAGCTCGCAAATCTCGATGATTTCGTTGATTTTGATGAAAACTGACCGTCATTTTCTTCCCGTTTGAGATATTTCGACGTTTAAACGCTCATTTCACTCCTTCTTACGAGCAGAATGTAATAAACAACCGTTTAACCGTCGAAACAAGCGGAACAGCTCGCAAATCTCGATGATTTCGTCGATTTTGATGAAAACTGACCGTCATTTCCTTCCCGATTGAGATATTTCGACGTTTAAAAGCTCATTTCACTCCTTTTTACGTGCAGAATGTAATAAACAACCGTTTAACCGTCGAAACAAGCGGAATAGCTCGCAAATCTCGATGATTTCGTCGATTTTGATGAAAACTGACCGTCATTTCCTTCCCGTTTGAGATATTTTGACGTTTAAGCGCTCTTTTTAATCCTTTTTACTTGCAGAATGCAATGCACAACCGTTTAACCGTCGAAACAAGCGGAACAGCTCGCAAATCTCGATGATTTCGTTGATTTTGATGAAAACTGACCGTCATTTTCTTCCCGTTTGAGATATTTCGACGTTTAAAACGCTCATTTCACTCCTTCTTACGAGCAGAATGTAATAAACAACCGTTTAACCGTCGAAACAAGCGGAACAGCTCGCAAATCTCGATGATTTCGTCGATTTTGATGAAAACTGACCGTCATTTCCTTCCCGTTTGAGATATTTCGACGTTTAAAAGCTTATTTCACTCCTTTTTACGTGCAGAATGTAATAAACAACCGTTTAACCGTCGAAACAAGCGGAACAGCTCGCAAATCTCGATGATTTCGTCGATTTTGATGAAAACTGACCGTCATTTCCTTCCCGATTGAGATATTTCGACGTTTAAAAGCTCATTTCACTCCTTTTTACGTGCAGAATGTAATAAACAACCGTTTAACCGTCGAAACAAGCGGAACAGCTCGCAAATCTCGATGATTTCGTTGATTTTGATGAAAACTGACCGTCATTTTCTTCCCGTTTGAGATATTTCGACGTTTAAACGCTCATTTCACTCCTTCTTACGAGCAGAATGTAATAAACAACCGTTTAACCGTCGAAACAAGCGGAACAGCTCGCAAATCTCGATGATTTCGTCGATTTTGATGAAAACTGACCGACATTTTCTTCCCGTTTGAGATATTTCGACGTTTAAACGCTCATTTCACTCCTTCTTACGAGCAGAATGTAATAAACAACCGTTTAACCGTCGAAACAAGCGGAACAGCTCGCAAATCTCGATGATTTCGTTGATTTTGATGAAAACTGACCGTCATTTCCTTCCCGTTTGAGATATTTCGACGTTTAAGCGCTCTTTTTACTCCATTTAACGTGCAGAATGCCATGCACAACCGTTTAACCGTCGAAACAAGCGGAACAGCTCGCAAATCTCGATGATTTCGTTGATTTTGATGAAAACTGACCGTCATTTTCTTCCCGTTTGAGATATTTCGACGTTTAAACGCTCATTTCACTCCTTCTTACGAGCAGAATGTAATAAACAACCGTTTAAACCGTCGAAACAAGCGGAACAGCTCGCAAATCTCGATGATTTCGTCGATTTTGATGAAAACTGACCGTCATTTCCTTCCCGTTTGAGATATTTCGACGTTTAAAAGCTCATTTCACTCCTTTTTACGTGCAGAATGTAATAAACAACCGTTTAACCGTCGAAACAAGCGGAATAGCTCGCAAATCTCGATGATTTCGTCGATTTTGATGAAAACTGACCGTCATTTCCTTCCCGTTTGAGATATTTTGACGTTTAAGCGCTCTTTTTAATCCTTTTTACTTGCAGAATGCAATGCACAACCGTTTAACCGTCGAAACAAGCGGAACAGCTCGCAAATCTCGATGATTTCGTTGATTTTGATGAAAACTGACCGTCATTTTCTTCCCGTTTGAGATATTTCGACGTTTAAACGCTCATTTCACTCCTTCTTACGAGCAGAAAGTAATAAACAACCGTTTAACCGTCGAAACAAGCGGAACAGCTCGCAAATCTCGATGATTTCGTCGATTTTGATGAAAACTGACCGTCATTTCCTTCCTGTTTGAGATATTTCGACGTTTAAACGCTCATTTCACTCCTTTTTACGAGCAGAATGTAATAAACAACCGTTTAACCGTCGAAACAAGCGGAACAGCTCGCAAATCTCGATGATTTCGGCGATTTTGATGAAAACTGACCGTCATTTCCTTCCTGTTTGAGATATTTCGACGTTTAAACGCTCATTTCACTCCTTTTTACGAGCAGAATGTAATAAACAACCGATTAACCGTCGAAACAAGCGGAACAGCTCGCAAATCTCGATGATTTCGGCGATTTTGATGAAAACTGACCGTCATTTCCTTCCCGTTTGAGATATTTCGACGTTTAAGCGCTCTTTTTACTCCATTTAACGTGCAGAATGCCATGCACAACCGTTTAACCGTCGAAACAAGCGGAACAGCTCGCAAATCTCGATGATTTCGTTGATTTTGATGAAAACTGACCGTCATCTCCTTCCCGTTTGAGATATTTCGACGTTTAAGCGCTCTTTTTACTCCATTTAACGTGCAGAATGCCATGCACAACCGTTTAACCGTCGAAACAAGCGGAACAGCTCGCAAATCTCGATGATTTCGTTGATTTTGATGAAAACTGACCGTCATTTCCTTCCCGTTTGAGATATTTCGACGTTTAAGCGCTCTTTTTACTCCATTTAACGTGCAGAATGCCATGCACAACCGTTTAACCGTCGAAACAAGCGGAACAGCTCGCAAATCTCGATGATTTCGTTGATTTTGATGAAAACTGACCGTCATTTTCTTCCCGTTTGAGATATTTCGACGTTTAAACGCTCATTTCACTCCTTCTTACGAGCAGAATGTAATAAACAACCGTTTAACCGTCGAAACAAGCGGAACAGCTCGCAAATCTCGATGATTTCGTCGATTTTGATGAAAACTGACCGTCATTTCCTTCCCGTTTGAGATATTTCGACGTTTAAGCGCTCTATTTACTCCACTTAACGTGCAGAATGCCATGCACAACCGTTTAACCGTCGAAACAAGCGGAACAGCTCGCAAATCTCGATGATTTCGTCGATTTTGATGAAAACTGACCGTCATTTCCTTCCTGTTTGAGATATTTCGACGTTTAAAACGCTCATTTCACTCCTTTTTACGAGCAGAATGTAATAAACAACCGTTTAACCGTCGAAACAAGCGGAACAGCTCGCAAATCTCGATGATTTCGGCGATTTTGATGAAAACTGACCGTCATTTCCTTCCCGTTTGAGATATTTCGACGTTTAAGCGCTCTTTTTACTCCATTTAACGTGCAGAATGCAATGCACAACCGTTTAACCGTCGAAACAAGCGGAACAGCTCGCAAATCTCGATGATTTCGTTGATTTTGATGAAAACTGACCGTCATTTTCTTCCCGTTTGAGATATTTCGACGTTTAAACGCTCATTTCACTCCTTCTTACGAGCAGAATGTAATAAACAACCGTTTAACCGTCGAAACAAGCGGAACAGCTCGCAAATCTCGATGATTTCGTCGATTTTGATGAAAACTGACCGTCATTTCCTTCCCGTTTGAGATATTTCGACGTTTAAAAGCTTATTTCACTCCTTTTTACGTGCAGAATGTAATAAACAACCGTTTAACCGTCGAAACAAGCGGAACAGCTCGCAAATCTCGATGATTTCGTCGATTTTGATGAAAACTGACCGTCATTTCCTTCCCGATTGAGATATTTCGACGTTTAAAAGCTCATTTCACTCCTTTTTACGTGCAGAATGTAATAAACAACCGTTTAACCGTCGAAACAAGCGGAACAGCTCGCAAATCTCGATGATTTCGTTGATTTTGATGAAAACTGACCGTCATTTTCTTCCCGTTTGAGATATTTCGACGTTTAAACGCTCATTTCACTCCTTCTTACGAGCAGAATGTAATAAACAACCGTTTAACCGTCGAAACAAGCGGAACAGCTCGCAAATCTCGATGATTTCGTCGATTTTGATGAAAACTGACCGACATTTTCTTCCCGTTTGAGATATTTCGACGTTTAAACGCTCATTTCACTCCTTCTTACGAGCAGAATGTAATAAACAACCGTTTAACCGTCGAAACAAGCGGAACAGCTCGCAAATCTCGATGATTTCGTTGATTTTGATGAAAACTGACCGTCATTTCCATCCCGTTTGAGATATTTCGACGTTTAAGCGCTCTTTTTACTCCATTTAACGTGCAGAATGCCATGCACAACCGTTTAACCGTCGAAACAAGCGGAACAGCTCGCAAATCTCGATGATTTCGTTGATTTTGATGAAAACTGACCGTCATTTTCTTCCCGTTTGAGATATTTCGACGTTTAAACGCTCATTTCACTCCTTCTTACGAGCAGAATGTAATAAACAACCGTTTAACCGTCGAAACAAGCGGAACAGCTCGCAAATCTCGATGATTTCGTCGATTTTGATGAAAACTGACCGTCATTTCCTTCCCGTTTGAGATATTTCGACGTTTAAAAGCTCATTTCACTCCTTTTTACGTGCAGAATGTAATAAACAACCGTTTTAACCGTCGAAACAAGCGGAATAGCTCGCAAATCTCGATGATTTCGTCGATTTTGATGAAAACTGACCGTCATTTCCTTCCCGTTTGAGATATTTTGACGTTTAAGCGCTCTTTTTAATCCTTTTACTTGCAGAATGCAATGCACAACCGTTTAACCGTCGAAACAAGCGGAACAGCTCGCAAATCTCGATGATTTCGTTGATTTTGATGAAAACTGACCGTCATTTCTTCCCGTTTGAGATATTTCGACGTTTAAACGCTCATTTCACTCCTTCTTACGAGCAGAAAGTAATAAACAACCGTTTAACCGTCGAAACAAGCGGAACAGCTCGCAAATCTCGATGATTTCGTCGATTTTGATGAAAACTGACCGTCATTTTCTTCCCGTTTCAGATATTTCGACGTTTTAAACGCTCATTTCACTCCTTCTTACGAGCAGAATGTAATAAACAACCGTTTAACCGTCGAAACAAGCGGAACAGCTCGCAAATCTCGATGATTTCGTTGATTTTGATGAAAACTGACCGTCATTTTCTTCCCGTTTGAGATATTTCGACGTTTAAACGCTCATTTCACTCCTTCTTACGAGCAGAAAGTAATAAACAACCGTTTAAAACCGTCGAAACAAGCGGAACAGCTCGCAAATCTCGATGATTTCGTCGATTTTGATGAAAACTGACCGTCATTTCCTTCCCGATTGAGATATTTCGACGTTTAAAAGCTCATTTCACTCCTTTTTACGTGCAGAATGTAATAAACACAACCGTTTAACCGTCGAAACAAGCGGAACAGCTCGCAAATCTCGATGATTTCGTTGATTTTGATGAAACTGGACCGTCATTTTCTTCCCGTTTGAGATATTTCGACGTTTAAACGCTCATTTCACTCCTTCTTACGAGCAGAATGTAATAAACAACCGTTTAACCGTCGAAACAAGCGGAACAGCTCGCAAATCTCGATGATTTCGTTGATTTTGATGAAAACTGACCGTCATTTCCATCCCGTTTGAGATATTTCGACGTTTAAGCGCTCTTTTTACTCCATTTAACGTGCAGAATGCCATGCACAACCGTTTAAACCGTCGAAACAAGCGGAACAGCTCGCAAATCTCGATGATTTCGTTGATTTGATGAAAACTGACCGTCATTTTCTTCCCGTTTGAGATATTTCGACGTTTAAAAGCTTATTTCACTCCTTTTTACGTGCAGAATGTAATAAACAACCGTTTAAACCGTCGAAACAAGCGGAACAGCTCGCAAATCTCGATGATTTCGTCGATTTTGATGAAAACTGACCGTCATTTCCTTCCCGTTTGAGATATTCGACGTTTATACGCTCAATTCACTCCTTTTTACTTGCAGAATGTAATAAACAACCGTTTAAACGTCGAAACAAGCGGAACAGCTCGCAAATCTCGATGATTTCGTCGATTTTGATGAAAACTGACCGTCATTTCCTTCCCGTTTGAGATATTTCGACGTTTAAGCGCTCTATTTACTCCACTTAACGTGCAGAATGCCATGCACAACCGTTTAACCGTCGAAACAAGCGGAACAGCTCGCAAATTCTCGATGATTTCGGTCGATTTTGATGAAACTGACCGTCTCCTTCCTGTTTGAGATATTTCGACGTTTAAACGCTCATTTCACTCCTTTTTACGAGCAGAATGTAATAAACAACCGTTTAACCGTCGAAACAAGCGGAACAGCTCGCAAATCTCGATGATTTCGGCGATTTTGATGAAAACTGACCGTCATTTCCTTCCTGTTTGAGATATTTCGACGTTTTAAACGCTCATTTCACTCCTTTTTACGAGCAGAATGTAATAAACAACCGTTTAACCGTCGAAACAAGCGGAACAGCTCGCAAATCTCGATGATTTCGGCGATTTTGATGAAAACTGACCGTCATTTCCTTCCCGTTTGAGATATTTCGACGTTTAAGCGCTCTTTTTACTCCATTTAACGTGCAGAATGCAATGCACAACCGTTTACCGTCGAAACAAGCGGTACAGCTCGCAAATCTCGATGATTTCGTCGATTTTGATGAAAACTGACCGTCATTTCCTTCCTGTTTGAGATATTTCGACGTTTAAACGCTCATTTCACTCCTTTTTACGAGCAGAATGTAATAAACAACCGTTTAACCGTCGAAACAAGCGGAACAGCTCGCAAATCTCGATGATTTCGGCGATTTTGATGAAAACTGACCGTCATTTCCTTCCCGTTTGAGATATTTCGACGTTTAAGCGCTCTTTTTACTCCATTTAACGTGCAGAATGCCATGCACAACCGTTTAACCGTCGAAACAAGCGGAACAGCTCGCAAATCTCGATGATTTCGTTGATTTTGATGAAAACTGACCGTCATCTCCTTCCCGTTTGAGATATTTCGACGTTTAAGCGCTCTTTTTACTCCATTTAACGTGCAGAATGCCATGCACAACCGTTTAACCGTCGAAACAAGCGGAACAGCTCGCAAATCTCGATGATTTCGTTGATTTTGATGAAAACTGACCGTCATTTTCTTCCCGTTTGAGATATTTCGACGTTTAAACGCTCATTTCACTCCTTCTTACGAGCAGAATGTAATAAACAACCGTTTAACCGTCGAAACAAGCGGAACAGCTCGCAAATCTCGATGATTTCGTCGATTTTGATGAAAACTGACCGTCATTTCCTTCCCGTTTGAGATATTTCGACGTTTAAAAGCTTATTTCACTCCTTTTTACGTGCAGAATGTAATAAACAACCGTTTAACCGTCGAAACAAGCGGAACAGCTCGCAAATCTCGATGATTTCGTCGATTTTGATGAAAACTGACCGTCATTTCCTTCCCGTTTGAGATATTTCGACGTTTATACGCTCAATTCACTCCTTTTTACTTGCAGAATGTAATAAACAACCGTTTAAACGTCGAAACAAGCGGAACAGCTCGCAAATCTCGATGATTTCGTCGATTTTGATGAAAACTGACCGTCATTTCCTTCCCGTTTGAGATATTTCGACGTTTAAGCGCTCTATTTACTCCACTTAACGTGCAGAATGCCATGCACAACCGTTTAACCGTCGAAACAAGCGGAACAGCTCGCAAATCTCGATGATTTCGTCGATTTTGATGAAAACTGACCGTCATTTCCTTCCTGTTTGAGATATTTCGACGTTTAAACGCTCATTTCACTCCTTTTTACGAGCAGAATGTAATAAACAACCGTTTAACCGTCGAAACAAGCGGAACAGCTCGCAAATCTCGATGATTTCGGCGATTTTGATGAAAACTGACCGTCATTTCCTTCCTGTTTGAGATATTTCGACGTTTAAACGCTCATTTCACTCCTTTTTACGAGCAGAATGTAATAAACAACCGTTTAACCGTCGAAACAAGCGGAACAGCTCGCAAATCTCGATGATTTCGGCGATTTTGATGAAAACTGACCGTCATTTCCTTCCCGTTTGAGATATTTCGACGTTTAAGCGCTCTTTTTACTCCATTTAACGTGCAGAATGCAATGCACAACCGTTTAACCGTCGAAACAAGCGGAATAGCTCGCAAATCTCGATGATTTCGTCGATTTTGATGAAAACTGACCGTCATTTCCTTCCCGTTTGAGATATTTCGACGTTTAAAAGCTCATTTCACTCCTTTTTACGTGCAGAATGTAATAAACAACCGTTTAACCGTCGAAACAAGCGGTACAGCTCGCAAATCTCGATGATTTCGTCGATTTTGATGAAAACTGACCGTCATTTCCTTCCTGTTTGAGATATTTCGACGTTTAAACGCTCATTTCACTCCTTTTTACGAGCAGAATGTAATAAACAACCGTTTAACCGTCGAAACAAGCGGAACAGCTCGCAAATCTCGATGATTTCGGCGATTTTGATGAAAACTGACCGTCATTTCCTTCCTGTTTGAGATATTTCGACGTTTAAACGCTCATTTCACTCCTTTTTACGAGCAGAATGTAATAAACAACCGATTAACCGTCGAAACAAGCGGAACAGCTCGCAAATCTCGATGATTTCGGCGATTTTGATGAAAACTGACCGTCATTTCCTTCCCGTTTGAGATATTTCGACGTTTAAGCGCTCTTTTTACTCCATTTAACGTGCAGAATGCCATGCACAACCGTTTAACCGTCGAAACAAGCGGAACAGCTCGCAAATCTCGATGATTTCGTTGATTTTGATGAAAACTGACCGTCATCTCCTTCCCGTTTGAGATATTTCGACGTTTAAGCGCTCTTTTTACTCCATTTAACGTGCAGAATGCCATGCACAACCGTTTAACCGTCGAAACAAGCGGAACAGCTCGCAAATCTCGATGATTTCGTTGATTTTGATGAAAACTGACCGTCATTTCCTTCCCGTTTGAGATATTTCGACGTTTAAGCGCTCTTTTTACTCCATTTAACGTGCAGAATGCCATGCACAACCGTTTAACCGTCGAAACAAGCGGAACAGCTCGCAAATCTCGATGATTTCGTCGATTTTGATGAAAACTGACCGTCATTTTCTTCCCGTTTGAGATATTTCGACGTTTAAACGCTCATTTCACTCCTTCCTACGAGCAGAATGTAATAAACAACCGTTTAACCGTCGAAACAAGCGGAACAGCTCGCAAATCTCGATGATTTCGTCGATTTTGATGAAAACTGACCGTCATTTCCTTCCCGTTTGAGATATTTCGACGTTTAAAAGCTTATTTCACTCCTTTTTACGTGCAGAATGTAATAAACAACCGTTTAACCGTCGAAACAAGCGGAACAGCTCGCAAATCTCGATGATTTCGTCGATTTTGATGAAAACTGACCGTCATTTCCTTCCCGATTGAGATATTTCGACGTTTAAAAGCTCATTTCACTCCTTTTTACGTGCAGAATGTAATAAACAACCGTTTAACCGTCGAAACAAGCGGAATAGCTCGCAAATCTCGATGATTTCGTCGATTTTGATGAAAACTGACCGTCATTTCCTTCCCGTTTGAGATATTTTGACGTTTAAGCGCTCTTTTTAATCCTTTTTACTTGCAGAATGCAATGCACAACCGTTTAACCGTCGAAACAAGCGGAACAGCTCGCAAATCTCGATGATTTCGTCGATTTTGATGAAAACTGACCGTCATTTCCTTCCCGTTTGAGATATTTCGACGTTCATACGCTCAATTCACTCCTTTTTACTTGCAGAATGTAATAAACAACCGTTTAAACGTCGAAACAAGCGGAACAGCTCGCAAATCTCGATGATTTCGTCGATTTTGATGAAAACTGACCGTCATTTCCTTCCCGTTTGAGATATTTCGACGTTTATACGCTCAATTCACTCCTTTTTACTTGCAGAATGTAATAAACAACCGTTTAAACGTCGAAACAAGCGGAACAGCTCGCAAATCTCGATGATTTCGTCGATTTTGATGAAAACTGACCGTCATTTCCTTCCTGTTTGAGATATTTCGACGTTTAGACGCTCATTTCACTCCTTTTTACGAGCAGAATGTAATAAACAACCGTTTAACCGTCGAAACAAGCGGAACAGCTCGCAAATCTCTATGATTTCGGCGATTTTGATGAAAACTGACCGTCATTTCCTTCCTGTTTGAGATATTTCGACGTTTAAACGCTCATTTCACTCCTTTTTACGAGCAGAATGTAATAAACAACCGTTTAACCGTCGAAACAAGCGGAACAGCTCGCAAATCTCGATGATTTCGGCGATTTTGATGAAAACTGACCGTCATTTCCTTCCCGTTTGAGATATTTCGACGTTTAAGCGCTCTTTTTACTCCATTTAACGTGCAGAATGCAATGCACAACCGTTTAACCGTCGAAACAAGCGGAATAGCTCGCAAATCTCGATGATTTCGTCGATTTTGATGAAAACTGACCGTCATTTCCTTCCCGTTTGAGATATTTCGACGTTTAAAAGCTCATTTCACTCCTTTTTACGTGCAGAATGTAATAAACAACCGTTTAACCGTCGAAACAAGCGGAACAGCTCGCAAATCTCGATGATTTCGTCGATTTTGATGAAAACTGACCGTCATTTCCTTCCTGTTTGAGATATTTCGACGTTTAAACGCTCATTTCACTCCTTTTTACGAGCAGAATGTAATAAACAACCGTTTAACCGTCGAAACAAGCGGAACAGCTCGCAAATCTCGATGATTTCGGCGATTTTGATGAAAACTGACCGTCATTTCCTTCCTGTTTGAGATATTTCGACGTTTAAACGCTCATTTCACTCCTTTTTACGAGCAGAATGTAATAAACAACCGATTAACCGTCGAAACAAGCGGAACAGCTCGCAAATCTCGATGATTTCGGCGATTTTGATGAAAACTGACCGTCATTTCCTTCCCGTTTGAGATATTTCGACGTTTAAGCGCTCTTTTTACTCCATTTAACGTGCAGAATGCCATGCACAACCGTTTAACCGTCGAAACAAGCGGAACAGCTCGCAAATCTCGATGATTTCGTTGATTTTGATGAAAACTGACCGTCATCTCCTTCCCGTTTGAGATATTTCGACGTTTAAGCGCTCTTTTTACTCCATTTAACGTGCAGAATGCAATGCACAACCGTTTAACCGTCGAAACAAGCGGAATAGCTCGCAAATCTCGATGATTTCGTCGATTTTGATGAAAACTGACCGTCATTTCCTTCCCGTTTGAGATATTTCGACGTTTAAAAGCTCATTTCACTCCTTTTTACGTGCAGAATGTAATAAACAACCGTTTAACCGTCGAAACAAGCGGAACAGCTCGCAAATCTCGATGATTTCGTCGATTTTGATGAAAACTGACCGTCATTTTCTTCCCGTTTGAGATATTTCGACGTTTAAACGCTCATTTCACTCCTTCTTACGAGCAGAATGTAATAAACAACCGTTTAACCGTCGAAACAAGCGGAACAGCTCGCAAATCTCGATGATTTCGTCGATTTTGATGAAAACTGACCGTCATTTCCTTCCTGTTTGAGATATTTCGACGTTTAAACGCTCATTTCACTCCTTTTTACGAGCAGAATGTAATAAACAACCGATTAACCGTCGAAACAAGCGGAACAGCTCGCAAATCTCGATGATTTCGGCGATTTTGATGAAAACTGACCGTCATTTCCTTCCCGTTTGAGATATTTCGACGTTTAAGCGCTCTTTTTACTCCATTTAACGTGCAGAATGCCATGCACAACCGTTTAACCGTCGAAACAAGCGGAACAGCTCGCAAATCTCGATGATTTCGTTGATTTTGATGAAAACTGACCGTCATCTCCTTCCCGTTTGAGATATTTCGACGTTTAAGCGCTCTTTTTACTCCATTTAACGTGCAGAATGCCATGCACAACCGTTTAACCGTCGAAACAAGCGGAACAGCTCGCAAATCTCGATGATTTCGTCGATTTTGATGAAAACTGACCGTCATTTCCTTCCCGTTTGAGATATTTCGACGTTTAAGCGCTCTTTTTACTCCATTTAACGTGCAGAATGCCATGCACAACCGTTTAACCGTCGAAACAAGCGGAACAGCTCGCAAATCTCGATGATTTCGTCGATTTTGATGAAAACTGACCGTCATTTCCTTCCCGTTTGAGATATTTCGACGTTTAAAAGCTCATTTCACTCCTTTTTACGTGCAGAATGTAATAAACAACCGTTTAACCGTCGAAACAAGCGGAACAGCTCGCAAATCTCGATGATTTCGTCGATTTTGATGAAAACTGACCGTCATTTCCTTCCCGTTTGAGATATTTCGACGTTTAAAAGCTCATTTCACTCCTTTTTACGTGCAGAATGTAATAAACAACCGTTTAACCGTCGAAACAAGCGGAACAGCTCGCAAATCTCGATGATTTCGTCGATTTTGATGAAAACTGACCGTCATTTCCTTCCCGTTTGAGATATTTCGACGTTTATACGCTCAATTCACTCCTTTTTACTTGCAGAATGTAATAAACAACCGTTTAAACGTCGAAACAAGCGGAACAGCTCGCAAATCTCGATGATTTCGTCGATTTTGATGAAAACTGACCGTCATTTCCTTCCCGTTTGAGATATTTCGACGTTTAAGCGCTCTATTTACTCCACTTAACGTGCAGAATGCCATGCACAACCGTTTAACCGTCGAAACAAGCGGAACAGCTCGCAAATCTCGATGATTTCGTCGATTTTGATGAAAACTGACCGTCATTTCCTTCCTGTTTGAGATATTTCGACGTTTAAACGCTCATTTCACTCCTTTTTACGAGCAGAATGTAATAAACAACCGTTTAACCGTCGAAACAAGCGGAACAGCTCGCAAATCTCGATGATTTCGGCGATTTTGATGAAAACTGACCGTCATTTCCTTCCTGTTTGAGATATTTCGACGTTTAAACGCTCATTTCACTCCTTTTTACGAGCAGAATGTAATAAACAACCGCTTAACCGTCGAAACAAGCGGAACAGCTCGCAAATCTCGATGATTTCGGCGATTTTGATGAAAACTGACCGTCATTTCCTTCCCGTTTGAGATATTTCGACGTTTAAGCGCTCTTTTTACTCCATTTAACGTGCAGAATGCAATGCACATCCGTTTAACCGTCGAAACAAGCGGAATAGCTCGCAAATCTCGATGATTTCGTCGATTTTGATGAAAACTGACCGTCATTTCCTTCCCGTTTGAGATATTTCGACGTTTAAAAGCTCATTTCACTCCTTTTTACGTGCAGAATGTAATAAACAACCGTTTAACCGTCGAAACAAGCGGAACAGCTCGCAAATCTCGATGATTTCGTCGATTTTGATGAAAACTGACCGTCATTTCCTTCCCGTTTGAGATATTTCGACGTTTAAAAGCTCATTTCACTCCTTTTTACGTGCAGAATGTAATAAACAACCGTTTAACCGTCGAAACAAGCGGAACAGCTCGCAAATCTCGATGATTTCGTCGATTTTGATGAAAACTGACCGTCATTTCCTTCCCGTTTGAGATATTTCGACGTTTAAAAGCTCATTTCACTCCTTTTTACGTGCAGAATGTAATAAACAACCGTTTAACCGTCGAAACAAGCGGAACAGCTCGCAAATCTCGATGATTTCGTCGATTTTGATGAAAACTGACCGTCATTTCCTTCCCGTTTGAGATATTTCGACGTTTAAAAGCTCATTTCACTCCTTTTTACGTGCAGAATGTAATAAACAACCGTTTAACCGTCGAAACAAGCGGAATAGCTCGCAAATCTCGATGATTTCGTCGATTTTGATGAAAACTGACCGTCATTTCCTTCCCGTTTGAGATATTTTGACGTTTAAGCGCTCTTTTTAATCCTTTTTACTTGCAGAATGCAATGCACAACCGTTTAACCGTCGAAACAAGCGGAACAGCTCGCAAATCTCGATGATTTCGTTGATTTTGATGAAAACTGACCGTCATTTTCTTCCCGTTTGAGATATTTCGACGTTTAAACGCTCATTTCACTCCTTCTTACGAGCAGAAAGTAATAAACAACCGTTTAACCGTCGAAACAAGCGGAACAGCTCGCAAATCTCGATGATTTCGTCGATTTTGATGAAAACTGACCGTCATTTCCTTCCTGTTTGAGATATTTCGACGTTTAAACGCTCATTTCACTCCTTTTTACGAGCAGAATGTAATAAACAACCGTTTAACCGTCGAAACAAGCGGAACAGCTCGCAAATCTCGATGATTTCGGCGATTTTGATGAAAACTGACCGTCATTTCCTTCCTGTTTGAGATATTTCGACGTTTAAACGCTCATTTCACTCCTTTTTACGAGCAGAATGTAATAAACAACCGTTTAACCGTCGAAACAAGCGGAATAGCTCGCAAATCTCGATGATTTCGTCGATTTTGATGAAAACTGACCGTCATTTCCTTCCCGTTTGAGATATTTTGACGTTTAAGCGCTCTTCTTAATCCTTTTTACTTGCAGAATGCAATGCACAACCGTTTAACCGTCGAAACAAGCGGAACAGCTCGCAAATCTCGATGATTTCGTTGATTTTGATGAAAACTGACCGTCATTTTCTTCCCGTTTGAGATATTTCGACGTTTAAACGCTCATTTCACTCCTTCTTACGAGCAGAATGTAATAAACAACCGTTTAACCGTCGAAACAAGCGGAACAGCTCGCAAATCTCGATGATTTCGGCGATTTTGATGAAAACTGACCGTCATTTCCTTCCTGTTTGAGATATTTCGACGTTTAAACGCTCATTTCACTCCTTTTTACGAGCAGAATGTAATAAACAACCGTTTACCCGTCGAAACAAGCGGAACAGCTCGCAAATCTCGATGATTTCGTCGATTTTGATGAAAACTGACCGTCATTTCCTTCCCGTTTGAGATATTTCGACGTTTAAAAGCTCATTTCACTCCTTTTTACGTGCAGAATGTAATAAACAACCGTTTAACCGTCGAAACAAGCGGAACAGCTCGCAAATCTCGATGATTTCGTCGATTTTGATGAAAACTGACCGTCATTTCCTTCCCGTTTGAGATATTTCGACGTTTAAAAGCTCATTTCACTCCTTTTTACGTGCAGAATGTAATAAACAACCGTTTAACCGTCGAAACAAGCGGAATAGCTCGCAAATCTCGATGATTTCGTCGATTTTGATGAAAACTGACCGTCATTTCCTTCCCGTTTGAGATATTTTGACGTTTAAGCGCTCTTTTTAATCCTTTTTACTTGCAGAATGCAATGCACAACCGTTTAACCGTCGAAACAAGCGGAACAGCTCGCAAATCTCGATGATTTCGTTGATTTTGATGAAAACTGACCGTCATTTTCTTCCCGTTTGAGATATTTCGACGTTTAAACGCTCATTTCACTCCTTCTTACGAGCAGAAAGTAATAAACAACCGTTTAACCGTCGAAACAAGCGGAACAGCTCGCAAATCTCGATGATTTCGTCGATTTTGATGAAAACTGACCGTCATTTCCTTCCTGTTTGAGATATTTCGACGTTTAAACGCTCATTTCACTCCTTTTTACGAGCAGAATGTAATAAACAACCGTTTAACCGTCGAAACAAGCGGAACAGCTCGCAAATCTCGATGATTTCGGCGATTTTGATGAAAACTGACCGTCATTTCCTTCCTGTTTGAGATATTTCGACGTTTAAACGCTCATTTCACTCCTTTTTACGAGCAGAATGTAATAAACAACCGTTTAACCGTCGAAACAAGCGGAATAGCTCGCAAATCTCGATGATTTCGTCGATTTTGATGAAAACTGACCGTCATTTCCTTCCCGTTTGAGATATTTTGACGTTTAAGCGCTCTTCTTAATCCTTTTTACTTGCAGAATGCAATGCACAACCGTTTAACCGTCGAAACAAGCGGAACAGCTCGCAAATCTCGATGATTTCGTTGATTTTGATGAAAACTGACCGTCATTTTCTTCCCGTTTGAGATATTTCGACGTTTAAACGCTCATTTCACTCCTTCTTACGAGCAGAATGTAATAAACAACCGTTTAACCGTCGAAACAAGCGGAACAGCTCGCAAATCTCGATGATTTCGGCGATTTTGATGAAAACTGACCGTCATTTCCTTCCTGTTTGAGATATTTCGACGTTTAAACGCTCATTTCACTCCTTTTTACGAGCAGAATGTAATAAACAACCGTTTACCCGTCGAAACAAGCGGAACAGCTCGCAAATCTCGATGATTTCGTCGATTTTGATGAAAACTGACCGTCATTTCCTTCCCGTTTGAGATATTTCGACGTTTATGCGCTCTTTTTACTCCACTTAACGTGCAGAATGCCATGCACAACCGTTTAACCGTCGAAACAAGCGGAACAGCTCGCAAATCTCGATGATTTCGTTGATTTTGATGAAAACTGACCGTCATTTTCTTCCCGTTTGAGATATTTCGACGTTTAAACGTTCATTTCACTCCTTCTTACGAGCAGAATGTAATAAACAACCGTTTAACCGTCGAAACAAGCGGAACAGCTCGCAAATCTCGATGATTTCGTCGATTTTGATGAAAACTGACCGTCATTTCCTTCCCGTTTGAGATATTTCGACGTTTAAGCGCTCTTTTTACTCCATTTAACGTGCAGAATGCCATGCACAACCGTTTAACCGTCGAAACAAGCGGAACAGCTCGCAAATCTCGATGATTTCGTCGATTTTGATGAAAACTGACCGTCATTTCCTTCCCGTTTGAGATATTTCGACGTTCATACGCTCAATTCACTCCTTTTTACTTGCAGAATGTAATAAACAACCGTTTAAACGTCGAAACAAGCGGAACAGCTCGCAAATCTCGATGATTTCGTCGATTTTGATGAAAACTGACCGTCATTTCCTTCCCGTTTGAGATATTTCGACGTTTATACGCTCAATTCACTCCTTTTTACTTGCAGAATGTAATAAACAACCGTTTAAACGTCGAAACAAGCGGAACAGCTCGCAAATCTCGATGATTTCGTCGATTTTGATGAAAACTGACCGTCATTTCCTTCCTGTTTGAGATATTTCGACGTTTAGACGCTCATTTCACTCCTTTTTACGAGCAGAATGTAATAAACAACCGTTTAACCGTCGAAACAAGCGGAACAGCTCGCAAATCTCGATGATTTCGGCGATTTTGATGAAAACTGACCGTCATTTCCTTCCTGTTTGAGATATTTCGACGTTTAAACGCTCATTTCACTCCTTTTTACGAGCAGAATGTAATAAACAACCGTTTAACCGTCGAAACAAGCGGAACAGCTCGCAAATCTCGATGATTTCGGCGATTTTGATGAAAACTGACCGTCATTTCCTTCCCGTTTGAGATATTTCGACGTTTAAGCGCTCTTTTTACTCCATTTAACGTGCAGAATGCAATGCACAACCGTTTAACCGTCGAAACAAGCGGAATAGCTCGCAAATCTCGATGATTTCGTCGATTTTGATGAAAACTGACCGTCATTTCCTTCCCGTTTGAGATATTTCGACGTTTAAAAGCTCATTTCACTCCTTTTTACGTGCAGAATGTAATAAACAACCGTTTAACCGTCGAAACAAGCGGAACAGCTCGCAAATCTCGATGATTTCGTCGATTTTGATGAAAACTGACCGTCATTTCCTTCCTGTTTGAGATATTTCGACGTTTAAACGCTCATTTCACTCCTTTTTACGAGCAGAATGTAATAAACAACCGTTTAACCGTCGAAACAAGCGGAACAGCTCGCAAATCTCGATGATTTCGGCGATTTTGATGAAAACTGACCGTCATTTCCTTCCTGTTTGAGATATTTCGACGTTTAAACGCTCATTTCACTCCTTTTTACGAGCAGAATGTAATAAACAACCGATTAACCGTCGAAACAAGCGGAACAGCTCGCAAATCTCGATGATTTCGGCGATTTTGATGAAAACTGACCGTCATTTCCTTCCCGTTTGAGATATTTCGACGTTTAAGCGCTCTTTTTACTCCATTTAACGTGCAGAATGCCATGCACAACCGTTTAACCGTCGAAACAAGCGGAACAGCTCGCAAATCTCGATGATTTCGTTGATTTTGATGAAAACTGACCGTCATCTCCTTCCCGTTTGAGATATTTCGACGTTTAAGCGCTCTTTTTACTCCATTTAACGTGCAGAATGCAATGCACAACCGTTTAACCGTCGAAACAAGCGGAATAGCTCGCAAATCTCGATGATTTCGTCGATTTTGATGAAAACTGACCGTCATTTCCTTCCCGTTTGAGATATTTCGACGTTTAAAAGCTCATTTCACTCCTTTTTACGTGCAGAATGTAATAAACAACCGTTTAACCGTCGAAACAAGCGGAACAGCTCGCAAATCTCGATGATTTCGTCGATTTTGATGAAAACTGACCGTCATTTTCTTCCCGTTTGAGATATTTCGACGTTTAAACGCTCATTTCACTCCTTCTTACGAGCAGAATGTAATAAACAACCGTTTAACCGTCGAAACAAGCGGAACAGCTCGCAAATCTCGATGATTTCGTCGATTTTGATGAAAACTGACCGTCATTTCCTTCCTGTTTGAGATATTTCGACGTTTAAACGCTCATTTCACTCCTTTTTACGAGCAGAATGTAATAAACAACCGATTAACCGTCGAAACAAGCGGAACAGCTCGCAAATCTCGATGATTTCGGCGATTTTGATGAAAACTGACCGTCATTTCCTTCCCGTTTGAGATATTTCGACGTTTAAGCGCTCTTTTTACTCCATTTAACGTGCAGAATGCCATGCACAACCGTTTAACCGTCGAAACAAGCGGAACAGCTCGCAAATCTCGATGATTTCGTTGATTTTGATGAAAACTGACCGTCATCTCCTTCCCGTTTGAGATATTTCGACGTTTAAGCGCTCTTTTTACTCCATTTAACGTGCAGAATGCCATGCACAACCGTTTAACCGTCGAAACAAGCGGAACAGCTCGCAAATCTCGATGATTTCGTCGATTTTGATGAAAACTGACCGTCATTTCCTTCCCGTTTGAGATATTTCGACGTTTAAGCGCTCTTTTTACTCCATTTAACGTGCAGAATGCCATGCACAACCGTTTAACCGTCGAAACAAGCGGAACAGCTCGCAAATCTCGATGATTTCGTCGATTTTGATGAAAACTGACCGTCATTTCCTTCCCGTTTGAGATATTTCGACGTTTAAAAGCTCATTTCACTCCTTTTTACGTGCAGAATGTAATAAACAACCGTTTAACCGTCGAAACAAGCGGAACAGCTCGCAAATCTCGATGATTTCGTCGATTTTGATGAAAACTGACCGTCATTTCCTTCCCGTTTGAGATATTTCGACGTTTAAAAGCTCATTTCACTCCTTTTTACGTGCAGAATGTAATAAACAACCGTTTAACCGTCGAAACAAGCGGAACAGCTCGCAAATCTCGATGATTTCGTCGATTTTGATGAAAACTGACCGTCATTTCCTTCCCGTTTGAGATATTTCGACGTTTATACGCTCAATTCACTCCTTTTTACTTGCAGAATGTAATAAACAACCGTTTAAACGTCGAAACAAGCGGAACAGCTCGCAAATCTCGATGATTTCGTCGATTTTGATGAAAACTGACCGTCATTTCCTTCCCGTTTGAGATATTTCGACGTTTAAGCGCTCTATTTACTCCACTTAACGTGCAGAATGCCATGCACAACCGTTTAACCGTCGAAACAAGCGGAACAGCTCGCAAATCTCGATGATTTCGTCGATTTTGATGAAAACTGACCGTCATTTCCTTCCTGTTTGAGATATTTCGACGTTTAAACGCTCATTTCACTCCTTTTTACGAGCAGAATGTAATAAACAACCGTTTAACCGTCGAAACAAGCGGAACAGCTCGCAAATCTCGATGATTTCGGCGATTTTGATGAAAACTGACCGTCATTTCCTTCCTGTTTGAGATATTTCGACGTTTAAACGCTCATTTCACTCCTTTTTACGAGCAGAATGTAATAAACAACCGCTTAACCGTCGAAACAAGCGGAACAGCTCGCAAATCTCGATGATTTCGGCGATTTTGATGAAAACTGACCGTCATTTCCTTCCCGTTTGAGATATTTCGACGTTTAAGCGCTCTTTTTACTCCATTTAACGTGCAGAATGCAATGCACATCCGTTTAACCGTCGAAACAAGCGGAATAGCTCGCAAATCTCGATGATTTCGTCGATTTTGATGAAAACTGACCGTCATTTCCTTCCCGTTTGAGATATTTCGACGTTTAAAAGCTCATTTCACTCCTTTTTACGTGCAGAATGTAATAAACAACCGTTTAACCGTCGAAACAAGCGGAACAGCTCGCAAATCTCGATGATTTCGTCGATTTTGATGAAAACTGACCGTCATTTCCTTCCCGTTTGAGATATTTCGACGTTTAAAAGCTCATTTCACTCCTTTTTACGTGCAGAATGTAATAAACAACCGTTTAACCGTCGAAACAAGCGGAACAGCTCGCAAATCTCGATGATTTCGTCGATTTTGATGAAAACTGACCGTCATTTCCTTCCCGTTTGAGATATTTCGACGTTTAAAAGCTCATTTCACTCCTTTTTACGTGCAGAATGTAATAAACAACCGTTTAACCGTCGAAACAAGCGGAACAGCTCGCAAATCTCGATGATTTCGTCGATTTTGATGAAAACTGACCGTCATTTCCTTCCCGTTTGAGATATTTCGACGTTTAAAAGCTTATTTCACTCCTTTTTACGTGCAGAATGTAATAAACAACCGTTTAACCGTCGAAACAAGCGGAACAGCTCGCAAATCTCGATGATTTCGTCGATTTTGATGAAAACTGACCGTCATTTCCTTCCCGTTTGAGATATTTCGACGTTTAAAAGCTCATTTCACTCCTTTTTACGTGCAGAATGTAATAAACAACCGTTTAACCGTCGAAACAAGCGGAATAGCTCGCAAATCTCGATGATTTCGTCGATTTTGATGAAAACTGACCGTCATTTCCTTCCCGTTTGAGATATTTTGACGTTTAAGCGCTCTTTTTAATCCTTTTTACTTGCAGAATGCAATGCACAACCGTTTAACCGTCGAAACAAGCGGAACAGCTCGCAAATCTCGATGATTTCGTTGATTTTGATGAAAACTGACCGTCATTTTCTTCCCGTTTGAGATATTTCGACGTTTAAACGCTCATTTCACTCCTTCTTACGAGCAGAAAGTAATAAACAACCGTTTAACCGTCGAAACAAGCGGAACAGCTCGCAAATCTCGATGATTTCGTCGATTTTGATGAAAACTGACCGTCATTTCCTTCCTGTTTGAGATATTTCGACGTTTTAAACGCTCATTTCACTCCTTTTTACGAGCAGAATGTAATAAACAACCGTTTAACCGTCGAAACAAGCGGAACAGCTCGCAAATCTCGATGATTTCGGCGATTTTGATGAAAACTGACCGTCATTTCCTTCCTGTTTGAGATATTTCGACGTTTAAACGCTCATTTCACTCCTTTTTACGAGCAGAATGTAATAAACAACCGTTTAACCGTCGAAACAAGCGGAATAGCTCGCAAATCTCGATGATTTCGTCGATTTTGATGAAAACTGACCGTCATTTCCTTCCCGTTTGAGATATTTTGACGTTTAAGCGCTCTTCTTAATCCTTTTTACTTGCAGAATGCAATGCACAACCGTTTAACCGTCGAAACAAGCGGAACAGCTCGCAAATCTCGATGATTTCGTTGATTTTGATGAAAACTGACCGTCATTTTCTTCCCGTTTGAGATATTTCGACGTTTAAACGCTCATTTCACTCCTTCTTACGAGCAGAATGTAATAAACAACCGTTTAACCGTCGAAACAAGCGGAACAGCTCGCAAATCTCGATGATTTCGGCGATTTTGATGAAAACTGACAGTCATTTCCTTCCCGTTTGAGATATTTCGACGTTTAAGCGCTCTTTTTACTCCATTTAACGTGCAGAATGCCATGCACAACCGTTTAACCGTCGAAACAAGCGGAACAGCTCGCAAATCTCGATGATTTCGTTGATTTTGATGAAAACTGACCGTCATTTCCTTCCCGTTTGAGATATTTCGACGTTTAAGCGCTCTTTTTACTCCATTTAACGTGCAGAATGCCATGCACAACCGTTTAACCGTCGAAACAAGCGGAACAGCTCGCAAATCTCGATGATTTCGTCGATTTTGATGAAAACTGACCGTCATTTTCTTCCCGTTTGAGATATTTCGACGTTTAAACGCTCATTTCACTCCTTCTTACGAGCAGAATGTAATAAACAACCGTTTAACCGTCGAAACAAGCGGAACAGCTCGCAAATCTCGATGATTTCGTCGATTTTGATGAAAACTGACCGTCATTTCCTTCCCGTTTGAGATATTTCGACGTTTAAAAGCTTATTTCACTCCTTTTTACGTGCAGAATGTAATAAACAACCGTTTAACCGTCGAAACAAGCGGAACAGCTCGCAAATCTCGATGATTTCGTCGATTTTGATGAAAACTGACCGTCATTTCCTTCCCGTTTGAGATATTTCGACGTTTAAAAGCTCATTTCACTCCTTTTTACGTGCAGAATGTAATAAACAACCGTTTAACCGTCGAAACAAGCGGAATAGCTCGCAAATCTCGATGATTTCGTCGATTTTGATGAAACTGAAAGTCATTTCCTTCCCGTTTGAGATATTTTGACGTTTAAGCGCTCTTTTTAATCCTTTTTACTTGCAGAATGCAATGCACAACCGTTTAACCGTCGAAACAAGCGGAACAGCTCGCAAATCTCGATGATTTCGTCGATTTTGATGAAAACTGACCGTCATTTCCTTCCCGTTTGAGATATTTCGACGTTTAAACGCTCAATTCACTCCTTTTTACTTGCAGAATGTAATAAACAACCGTTTAAACGTCGAAACAAGCGGAACAGCTTGCAAATCTCGATGATTTCGTCGATTTTGATGAAAACTGACCGTCATTTCCTTCCCGTTTGAGATATTTCGACGTTTATGCGCTCTTTTTACTCCACTTAACGTGCAGAATGCCATGCACAACCGTTTAACCGTCGAAACAAGCGGAACAGCTCGCAAATCTCGATGATTTCGTTGATTTTGATGAAAACTGACCGTCATTTTCTTCCCGTTTGAGATATTTCGACGTTTAAACGTTCATTTCACTCCTTCTTACGAGCAGAATGTAATAAACAACCGTTTAACCGTCGAAACAAGCGGAACAGCTCGCAAATCTCGATGATTTCGTCGATTTTGATGAAAACTGACCGTCATTTCCTTCCCGTTTGAGATATTTCGACGTTTAAGCGCTCTTTTTACTCCATTTAACGTGCAGAATGCCATGCACAACCGTTTAACCGTCGAAACAAGCGGAACAGCTCGCAAATCTCGATGATTTCGTTGATTTTTATGAAAACTGACCGTCATTTTCTTCCCGTTTGAGATATTTCGACGTTTAAACGCTCATTTCACTCCTTCTTACGAGCAGAATGTAATAAACAACCGTTTAACCGTCGAAACAAGCGGAACAGCTCGCAAATCTCGATGATTTCGGCGATTTTGATGAAAACTGACCGTCATTTCCTTCCTGTTTGAGATATTTCGACGTTTAAACGCTCATTTCACTCCTTTTTACGAGCAGAATGTAATAAACAACCGTTTAACCGTCGAAACAAGCGGAACAGCTCGCAAATCTCGATGATTTCGGCGATTTTGATGAAAACTGACCGTCATTTCCTTCCCGTTTGAGATATTTCGACGTTTAAGCGCTCTTTTTACTCCATTTAACGTGCAGAATGCCATGCACAACCGTTTAACCGTCGAAACAAGCGGAACAGCTCGCAAATCTCGATGATTTCGTTGATTTTGATGAAAACTGACCGTCATTTCCTTCCCGTTTGAGATATTTCGACGTTTAAGCGCTCTTTTTACTCCATTTAACGTGCAGAATGCCATGCACAACCGTTTAACCGTCGAAACAAGCGGAACAGCTCGCAAATCTCGATGATTTCGTTGATTTTGATGAAAACTGACCGTCATTTCCTTCCCGTTTGAGATATTTCGACGTTTAAGCTCTCTTTTTACTCCATTTAACGTGCAGAATGCCATGCACAACCGTTTAACCGTCGAAACAAGCGGAACAGCTCGCAAATCTCGATGATTTCGTTGATTTTGATGAAAAACTGACCGTCATTTTCTTCCCGTTTGAGATATTTCGACGTTTAAACGCTCATTTCACTCCTTCTTACGAGCAGAATGTTATAAACAAACCGTTTAACCGTCGAAACAAGCGGAACAGCTCGCAAATCTCGATGATTTCGTCGATTTTGATGAAAACTGACCGTCATTTCCTTCCCGTTTGAGATATTTCGACGTTTAAAAGCTTATTTCACTCCTTTTTACGTGCAGAATGTAATAAACAACCGTTTAACCGTCGAAACAAGCGGAACAGCTCGCAAATCTCGATGATTTCGGTCGATTTTGATGAAAACTGACCGTCATTTCCTTCCCGTTTGAGATATTTCGACGTTTAAAAGCTCATTTCACTCCTTTTTACGTGCAGAATGTAATAAACAACCGTTTAACAATCGAAACAAGCGGAATAGCTCGCAAATCTCGATGATTTCGTCGATTTTGATGAAAACTGACCGTCATTTCCTTCCCGTTTGAGATATTTTGACGTTTAAGCGCTCTTTTTAATCCTTTTTACTTGCAGAATGCAATGCACAACCGTTTAACCGTCGAAACAAGCGGAACAGCTCGCAAATCTCGATGATTTCGTCGATTTTGATGAAAACTGACCGTCATTTCCTTCCCGTTTGAGATATTTCGACGTTTAAACGCTCAATTCACTCCTTTTTACTTGCAGAATGTAATAAACAACCGTTTAAACGTCGAAACAAGCGGAACAGCTCGCAAATCTCGATGATTTCGTCGATTTTGATGAAAAACTGACCGTCATTTCCTTCCCGTTTGAGATATTTCGACGTTTAAGCGCTCTTTTTACTCCACTTAACGTGCAGAATGCCACGCACAACCGTTTAACCGTCGAAACAAGCGGAACAGCTCGCAAATCTCGATGATTTCGTTGATTTTGATGAAAACTGACCGTCATTTTCTTCCCGTTTGAGATATTTCGACGTTTTAAACGCTCATTTCACTCCTTCTTACGAGCAGAATGTAATAAACAACCGTTTAACCGTCGAAACAAGCGGAACAGCTCGCAAATCTCGATGATTTCGTCCGATTTTGATGAAAACTGACCGTCATTTCCTTCCCGTTTGAGATATTTCGACGTTTAAGCGCTCTTTTTACTCCATTTAACGTGCAGAATGCCATGCACAACCGTTTAACCGTCGAAACAAGCGGAACAGCTCGCAAATCTCGATGATTTCGTCGATTTTGATGAAAACTGACCGTCATTTCCTTCCTGTTTGAGATATTTCGACGTTTAAACGCTCATTTCACTCCTTTTACGAGCAGAATGTAATAAACAACCGTTTAACCGTCGAAACAAGCGGAACAGCTCGCAAATCTCGATGATTTCGGCGATTTTGATGAAAACTGACCGTCATTTCCTTCCTGTTTGAGATATTTCGACGTTTTTAAACGCTCATTTCACTCCTTTTTACGAGCAGAATGTAATAAACAACCGTTTAACCGTCGAAACAAGCGGAACAGCTCGCAAATCTCGATGATTTCGGCGATTTTGATGAAAACTGACCGTCATTTCCTTCCCGTTTGAGATATTTCGACGTTTAAGCGCTCTTTTTACTCCATTTAACGTGCAGAATGCCATGCACAACCGTTTAACCGTCGAAACAAGCGGAACAGCTCGCAAATCTCGATGATTTCGTTGATTTTGATGAAAACTGACCGTCATTTCCTTCCCGTTTGAGATATTTCGACGTTTAAGCGCTCTTTTTACTCCATTTAACGTGCAGAATGCCATGCACAACCGTTTAACCGTCGAAACAAGCGGAACAGCTCGCAAATCTCGATGATTTCGTTGATTTTGATGAAAACTGACCGTCATTTTCTTCCCGTTTGAGATATTTCGACGTTTAAACGCTCATTTCACTCCTTCTTACGAGCAGAATGTAATAAACAACCGTTTAACCGTCGAAACAAGCGGAACTGCTCGCAAATCTCGATGATTTCGTCGATTTTGATGAAAACTGACCGTCATTTCCTTCCTGTTTGAGATATTTCGACGTTTAAACGCTCATTTCACTCCTTTTTACGAGCAGAATGTAATAAACAACCGTTTAACCGTCGAAACAAGCGGAACAGCTCGCAAATCTCGATGATTTCGGCGATTTTGATGAAAACTGACCGTCATTTCCTTCCTGTTTGAGATATTTCGACGTTTAAACGCTCATTTCACTCCTTTTTACGAGCAGAATGTAATAAACAACCGTTTAACCGTCGAAACAAGCGGAACAGCTCGCAAATCTCGATGATTTCGGCGATTTTGATGAAAACTGACCGTCATTTCCTTCCCGTTTGAGATATTTCGACGTTTAAGCGCTCTTTTTACTCCATTTAACGTGCAGAATGCAATGCACAACCGTTTAACCGTCGAAACAAGCGGAATAGCTCGCAAATCTCGATGATTTCGTCGATTTTGATGAAAACTGACCGTCATTTCCTTCCCGTTTGAGATATTTCGACGTTTAAACGCTCATTTCACTCCTTTTTACGTGCAGAATGCAATGCACAACCGTTTAACCGTCGAAACAAGCGGAACAGCTCGCAAATCTCGATGATTTCGTCGATTTTGATTAAAACTGACCGTCATTTCCTTCCCGTTTGAGATATTTCGACGTTTTAGCGCTCTTTTTACTCCTTTTTACTTGCATAATGTAATAAACAACCGTTTAACCGTCGAAACAAGCGGAACAGCTCGCAAATCTCGATGATTTCGTCGATTTTGATGAAAACTAACCGTCATTTCCTTCCCGTTTGAGATTTTTCGAAGTTTTAGCGCTCTTTTTACTCCTTTTTACTTGCATAATGTAATAAACAACCGTTTAACCGTCGAAACAAGCGGAACAGCTCGCAAATCTCGATGATTTCGTCGATTTTGGTGAAAACTGACCGTCATTTCCTTCCCGTTTGAGATATTTCGACGTTTAAAAGCTCATTTCACTCCATTTTACGTGCAGAATGTAATAAACAACCGTTTAACCGTCGAAACAAGCGGAATGGCTCGCAAATCTCGATGATTTCGTCGATTTTGATGAAAACCGACAGTCATTTCCTTCCCGTTTGAGATATTTTGACGTTTAAGCGCTCTTTTTCTCCATTTAACGTGCAGAATGCAATGCACAACCGTTTAACCGTCGAAACAAGCGGAACAGCTCGCAAATCTCGATGATTTCGTCGAGTTTGGTGAAAACTGACCGTCATTTCCTTCCCGTTTGAGATATTTCGACGTTTAAACGCTCATTTCACTCCTTTTTACGTGCAGAATGCAATGCACAACTGTTTAACCGTCGAAACAAGCGGAACAGCTCGCAAATCTCGATGATTTCGTCGATTTTGATTAAAACTGACCGTCATTTCCTTCCCGTTTGAGATATTTCGACGTTTTAGCGCTCTTTTTACTCCTTTTTACTTGCATAATGTAATAAACAACCGTTTAACCGTCGAAACAAGCGGAACAGCTCGCAAATCTCGATGATTTCGTCGATTTTGATGAAAACTAACCGTCATTTCCTTCCCGTTTGAGATTTTTCGAAGTTTTAGCGCTCTTTTTACTCCTTTTTACTTGCATAATGTAATAAACAACCGTTTAACCGTCGAAACAAGCGGAACAGCTCGCAAATCTCGATGATTTCGTCGATTTTGGTGAAAACTGACCGTCATTTCCTTCCCGTTTGAGATATTTCGACGTTTAAACGCTCATTTCACTCCTTTTTACGTGCAGAATGCAATGCACAACCGTTTAACCGTCGAAACAAGCGGAACAGCTCGCAAATCTCGATGATTTCGTCGATTTTGATTAAAACTGACCGTCATTTCCTTCCCGTTTGAGATATTTCGACGTTTAAGCGCTCTTTTTACTCCATTTAACGTGCAGAATGTAATACACGCCAGTTTCAGCGTCGAAACAAGCCCAACAGCTCGCAAATCGCTTTGATTTCGTCGATTTTGATGAAAACTGACCGTCATTTCCTTCCAGTTTGAGATATTTCGACGTTTAAAAGCTCATTTCACTCCTTTTTACGTGCGGAATGCAATGCACAACCGTTTAACCGTCGAAACAAGCGGAACAGCTCGCAAATCTCGATGATTTCGTCGATTTTGATGAAAACTGACCATCATTTCCTTCCCGTTTGAGATATTTCAACGTTTAAACGCTCATTTCACTCCTTTTTACGTGCAGAATGTAATAAACAACCGTTTATCCGTCGAAACAAGCGGAACAGCTCGCAAATCTCAATGATTTCGTTGATTTTGATGAAAACTGACCGTCATTTCCTTCCCGTTTGAGATATTTCGACGTTTAAAAGCTCATTTCACTCCTTTTTACGTGCGGAATGCAATGCACAACCGTTTAACCGTCGAAACAAGCGGAACAGCTCGCAAATCTCGATGATTTCGTCGATTTTGATTAAAACTGACCGTCATTTCCTTCCCGTTTGAGATATTTCGACGTTTAAACGCTCATTTCACTCCTTTTTACGTGCAGAATGTAATAAACAACCGTTTAACCGTCGAAACAAGCGGAACAGCTCGCAAATCTCGATGATTTCTTCGATTTTGATGAAAACTGACCGTCATTTCCTTCCCGTTTGAGATATTTCGACGTTTAAACGCTCATTTCACTCCTTTTTACTTGCAGAATGTAATAGACAACCGTTTAAGCGTCGAAACAAGCGGAACAGCTCGCAAATCTCGATGTTTTCGTCGATTTTGATGAAAAGTGACCGTCATTTCCTTCCCGTTTGAGATATTTCGACGTTTAAGCGCTCTTTTTACTCCATTTAACGTGCAGAATGTAATACACGCCAGTTTCAGCGTCGAAACAAGCCCAACAGCTCGCAAATCGCCTTTGATTTCGTCGATTTTGATGAAAACTGACCGTCATTTCCTTCCAGTTTGAGATATTTCGACGTTTAAAAGCTCATTTCACTCCTTTTTACTTGCAGAATGTAATAAACAACCGTTTAACCGTCGAAACAAGCGGAACAGCTCGCAAATCTCGATGATTTCGTCGATTTTGATGAAAACTGACCGTCATTTCCTTCCCGTTTGAGATATTTCGACGTTTAAAAGCTCATTTCACTCCTTTTTACGTGCAGAATGCAATGCACAACCGTTTAACCGTCGAAACAAGCGGAACAGCTCGCAAATCTCGATGATTTCGTCGATTCTGATGAAATCTGACCGTCATTTCCTTCCCGTTTGAGATATTTCGACGTTTAAGCGCACTTTTTACTCCATTTAACGTGCAGAATGTAATAAACAACCGTTTAACCGTCGAAACAAGCGGAACAGCTCGCAAATCTCGATGATTTCGTCGATTCTGATGAAATCTGACCGTCATTTCCTTCCCGTTTGAGATATTTCGACGTTTAAGCGCACTTTTTACTCCATTTAACGTGCAGAATGCAATGCACAACCGTTTAAACGTCGAAACAAGCGGAACAGCTCGCAAATCGCTTTGATTTCGTCGATTTTGATGAAAACTGACCGTCATTTCCTTCCCGTTTGAGATATTTCGACGTTTAAACGCTCATTTCACTCCTTTTTACTTGCAGAATGTAATAAACAACCGTTTAACCGTCGAAACAAGCGGAACAGCTCGCAAATCTCGATGATTTCTTCGATTTTGATGAAAACTGACCGTCATTTCCTTCCCGTTTGAGATATTTCAACGTTTAAACGCTCATTTCACTCCTTTTTACGTGCAGAATGTAATAAACAACCGTTTAACCGTCGAAACAAGCGGAACAGCTCGCAAATCTCGATGATTTCGTCGATTTTGATGAAAACTGACCGTCATTTCCTTCCCGTTTGAGATATTTCGACGTTTAAAAGCTCATTTCACTCCTTTTTACGTGCAGAATGCAATGCACAACCGTTTAACCGTCGAAACAAGCGGAACAGCTCGCAAATCTCGATGATTTCGTCGATTCTGATGAAATCTGACCGTCATTTCCTTCCCGTTTGAGATATTTCGACGTTTAAGCGCACTTTTTACTCCATTTAACGTGCAGAATGTAATAAACAACCGTTTAACCGTCGAAACAAGCGGAACAGCTCGCAAATCTCGATGATTTCGTCGATTTTGACTAAAACTGACCGTCATTGCCTTCCCGTTTGAGATATTTCGACGTTTAAGCGCTCTTTTTACTCCATTTAACGTGCAGAATGTAATACACGCCAGTTTCAGCGTCGAAACAAGCCCAACAGCTCGCAAATCGCTTTGATTTCGTCGATTTTGATGAAAACTGACCGTCATTTCCTTCCAGTTTGAGATATTTCGACGTTTAAAAGCTCATTTCACTCCTTTTTACGTGCGGAATGCAATGCACAACCGTTTAACCGTCGAAACAAGCGGAACAGCTCGCAAATCTCGATGATTTCGTCGATTTTGATTAAAACTGACCGTCATTTCCTTCCCGTTTGAGATATTTCGACGTTTAAAACGCTCATTTCACTCCTTTTTACGTGCAGAATGTAATAAACAACCGTTTAACCGTCGAAACAAGCGGAACAGCTCGCAAATCTCGATGATTTCTTCGATTTTGATGAAAACTGACCATCATTTCCTTCCCGTTTGAGATATTTCGACGTTTAAACGCTCATTTCACTCCTTTTTACGTGCAGAATGCAATGCACAATCGTTTAATCGTCGAAACAAGCGGAACAGCTCGCAAATCTCGATGATTTCGTCGATTTTGATTAAAACTGACCGTCATTTCCTTCCCGTTTGAGATATTTCGACGTTTTAGCGCTCTTTTTACTCCTTTTTACTTGCATAATGTAATAAACAACCGTTTAACCGTCGAAACAAGCGGAACAGCTCGCAAATCTCGATGATTTCGTCGATTTTGATGAAAACTAACCGTCATTTCCTTCCCGTTTGAGATTTTTCGAAGTTTCAGCGCTCTTTTTACTCCTTTTTACTTGCATAATGTAATAAACAACCGTTTAACCGTCGAAACAAGCGGAACAGCTCGCAAATCTCGATGATTTCGTCGATTTTGGTGAAAACTGACCGTCATTTCCTTCCCGTTTGAGATATTTCGACGTTTAAAAGCTCATTTCACTCCCTTTTACGTGCAGAATGTAATAAACAACCGTTTAACCGTCGAAACAAGCGGAATGGCTCGCAAATCTCGATGATTTCGTCGATTTTGATGAAAACCGACAGTCATTTCCTTCCCGTTTGAGATATTTTGACGTTTAAGCGCTCTTTTTCTCCATTTAACGTGCAGAATGCAATGCACAACCGTTTAACCGTCGAAACAAGCGGAACAGCTCGCAAATCTCGATGATTTCGTCGAGTTTGGTGAAAACTGACCGTCATTTCCTTCCCGTTTGAGATATTTCGACGTTTTAGCGCTCTTTTTACTCCTTTTTACTTGCATAATGTAATAAACAACCGTTTAACCGTCGAAACAAGCGGAACAGCTCGCAAATCTCGATGATTTCGTCGATTTTGATGGAAACTAACCGTCATTTCCTTCCCGTTTGAGATTTTTCGAAGTTTTAGCTCTCTTTTTACTCCTTTTTACTTGCATAATGTAATAAACAACCGTTTAACCGTCGAAACAAGCGGAACAGCTCGCAAATCTCGATGATTTCGTCGATTTTGGTGAAAACTGACCGTCATTTCCTTCCCGTTTGAGATATTTCGACGTTTAAACGCTCATTTCACTCCTTTTTACGTGCACAATGCAATGCACAACCGTTTAACCGTCGAAACAAGCGGAACAGCTCGCAAATCTCGATGATTTCGTCGATTTTGATTAAAACTGACCGTCATTTCCTTCCCGTTTGAGATATTTCGACGTTTAAGCGCTCTTTTTACTCCATTTAACGTGCAGAATGTAATACACGCCAGTTTCAGCGTCGAAACAAGCGGAACAGCTCGCAAATCTCGATGATTTCGTCGATTCTGATGAAATCTGACCGTCATTTCCTTCCCGTTTGAGATATTTCGACGTTTAAGCGCTCATTTCACTCCTTTTTACGTGCAGAATGTAATAAACAACCGTTTAACCGTCGAAACAAGCGGAACAGCTCGCAAATCTCGATGATTTCTTCGATTTTGATGAAAACTGACCATCATTTCCTTCCCGTTTGAGATATTTCAACGTTTAAACGCTCATTTCACTCCTTTTTACGTGCAGAATGTAATAAACAACCGTTTATCCGTCGAAACAAGCGGAACAGCTCGCAAATCTCAATGATTTCGTTGATTTTGATGAAAACTGACCGTCATTTCCTTCCCGTTTGAGATATTTCGACGTTTAAAAGCTCATTTCACTCCTTTTTACGTGCGGAATGCAATGCACAACCGTTTAACCGTCGAAACAAGCGGAACAGCTCGCAAATCTCGATGTTTTCGTCGATTTTGATGAAAAGTGACCGTCATTTCCTTCCCGTTTGAGATATTTCGACGTTTAAGCGCTCTTTTTACTCCATTTAACGTGCAGAATGTAATACACGCCAGTTTCAGCGTCGAAACAAGCCCAACAGCTCGCAAATCGCTTTGATTTCGTCGATTTTGATGAAAACTGACCGTCATTTCCTTCCCGTTTGAGATATTTCGACGTTTAAACGCACATTTCACTCCTTTTTACTTGCAGAATGTAATAAACAACCGTTTAACCGTCGAAACAAGCGGAACAGCTCGCAAATCTCGATGATTTCGTCGATTATGATGAAAACTGACCGTCATTTCCTTCCCGTTTGAGATATTTCGACGTTTAAACGCTCATTTCACTCCTTTTTACTTGCAGAATGTAATAGACAACCGTTTAAGCGTCGAAACAAGCGGAACAGCTCGCAAATCTCGATGTTTTCGTCGATTTTGATGAAAAGTGACCGTCATTTCCTTCCCGTTTGAGATATTTCGACGTTTAAGCGCTCTTTTTACTCCATTTAACGTGCAGAATGTAATACACGCCAGTTTCAGCGTCGAAACAAGCCCAACAGCTCGCAAATCGCTTTGATTTCGTCGATTTTGATGAAAACTGACCGTCATTTCCTTCCAGTTTGAGATATTTCGACGTTTAAAAGCTCATTTCACTCCTTTTTACTTGCAGAATGTAATAAACAACCGTTTAACCGTCGAAACAAGCGGAACAGCTCGCAAATCTCGATGATTTCGTCGATTTTGATGAAAACTGACCGTCATTTCCTTCCCGTTTGAGATATTTCGACGTTTAAAAGCTCATTTCACTCCTTTTTACGTGCAGAATGCAATGCACAACCGTTTAACCGTCGAAACAAGCGGAACAGCTCGCAAATCTCGATGATTTCGTCGATTCTGATGAAATCTGACCGTCATTTCCTTCCCGTTTGAGATATTTCGACGTTTAAGCGCACTTTTTACTCCATTTAACGTGCAGAATGTAATAAACAACCGTTTAACCGTCGAAACAAGCGGAACAGCTCGCAAATCTCGATGATTTCGTCGATTCTGATGAAATCTGACCGTCATTTCCTTCCCGTTTGAGATATTTCGACGTTTAAGCGCACTTTTTACTCCATTTAACGTGCAGAATGCAATGCACAACCGTTTAAACGTCGAAACAAGCGGAACAGCTCGCAAATCGCTTTGATTTCGTCGATTTTGATGAAAACTGACCGTCATTTCCTTCCCGTTTGAGATATTTCAACGTTTAAACGCTCATTTCACTCCTTTTTACGTGCAGAATGTAATAAACAACCGTTTAACCGTCGAAACAAGCGGAACAGCTCGCAAATCTTGATGATTTCGTCGATTTTGATGAAAACTGACCGTCATTTCCTTCCCGTTTGAGATATTTCGACGTTTAAACGCTCATTTCACTCCTTTTTACTTGCAGAATGTAATAGACAACCGTTTAACCGTCGAAACAAGCGGAACAGCTCGCAAATCTCGATGATTTCGTCGATTTTGACTAAAACTGACCGTCATTGCCTTCCCGTTTGAGATATTTCGACGTTTAGGCGCTCTTTTTACTCCATTTAACGTGCAGAATGTAATACACGCCAGTTTCAGCGTCGAAACAAGCCCAACAGCTCGCAAATCGCTTTGATTTCGTCGATTTTGATGAAAACTGACCGTCATTTCCTTCCAGTTTGAGATATTTCGACGTTTAAAAGCTCATTTCACTCCTTTTTACGTGCGGAATGCAATGCACAACCGTTTAACCGTCGAAACAAGCGGAACAGCTCGCAAATCTCGATGATTTCGTCGATTTTGATTAAAACTGACCGTCATTTCCTTCCCGTTTGAGATATTTCGACGTTTAAACGCTCATTTCACTCCTTTTTACGTGCAGAATGTAATAAACAACCGTTTAACCGTCGAAACAAGCGGAACAGCTCGCAAATCTCGATGATTTCTTCGATTTTGATGAAAACTGACCATCATTTCCTTCCCGTTTGAGATATTTCGACGTTTAAACGCTCATTTCACTCCTTTTTACGTGCAGAATGCAATGCACAACCGTTTAACCGTCGAAACAAGCGGAACAGCTCGCAAATCTCGATGATTTCGTCGATTTTGATTAAAACTGACCGTCATTTCCTTCCCGTTTGAGATATTTCGACGTTTTAGCGCTCTTTTTACTCCTTTTTACTTGCATAATGTAATAAACAACCGTTTAACCGTCGAAACAAGCGGAACAGCTCGCAAATCTCGATGATTTCGTCGATTTTGATGAAAACTAACCGTCATTTCCTTCCCGTTTGAGATTTTTCGAAGTTTTAGCGCTCTTTTTACTCCTTTTTACTTGCATAATGTAATAAACAACCGTTTAACCGTCGAAACAAGCGGAACAGCTCGCAAATCTCGATGATTTCGTCGATTTTGGTGAAAACTGACCGTCATTTCCTTCCCGTTTGAGATATTTCGACGTTTAAAAGCTCATTTCACTCCCTTTTACGTGCAGAATGTAATAAACAACCGTTTAACCGTCGAAACAAGCGGAATGGCTCGCAAATCTCGATGATTTCGTCGATTTTGATGAAAACCGACAGTCATTTCCTTCCCGTTTGAGATATTTTGACGTTTAAGCGCTCTTTTTCTCCATTTAACGTGCAGAATGCAATGCACAACCGTTTAACCGTCGAAACAAGCGGAACAGCTCGCAAATCTCGATGATTTCGTCGATTTTGATTAAAACTGACCGTCATTTCCTTCCAGTTTGAGATATTTCGACGTTTAAAAGCTCATTTCACTCCTTTTTACGTGCGGAATGCAATGCACAACCGTTTAACCGTCGAAACAAGCGGAACAGTTCGCAAATCTCGATGATTTCGTCGATTTTGATTAAAACTGACCGTCATTTCCTTCCCGTTTGAGATATTTCGACGTTTAAACGCTCATTTCACTCCTTTTTACGTGCAGAATGTAATAAACAACCGTTTAACCGTCGAAACAAGCGGAACAGCTCGCAAATCTCGATGATTTCGTCGATTTTGGTGAAAACTGTCCGTCATTTCCTTCCCGTTTGAGATATTTCAACGTTTAAACGCTCATTTCACTCCTTTTTAGGTGCAGAATGAAATGCACAACTGTTTAACCGTCGAAACAAGCGGAACAGCTCGCAAATCTCGATGTTTTCGTCGATTTTGATGAAAAGTGACCGTCATTTCCTTCCCGTTTGAGATATTTCGACGTTTAAGCGCTCTTTTTACTCCATTTAACGTGCAGAATGTAATACACGCCAGTTTCAGCGTCGAAACAAGCCCAACAGCTCGCAAATCGCTTTGATTTCGTCGATTTTGATGAAAACTGACCGTCATTTCCTTCCCGTTTGAGATATTTCGACGTTTAAACGCACATTTCACTCCTTTTTACTTGCAGAATGTAATAAACAACCGTTTAACCGTCGAAACAAGCGGAACAGCTCGCAAATCTCGATGATTTCGTCGATTATGATGAAAACTGACCGTCATTTCCTTCCCGTTTGAGATATTTCGACGTTTAAACGCTCATTTCACTCCTTTTTACTTGCAGAATGTAATAGACAACCGTTTAAGCGTCGAAACAAGCGGAACAGCTCGCAAATCTCGATGTTTTCGTCGATTTTGATGAAAAGTGACCGTCATTTCCTTCCCGTTTGAGATATTTCGACGTTTAAGCGCTCTTTTTACTCCATTTAACGTGCAGAATGTAATACACGCCAGTTTCAGCGTCGAAACAAGCCCAACAGCTCGCAAATCGCTTTGATTTCGTCGATTTTGATGAAAACTGACCGTCATTTCCTTCCAGTTTGAGATATTTCGACGTTTAAAAGCTCATTTCACTCCTTTTTACTTGCAGAATGTAATAAACAACCGTTTAACCGTCGAAACAAGCGGAACAGCTCGCAAATCTCGATGATTTCGTCGATTTTGATGAAAACTGACCGTCATTTCCTTCCCGTTTGAGATATTTCGACGTTTAAAAGCTCATTTCACTCCTTTTTACGTGCAGAATGCAATGCACAACCGTTTAACCGTCGAAACAAGCGGAACAGCTCGCAAATCTCGATGATTTCGTCGATTCTGATGAAATCTGACCGTCATTTCCTTCCCGTTTGAGATATTTCGACGTTTAAGCGCACTTTTTACTCCATTTAACGTGCAGAATGTAATAAACAACCGTTTAACCGTCGAAACAAGCGGAACAGCTCGCAAATCTCGATGATTTCGTCGATTCTGATGAAATCTGACCGTCATTTCCTTCCCGTTTGAGATATTTCGACGTTTAAGCGCACTTTTTACTCCATTTAACGTGCAGAATGCAATGCACAACCGTTTAACCGTCGAAACAAGCGGAACAGCTCGCAAATCGCTTTGATTTCGTCGATTTTGATGAAAACTGACCGTCATTTCCTTCCCGTTTGAGATATTTCGACGTTTAAACGCTCATTTCACTCCTTTTTACTTGCAGAATGTAATAAACAACCGTTTAACCGTCGAAACAAGCGGAACAGCTCGCAAATCTCGATGATTTCTTCGATTTTGATGAAAACTGACCGTCATTTCCTTCCCGTTTGAGATATTTCAACGTTTAAACGCTCATTTCACTCCTTTTTACGTGCAGAATGTAATAAACAACCGTTTAACCGTCGAAACAAGCGGAACAGCTCGCAAATCTTGATGATTTCGTCGATTTTGATGAAAACTGACCGTCATTTCCTTCCCGTTTGAGATATTTCGACGTTTAAACGCTCATTTCACTCCTTTTTACTTGCAGAATGTAATAGACAACCGTTTAACCGTCGAAACAAGCGGAACAGCTCGCAAATCTCGATGATTTCGTCGATTTTGACTAAAACTGACCGTCATTGCCTTCCCGTTTGAGATATTTCGACGTTTAAGCGCTCTTTTTACTCCATTTAACGTGCAGAATGTAATACACGCCAGTTTCAGCGTCGAAACAAGCCCAACAGCTCGCAAATCGCTTTGATTTCGTCGATTTTGATGAAAACTGACCGTCATTTCCTTCCAGTTTGAGATATTTCGACGTTTAAAAGCTCATTTCACTCCTTTTTACGTGCGGAATGCAATGCACAACCGTTTAACCGTCGAAACAAGCGGAACAGCTCGCAAATCTCGATGATTTCGTCGATTTTGATTAAAACTGACCGTCATTTCCTTCCCGTTTGAGATATTTCGACGTTTAAACGCTCATTTCACTCCTTTTTACGTGCAGAATGTAATAAACAACCGTTTAACCGTCGAAACAAGCGGAACAGCTCGCAAATCTCGATGATTTCTTCGATTTTGATGAAAACTGACCATCATTTCCTTCCCGTTTGAGATATTTCAACGTTTAAACGCTCATTTCACTCCTTTTTACGTGCAGAATGTAATAAACAACCGTTTATCCGTCGAAACAAGCGGAACAGCTCGCAAATCTCGATGATTTCGTTGATTTTGATGAAAACTGACCGTCATTTCCTTCCCGTTTGAGATATTTCGACGTTTAAACGCTCATTTCACTCCTTTTTAGGTGCAGAATGAAATGCACAACTGTTTAACCGTCGAAACAAGCGGAACAGCTCGCAAATCTCGATGATTTCGTCGATTTTGATGATAACTGACCGTCATTTCCTTCCCGTTTGAGATATTTCGACGTTTAAAAGCTCATTTCACTCCCTTTTACGTGCAGAATGTAATAAACAACCGTTTAACCGTCGAAACAAGCGGAACAGCTCGCAAATCTCGATGATTTCGTCGATTCTGATGAAATCTGACCGTCATTTCCTTCCCGTTTGAGATATTTCGACGTTTAAGCGCACTTTTTACTCCATTTAACGTGCAGAATGCAATGCACAACCGTTTAACCGTCGAAACAAGCGGAACAGCTCGCAAATCGCTTTGATTTCGTCGATTTTGATGAAAACTGACCGTCATTTCCTTCCCGTTTGAGATATTTCGACGTTTAAACGCTCATTTCACTCCTTTTTACTTGCAGAATGTAATAAACAACCGTTTAACCGTCGAAACAAGCGGAACAGCTCGCAAATCTCGATGATTTCTTCGATTTTGATGAAAACTGACCGTCATTTCCTTCCCGTTTGAGATATTTCAACGTTTAAACGCTCATTTCACTCCTTTTTACGTGCAGAATGTAATAAACAACCGTTTAACCGTCGAAACAAGCGGAACAGCTCGCAAATCTTGATGATTTCGTCGATTTTGATGAAAACTGACCGTCATTTCCTTCCCGTTTGAGATATTTCGACGTTTAAACGCTCATTTCACTCCTTTTTACTTGCAGAATGTAATAGACAACCGTTTAACCGTCGAAACAAGCGGAACAGCTCGCAAATCTCGATGATTTCGTCGATTTTGACTAAAACTGACCGTCATTGCCTTCCCGTTTGAGATATTTCGACGTTTAAGCGCTCTTTTTACTCCATTTAACGTGCAGAATGTAATACACGCCAGTTTCAGCGTCGAAACAAGCCCAACAGCTCGCAAATCGCTTTGATTTCGTCGATTTTGATGAAAACTGACCGTCATTTCCTTCCAGTTTGAGATATTTCGACGTTTAAAAGCTCATTTCACTCCTTTTTACGTGCGGAATGCAATGCACAACCGTTTAACCGTCGAAACAAGCGGAACAGCTCGCAAATCTCGATGATTTCGTCGATTTTGATTAAAACTGACCGTCATTTCCTTCCCGTTTGAGATATTTCGACGTTTAAACGCTCATTTCACTCCTTTTTACGTGCAGAATGTAATAAACAACCGTTTAACCGTCGAAACAAGCGGAACAGCTCGCAAATCTCGATGATTTCTTCGATTTTGATGAAAACTGACCATCATTTCCTTCCCGTTTGAGATATTTCAACGTTTAAACGCTCATTTCACTCCTTTTTACGTGCAGAATGTAATAAACAACCGTTTATCCGTCGAAACAAGCGGAACAGCTCGCAAATCTCGATGATTTCGTTGATTTTGATGAAAACTGACCGTCATTTCCTTCCCGTTTGAGATATTTCGACGTTTAAACGCTCATTTCACTCCTTTTTAGGTGCAGAATGAAATGCACAACTGTTTAACCGTCGAAACAAGCGGAACAGCTCGCAAATCTCGATGATTTCGTCGATTTTGATGATAACTGACCGTCATTTCCTTCCCGTTTGAGATATTTCGACGTTTAAAAGCTCATTTCACTCCCTTTTACGTGCAGAATGTAATAAACAACCGTTTAACCGTCGAAACAAGCGGAATGGCTCGCAAATCTCGATGATTTCGTCGATTTTGATGAAAACTGACAGTCATTTCCTTCCCGTTTGAGATATTTTGACGTTTAAGCGCTCTTTTTCTCCATTTAACGTGCAGAATGCAATGCACAACCGTTTAACCGTCGAAACAAGCGGAACAGCTCGCAAATCTCGATGATTTCGTCGATTTTGGTGAAAACTGACCGTCATTTCCTTCCCGTTTGAGATATTTCGACGTTTAAACGCTCATTTCACTCCTTTTTACGTGCAGAATGCAATGCACAACCGTTTAACCGTCGAAACAAGCGGAACAGCTCGCAAATCTCGATGATTTCGTCGATTTTGATTAAAACTGACCGTCATTTCCTTCCCGTTTGAGATATTTCGACGTTTTAGCGCTCTTTTTACTCCTTTTTACTTGCATAATGTAATAAACAACCGTTTAACCGTCGAAACAAGCGGAACAGCTCGCAAATCTCGATGATTTCGTCGATTTTGATGAAAACTAACCGTCATTTCCTTCCCGTTTGAGATATTTCGACGTTTTAAACGCTCATTTCACTCCTTTTTACTTGCAGAATGTAATAGACAACCGTTTAACCGTCGAAACAAGCGGAACAGCTCGCAAATCTCGATGATTTCGTCGATTTTGATTAAAACTGACCGTCATTTCCTTCCCGTTTGAGATATTTCGACGTTTAAGCGCTCTTTTTACTCCATTTAACGTGCAGAATGTAATACACGCCAGTTTCAGCGTCGAAACAAGCCCAACAGCTCGCAAATCGCTTTGATTTCGTCGATTTTGATGAAAACTGACCGTCATTTCCTTCCAGTTTGAGATATTTCGACGTTTAAAAGCTCATTTCACTCCTTTTTACGTGTGGAATGCAATGCACAACCGTTTAACCGTCGAAACAAGCGGAACAGCTCGCAAATCTCGATGATTTCGTCGATTTTGATTAAAACTGACCGTCATTTCCTTCCCGTTTGAGATATTTCGACGTTTAAGCGCACTTTTTACTCCATTTAACGTGCAGAATGCAATGCACAACCGTTTAACCGTCGAAACAAGCGGAACAGCTCGCAAATCGCTTTGATTTCGTCGATTTTGATGAAAACTGACCGTCATTTCCTTCCCGTTTGAGATATTTCGACGTTTAAACGCTCGTTTCACTCCTTTTTACTTGCAGAATGTAATAAACAACCGTTTAACCGTCGAAACAAGCGGAACAGCTCGCAAATCTCGATGATTTCTTCGATTTTGATGAAAACTGACCGTCATTTCCTTCCCGTTTGAGATATTTCAACGTTTAAACGCTCATTTCACTCCTTTTTACGTGCAGAATGTAATAAACAACCGTTTAACCGTCGAAACAAGCGGAACAGCTCGCAAAATCTTGATGATTTCGTCGATTTTGATGAAAACTGACCGTCATTTCCTTCCCGTTTGAGATATTTCGACGTTTAAGCGCACTTTTTACTCCTTTTTACTTGCAGAATGTAATAAACAACCTTTTAACCGTCGAAACAAGCGGAACAGCTCGCAAATCTCGGTGATTTCGTCGATTTTGATTAAAACTGACCGTCATTTCCTTCCCGTTTGAGATATTTCGACGTTTAAACGCTCATTTCACTCCTTTTTACTTGCAGAATGTAATAAACAACCGTTTAACCGTCGAAACAAGCGGAACAGCTCGCAAATCTCGATGATTTCGTCGATTTTGATTAAAACTGACCGTCATTTCCTTCCCGTTTGAGATATTTCGACGTTTAACCGCACTTTTTACTCCATTTAACGTGCAGAATGCAATGCACAACCGTTTAACCGTCGAAACAAGCGGAACAGCTCGCAAATCGCTTTGATTTCGTCGATTTTGATGAAAACTGACCGTCATTTCCTTCCCGTTTGAGATATTTCGACGTTTAAACGCTCGTTTCACTCCTTTTTACTTGCAGAATGTAATAAACAACCGTTTAACCGTCGAAACAAGCGGAACAGCTCGCAAATCTCGATGATTTCTTCGATTTTGATGAAAACTGACCGTCATTTCCTTCCCGTTTGAGATATTTCAACGTTTAAACGCTCATTTCACTCCTTTTTACGTGCAGAATGTAATAAACAACCGTTTAACCGTCGAAACAAGCGGAACAGCTCGCAAATCTTGATGATTTCGTCGATTTTGATGAAAACTGACCGTCATTTCCTTCCCGTTTGAGATATTTCGACGTTTAAGCGCACTTTTTACTCCTTTTTACTTGCAGAATGTAATAAACAACCTTTTAACCGTCGAAACAAGCGGAACAGCTCGCAAATCTCGGTGATTTCGTCGATTTTGATTAAAACTGACCGTCATTTCCTTCCCGTTTGAGATATTTCGACGTTTAAACGCTCATTTCACTCCTTTTTACTTGCAGAATGTAATAAACAACCGTTTAACCGTCGAAACAAGCGGAACAGCTCGCAAATCTCGATGATTTCTTCGATTTTGATGAAAACTGACCGTCATTTCCTTCCCGTTTGAGATATTTCAACGTTTAAACGCTCATTTCACTCCTTTTTACGTGCAGAATGTAATAAACAACCGTTTAACCGTCGAAACAAGCGGAACAGCTCGCAAATCTTGATGATTTCGTCGATTTTGATGAAAACTGACCGTCATTTCCTTCCCGTTTGAGATATTTCGACGTTTAAACGCTCATTTCACTCCTTTTTACTTGCAGAATGTCATAGACAACCGTTTAAGCGTCGAAACAAGCGGAACAGCTCGCAAATCTCGATGTTTTCGTCGATTTTGATGAAAAGTGACCGTCATTTCCTTCCCGTTTGAGATATTTCGACGTTTAAGCGCTCTTTTTACTCCATTTAACGTGCAGAATGTAATACACGCCAGTTTCAGCGTCGAAACAAGCCCAACAGCTCGCAAATCGCTTTGATTTCGTCGATTTTGATGAAAACTGACCGTCATTTCCTTCCAGTTTGAGATATTTCGACGTTTAAAAGCTCATTTCACTCCTTTTTACTTGCAGAATGTAATAAACAACCGTTTAACCGTCGAAACAAGCGGAACAGCTCGCAAATCTCGATGATTTCGTCGATTTTGATGAAAACTGACCGTCATTTCCTTCCCGTTTGAGATATTTCGACGTTTAAAAGCTCATTTCACTCCTTTTTACGTGCAGAATGCAATGCACAACCGTTTAACCGTCGAAACAAGCGGAACAGCTCGCAAATCTCGATGATTTCGTCGATTTTGATGAAAACTAACCGTCATTTCCTTCCCGTTTGAGATATTTCGACGTTTAAACGCTCATTTCACTCCTTTTTACGTGCAGAATGCAATGCACAACCATTTAACCGTCGAAACAAGCGGAACAGCTCGCAAATCTCGATGATTTCGTCGATTTTGATGAAAACTGACCGTCATTTCCTTCCCGTTTGAGATATTTCGACGTTTAACCGCACTTTTTACTCCATTTAACGTGCAGAATGCAATGCACAACCGTTTAACCGTCGAAACAAGCGGAACAGCTCGCAAATCGCTTTGATTTCGTCGATTTTGATGAAAACTGACCGTCATTTCCTTCCCGTTTGAGATATTTCGACGTTTAAACGCTCGTTTCACTCCTTTTTACTTGCAGAATGTAATAAACAACCGTTTAACCGTCGAAACAAGCGGAACAGCTCGCAAATCTCGATGATTTCGTCGATTTTGATGAAAACTGACCGTCATTTCCTTCCCGTTTGAGATATTTCAACGTTTAAACGCTCATTTCACTCCTTTTTACGTGCAGAATGCAATGCACAACCATTTAACCGTCGAAACAAGCGGAACAGCTCGCAAATCGCTTTGATTTCGTCGATTTTGATGAAAACTGACCGTCATTTCCTTCCCGTTTGAGATATTTCGACGTTTAAACGCTCGTTTCACTCCTTTTTACGTGCAGAATGCAATGCACAACCATTTAACCGTCGAAACAAGCGGAACAGCTCGCAAATCTCGATGATTTCGTCGATTTTGATGAAAACTGACCGTCATTTCCTTCCCGTTTGAGATATTTCGACGTTTAACCGCACTTTTTACTCCATTTAACGTGCAGAATGCAATGCACAACCGTTTAACCGTCGAAACAAGCGGAACAGCTCGCAAATCGCTTTGATTTCGTCGATTTTGATGAAAACTGACCGTCATTTCCTTCCCGTTTGAGATATTTCGACGTTTAAACGCTCGTTTCACTCCTTTTTACTTGCAGAATGTAATAAACAACCGTTTAACCGTCGAAACAAGCGGAACAGCTCGCAAATCTCGATGATTTCGTCGATTTTGGTGAAAACTGACCGTCATTTCCTTCCCGTTTGAGATATTTCGACGTTTAAACGCTCATTTCACTCCTTTTTACGTGCAGAATGCAATGCACAACCGTTTAACCGTCGAAACAAGCGGAACAGCTCGCAAATCGCTTTGATTTCGTCGATTTTGATGAAAACTGACCGTCATTTCCTTCCCGTTTGAGATATTTCGACGTTTAAAAGCTCATTTCACTCCTTTTTACGTGTGGAATGCAATGCACAACCGTTTAACCGTCGAAACAAGCGGAACAGCTCGCAAATCTCGATGATTTCGTCGATTTTGATGAAAACTGACCGTCATTTCCTTCCCGTTTGAGATATTTCGACGTTTAACCGCACTTTTTACTCCATTTAACGTGCAGAATGCAATGCACAACCGTTTAACCGTCGAAACAAGCGGAACAGCTCGCAAATCGCTTTGATTTCGTCGATTTTGATGAAAACTGACCGTCATTTCCTTCCCGTTTGAGATATTTCGACGTTTAAACGCTCGTTTCACTCCTTTTTACTTGCAGAATGTAATAAACAACCGTTTAACCGTCGAAACAAGCGGAACAGTTCGCAAATCTCGATGATTTCGTCGATTTTGATGAAAACTGACCGTCATTTCCTTCCCGTTTGAGATATTTCAACGTTTAAACGCTCATTTCACTCCTTTTTACGTGCAGAATGCAATGCACAACCATTTAACCGTCGAAACAAGCGGAACAGCTCGCAAATCTCGATGATTTCGTCGATTTTGATGAAAACTGACCGTCATTTCCTTCCCGTTTGAGATATTTCGACGTTTAACCGCACTTTTTACTCCATTTAACGTGCAGAATGCAATGCACAACCGTTTAACCGTCGAAACAAGCGGAACAGCTCGCAAATCGCTTTGATTTCGTCGATTTTGATGAAAACTGACCGTCATTTCCTTCCCGTTTGAGATATTTCGACGTTTAAACGCTCGTTTCACTCCTTTTTACTTGCAGAATGTAATAAACAACCGTTTAACCGTCGAAACAAGCGGAACAGCTCGCAAATCTCGATGATTTCGTCGATTTTGGTGAAAACTGACCGTCATTTCCTTCCCGTTTGAGATATTTCGACGTTTAAACGCTCATTTCACTCCTTTTTACGTGCAGAATGCAATGCACAACCGTTTAACCGTCGAAACAAGCGGAACAGCTCGCAAATCGCTTTGATTCGTCGATTTTGATGAAAACTGACCGTCATTTCCTTCCCGTTTGAGATATTTCGACGTTTTAGCGCTCTTTTTACTCCTTTTTACTTGCATAATGTAATAAACAACCGTTTAACCGTCGAAACAAGCGGAACAGCTCGCAAATCGCTTTGATTTCGTCGATTTTGATGAAAACTGACCGTCATTTCCTTCCCGTTTGAGATATTTCGACGTTTAAAAGCTCATTTCACTCCTTTTTACGTGCAGAATGCAATGCACAACCGTTTAACCGTCGAAACAAGCGGAACAGCTCGCAAATCTCGATGATTTCGTCGATTTTGATGAAAACTGACCGTCATTTCCTTCCCGTTTGAGATATTTCGACGTTTAAACGCTCATTCCACTCCTTTTTACGAGCAGAATGTAATAGACAACCGTTTAACCGTCGAAACAAGCGGAACAGCTCGCAAATCTCGATGATTTCGTCGATTTTGATTAAAACTGACCGTCATTTCCATCCCGTTTGAGATATTTCGACGTTTAAGCGCTCTTTTTACTCCATTTAACGTGCAGAATGTAATACACGCCAGTTTCAGCGTCGAAACAAGCCCAACAGCTCGCAAATCGCTTTGATTTCGTCGATTTTGATGAAAACTGACCGTCATTTCCTTCCAGTTTGAGATATTTCGACGTTTAAAAGCTCATTTCACTCCTTTTTACGTGTGGAATGCAATGCACAACCGTCTAACCGTCGAAACAAGCGGAACAGCTCGCAAATCTCGATGATTTCGTCGATTTTGATTAAAACTGACCGTCATTTCCTTCCCGTTTGAGATATTTCGACGTTTAAGCGCACTTTTTACTCCATTTAACGTGCAGAATGCAATGCACAACCGTTTAACCGTCGAAACAAGCGGAACAGCTCGCAAATCGCTTTGATTTCGTCGATTTTGATGAAAACTGACCGTCATTTCCTTCCCGTTTGAGATATTTCGACGTTTAAACGCTCGTTTCACTCCTTTTTACTTGCAGAATGTAATAAACAACCGTTTAACCGTCGAAACAAGCGGAACAGCTCGCAAATCTCGATGATTTCTTCGATTTTGATGAAAACTGACCGTCATTTCCTTCCCGTTTGAGATATTTCAACGTTTAAACGCTCATTTCACTCCTTTTTACGTGCAGAATGTAATAAACAACCGTTTAACCGTCGAAACAAGCGGAACAGCTCGCAAATCTTGATGATTTCGTCGATTTTGATGAAAACTGACCGTCATTTCCTTCCCGTTTGAGATATTTCGACGTTTAAGCGCACTTTTTACTCCTTTTTACTTGCAGAATGTAATAAACAACCTTTTAACCGTCGAAACAAGCGGAACAGCTCGCAAATCTCGATGATTTCGTCGATTTTGATTAAAACTGACCGTCATTTCCTTCCCGTTTGAGATATTTCGACGTTTAAACGCTCATTTCACTCCTTTTTACTTGCAGAATGTAATAAACAACCGTTTAACCGTCGAAACAAGCGGAACAGCTCGCAAATCTCGATGATTTCTTCGATTTTGATGAAAACTGACCGTCATTTCCTTCCCGTTTGAGATATTTCAACGTTTAAACGCTCATTTCACTCCTTTTTACGTGCAGAATGTAATAAACAACCGTTTAACCGTCGAAACAAGCGGAACAGCTCGCAAATCTTGATGATTTCGTCGATTTTGATGAAAACTGACCGTCATTTCCTTCCCGTTTGAGATATTTCGACGTTTAAACGCCCATTTCACTCCTTTTTACTTGCAGAATGTCATAGACAACCGTTTAAGCGTCGAAACAAGCGGAACAGCTCGCAAATCTCGATGTTTTCGTCGATTTTGATGAAAAGTGACCGTCATTTCCTTCCCGTTTGAGATATTTCGACGTTTAAGCGCTCTTTTTACTCCATTTAACGTGCAGAATGTAATACACGCCAGTTTCAGCGTCGAAACAAGCCCAACAGCTCGCAAATCGCTTTGATTTCGTCGATTTTGATGAAAACTGACCGTCATTTCCTTCCAGTTTGAGATATTTCGACGTTTAAAAGCTCATTTCACTCCTTTTTACGTGCAGAATGCAATGCACAACCGTTTAACCGTCGAAACAAGCGGAACAGCTCGCAAATCTCGATGATTTCGTCGATTTTGATGAAAACTAACCGTCATTTCCTTCCCGTTTGAGATATTTCGACGTTTAAACGCTCATTTCACTCCTTTTTACGTGCAGAATGCAATGCACAACCATTTAACCGTCGAAACAAGCGGAACAGCTCGCAAATCTCGATGATTTCGTCGATTTTGGTGAAAACTGACCGTCATTTCCTTCCCGTTTGAGATATTTCGACGTTTAAACGCTCATTTCACTCCTTTTTACGTGCAGAATGCAATGCACAACCGTTTAACCGTCGAAACAAGCGGAACAGCTCGCAAATCGCTTTGATTTCGTCGATTTTGATGAAAACTGACCGTCATTTCCTTCCCGTTTGAGATATTTCGACGTTTAAAAGCTCATTTCACTCCTTTTTACGTGTGGAATGCAATGCACAACCGTTTAACCGTCGAAACAAGCGGAACAGCTCGCAAATCTCGATGATTTCGTCGATTTTGATGAAAACTGACCGTCATTTCCTTCCCGTTTGAGATATTTCGACGTTTAACCGCACTTTTTACTCCATTTAACGTGCAGAATGCAATGCACAACCGTTTAACCGTCGAAACAAGCGGAACAGCTCGCAAATCGCTTTGATTTCGTCGATTTTGATGAAAACTGACCGTCATTTCCTTCCCGTTTGAGATATTTCGACGTTTAAACGCTCGTTTCACTCCTTTTTACTTGCAGAATGTAATAAACAACCGTTTAACCGTCGAAACAAGCGGAACAGTTCGCAAATCTCGATGATTTCGTCGATTTTGATGAAAACTGACCGTCATTTCCTTCCCGTTTGAGATATTTCAACGTTTAAACGCTCATTTCACTCCTTTTTACGTGCAGAATGCAATGCACAACCATTTAACCGTCGAAACAAGCGGAACAGCTCGCAAATCTCGATGATTTCGTCGATTTTGATGAAAACTGACCGTCATTTCCTTCCCGTTTGAGATATTTCGACGTTTAACCGCACTTTTTACTCCATTTAACGTGCAGAATGCAATGCACAACCGTTTAACCGTCGAAACAAGCGGAACAGCTCGCAAATCGCTTTGATTTCGTCGATTTTGATGAAAACTGACCGTCATTTCCTTCCCGTTTGAGATATTTCGACGTTTAAACGCTCGTTTCACTCCTTTTTACTTGCAGAATGTAATAAACAACCGTTTAACCGTCGAAACAAGCGGAACAGCTCGCAAATCTCGATGATTTCGTCGATTTTGGTGAAAACTGACCGTCATTTCCTTCCCGTTTGAGATATTTCGACGTTTAAACGCTCATTTCACTCCTTTTTACGTGCAGAATGCAATGCACAACCGTTTAACCGTCGAAACAAGCGGAACAGCTCGCAAATCGCTTTGATTCGTCGATTTTGATGAAAACTGACCGTCATTTCCTTCCCGTTTGAGATATTTCGACGTTTTAGCGCTCTTTTTACTCCTTTTTACTTGCATAATGTAATAAACAACCGTTTAACCGTCGAAACAAGCGGAACAGCTCGCAAATCGCTTTGATTTCGTCGATTTTGATGAAAACTGACCGTCATTTCCTTCCCGTTTGAGATATTTCGACGTTTAAAAGCTCATTTCACTCCTTTTTACGTGCAGAATGCAATGCACAACCGTTTAACCGTCGAAACAAGCGGAACAGCTCGCAAATCTCGATGATTTCGTCGATTTTGATGAAAACTGACCGTCATTTCCTTCCCGTTTGAGATATTTCGACGTTTAAACGCTCATTCCACTCCTTTTTACGAGCAGAATGTAATAGACAACCGTTTAACCGTCGAAACAAGCGGAACAGCTCGCAAATCTCGATGATTTCGTCGATTTTGATTAAAACTGACCGTCATTTCCATCCCGTTTGAGATATTTCGACGTTTAAGCGCTCTTTTTACTCCATTTAACGTGCAGAATGTAATACACGCCAGTTTCAGCGTCGAAACAAGCCCAACAGCTCGCAAATCGCTTCGATTTCGTCGATTTTGATGAAAACTGACCGTCATTTCCTTCCAGTTTGAGATATTTCGACGTTTAAAAGCTCATTTCACTCCTTTTTACGTGTGGAATGCAATGCACAACCGTTTAACCGTCGAAACAAGCGGAACAGCTCGCAAATCTCGATGATTTCGTCGATTTTGATTAAAACTGACCGTCATTTCCTTCCCGTTTGAGATATTTCGACGTTTAAGCGCACTTTTTACTCCATTTAACGTGCAGAATGCAATGCACAACCGTTTAACCGTCGAAACAAGCGGAACAGCTCGCAAATCGCTTTGATTTCGTCGATTTTGATGAAAACTGACCGTCATTTCCTTCCCGTTTGAGATATTTCGACGTTTAAACGCTCGTTTCACTCCTTTTTACTTGCAGAATGTAATAAACAACCGTTTAACCGTCGAAACAAGCGGAACAGCTCGCAAATCTCGATGATTTCTTCGATTTTGATGAAAACTGACCGTCATTTCCTTCCCGTTTGAGATATTTCAACGTTTAAACGCTCATTTCACTCCTTTTTACGTGCAGAATGTAATAAACAACCGTTTAACCGTCGAAACAAGCGGAACAGCTCGCAAATCTTGATGATTTCGTCGATTTTGATGAAAACTGACCGTCATTTCCTTCCCGTTTGAGATATTTCGACGTTTAAGCGCACTTTTTACTCCTTTTTACTTGCAGAATGTAATAAACAACCGTTTAACCGTCGAAACAAGCGGAACAGCTCGCAAATCTTGATGATTTCGTCGATTTTGATGAAAACTGACCGTCATTTCCTTCCCGTTTGAGATATTTCGACGTTTAAACGCTCATTTCACTCCTTTTTACTTGCAGAATGTCATAGACAACCGTTTAAGCGTCGAAACAAGCGGAACAGCTCGCAAATCTCGATGTTTTCGTCGATTTTGATGAAAAGTGACCGTCATTTCCTTCCCGTTTGAGATATTTCGACGTTTAAGCGCTCTTTTTACTCCATTTAACGTGCAGAATGTAATACACGCCAGTTTCAGCGTCGAAACAAGCCCAACAGCTCGCAAATCGCTTTGATTTCGTCGATTTTGATGAAAACTGACCGTCATTTCCTTCCAGTTTGAGATATTTCGACGTTTAAAAGCTCATTTCACTCCTTTTTACTTGCAGAATGTAATAAACAACCGTTTAACCGTCGAAACAAGCGGAACAGCTCGCAAATCTCGATGATTTCGTCGATTTTGATGAAAACTGACCGTCATTTCCTTCCCGTTTGAGATATTTCGACGTTTAAAAGCTCATTTCACTCCTTTTTACGTGCAGAATGCAATGCACAACCGTTTAACCGTCGAAACAAGCGGAACAGCTCGCAAATCTCGATGATTTCGTCGATTTTGATGAAAACTAACCGTCATTTCCTTCCCGTTTGAGATATTTCGACGTTTAAACGCTCATTTCACTCCTTTTTACGTGCAGAATGCAATGCACAACCATTTAACCGTCGAAACAAGCGGAACAGCTCGCAAATCTCGATGATTTCGTCGATTTTGATGAAAACTGACCGTCATTTCCTTCCCGTTTGAGATATTTCGACGTTTAACCGCACTTTTTACTCCATTTAACGTGCAGAATGCAATGCACAACCGTTTAACCGTCGAAACAAGCGGAACAGCTCGCAAATCGCTTTGATTTCGTCGATTTTGATGAAAACTGACCGTCATTTCCTTCCCGTTTGAGATATTTCGACGTTTAAACGCTCATTTCACTCCTTTTTACGTGCAGAATGCAATGCACAACCGTTTAACCGTCGAAACAAGCGGAACAGCTCGCAAATCTCGATGATTTCGTCGATTTTGATTAAAACTGACCGTCATTTCCTTCCCGTTTGAGATATTTCGACGTTTTAGCGCTCTTTTTACTCCTTTTTACTTGCATAATGTAATAAACAACCGTTTAACCGTCGAAACAAGCGGAACAGCTCGCAAATCGCTTTGATTTCGTCGATTTTGATGAAAACTGACCGTCATTTCCTTCCAGTTTGAGATATTTCGACGTTTAAACGCTCGTTTCACTCCTTTTTACTTGCAGAATGTAATAAACAACCGTTTAACCGTCGAAACAAGCGGAACAGCTCGCAAATCTCGATGATTTCGTCGATTTTGATTATAACTGACCGTCATTTCCTTCCCGTTTGAGATATTTCGACGTTTAAGCGCACTTTTTACTACTCCATTTAACGTGCAGAATGCAATGCACAACCGTTTAACCGTCGAAACAAGCGGAACAGCTCGCAAATCGCTTTGATTTCGTCGATTTTGATGAAAACTGACCGTCATTTCCTTCCCGTTTGAGATATTTCGACGTTTAAACGCTCATTTCACTCCTTTTTACGTGCAGAATGCAATGCACAACCGTTTAACCGTCGAAACAAGCGGAACAGCTCGCAAATCTCGATGATTTCGTCGATTTTGATTAAAACTGACCGTCATTTCCTTCCCGTTTGAGATATTTCGACGTTTTAGCGCTCTTTTTACTCCTTTTTACTTGCATAATGTAATAAACAACCGTTTAACCGTCGAAACAAGCGGAACAGCTCGCAAATCGCTTTGATTTCGTCGATTTTGATGAAAACTGACCGTCATTTCCTTCCAGTTTGAGATATTTCGACGTTTAAAAGCTCATTTCACTCCTTTTTACGTGCGGAATGCAATGCACAACCGTTTAACCGTCGAAACAAGCGGAACAGCTCGCAAATCTCGATGATTTCGTCGATTTTGATGAAAACTGACCGTCATTTCCTTCCCGTTTGAGATATTTCGACGTTTAAAAGCTCATTTCACTCCTTTTTACGTGCAGAATGCAATGCACAACCGTTTAACCGTCGAAACAAGCGGAACAGCTCGCAAATCTCGATGATTTCGTCGATTTTGATGAAAACTGACCGTCATTTCCTTCCCGTTTGAGATATTTCGACGTTTAAACGCTCATTCCACTCCTTTTTACGAGCAGAATGTAATAAACAATCGTTTAACCGTTGAAACAAGCGGAACAGCTCTCAAATCTCGATGATTTCGTCGATTTTGATGAAAACTGACCGTCATTTCCTTCCCGTTTGAGATATTTCGACGTTTAAACGCTCATTTCACTCCTTTTTACGTGCAGAATGCAATGCACAACCGTTTAACCGTCGAAACAAGCGGAACAGCTCGCAAATCTCGATGATTTCGTCGATTTTGATGAAAACTAACCGTCATTTCCTTCCCGTTTGAGATATTTCGACGTTTAAACGCTCATTTCACTCCTTTTTACGTGCAGAATGCAATGCACAACCATTTAACCGTCGAAACAAGCGGAACAGCTCGCAAATCTCGATGATTTCGTCGATTTTGATGAAAACTGACCGTCATTTCCTTCCCGTTTGAGATATTTCGACGTTTAACCGCACTTTTTACTCCATTTAACGTGCAGAATGCAATGCACAACCGTTTAACCGTCGAAACAAGCGGAACAGCTCGCAAATCTCGATGATTTCGTCGATTTTGATGAAAACTAACCGTCATTTCCTTCCCGTTTGAGATATTTCGACGTTTAAACGCTCATTTCACTCCTTTTTACGTGCAGAATGCAATGCACAACCATTTAACCGTCGAAACAAGCGGAACAGCTCGCAAATCTCGATGATTTCGTCGATTTTGATGAAAACTGACCGTCATTTCCTTCCCGTTTGAGATATTTCGACGTTTAACCGCACTTTTTACTCCATTTAACGTGCAGAATGCAATGCACAACCGTTTAACCGTCGAAACAAGCGGAACAGCTCGCAAATCGCTTTGATTTCGTCGATTTTGATGAAAACTGACCGTCATTTCCTTCCCGTTTGAGATATTTCGACGTTTAAACGCTCGTTTCACTCCTTTTTACTTGCAGAATGTAATAAACAACCGTTTAACCGTCGAAACAAGCGGAACAGCTCGCAAATCGCTTTGATTTCGTCGATTTTGATGAAAACTGACCGTCATTTCCTTCCAGTTTGAGATATTTCGACGTTTAAAAGCTCATTTCACTCCTTTTTACGTGCAGAATGCAATGCACAACCGTTTAACCGTCGAAACAAGCGGAACAGCTCGCAAATCTCGATGATTTCGTCGATTTTGATGAAAACTAACCGTCATTTCCTTCCCGTTTGAGATATTTCGACGTTTAAACGCTCATTTCACTCCTTTTTACGTGCAGAATGCAATGCACAACCATTTAACCGTCGAAACAAGCGGAACAGCTCGCAAATCTCGATGATTTCGTCGATTTTGATGAAAACTGACCGTCATTTCCTTCCCGTTTGAGATATTTCGACGTTTAAAAGCTCATTTCACTCCTTTTTACGTGCAGAATGCAATGCACAACCGTTTAACCGTCGAAACAAGCGGAACAGCTCGCAAATCTCGATGATTTCGTCGATTTTGATGAAAACTAACCGTCATTTCCTTCCCGTTTGAGATATTTCGACGTTTAAACGCTCATTTCACTCCTTTTTACGTGCAGAATGCAATGCACAACCATTTAACCGTCGAAACAAGCGGAACAGCTCGCAAATCTCGATGATTTCGTCGATTTTGATGAAAACTGACCGTCATTTCCTTCCCGTTTGAGATATTTCGACGTTTAACCGCACTTTTTACTCCATTTAACGTGCAGAATGCAATGCACAACCGTTTAACCGTCGAAACAAGCGGAACAGCTCGCAAATCGCTTTGATTTCGTCGATTTTGATGAAAACTGACCGTCATTTCCTTCCCGTTTGAGATATTTCGACGTTTAAACGCTCATTTCACTCCTTTTTACGTGCAGAATGCAATGCACAACCGTTTAACCGTCGAAACAAGCGGAACAGCTCGCAAATCTCGATGATTTCGTCGATTTTGATTAAAACTGACCGTCATTTCCTTCCCGTTTGAGATATTTCGACGTTTTAGCGCTCTTTTTACTCCTTTTTACTTGCATAATGTAATAAACAACCGTTTAACCGTCGAAACAAGCGGAACAGCTCGCAAATCGCTTTGATTTCGTCGATTTTGATGAAAACTGACCGTCATTTCCTTCCAGTTTGAGATATTTCGACGTTTAAACGCTCGTTTCACTCCTTTTTACTTGCAGAATGTAATAAACAACCGTTTAACCGTCGAAACAAGCGGAACAGCTCGCAAATCTCGATGATTTCGTCGATTTTGATTATAACTGACCGTCATTTCCTTCCCGTTTGAGATATTTCGACGTTTAAGCGCACTTTTTACTACTCCATTTAACGTGCAGAATGCAATGCACAACCGTTTAACCGTCGAAACAAGCGGAACAGCTCGCAAATCGCTTTGATTTCGTCGATTTTGATGAAAACTGACCGTCATTTCCTTCCCGTTTGAGATATTTCGACGTTTAAACGCTCATTTCACTCCTTTTTACGTGCAGAATGCAATGCACAACCGTTTAACCGTCGAAACAAGCGGAACAGCTCGCAAATCTCGATGATTTCGTCGATTTTGATTAAAACTGACCGTCATTTCCTTCCCGTTTGAGATATTTCGACGTTTTAGCGCTCTTTTTACTCCTTTTTACTTGCATAATGTAATAAACAACCGTTTAACCGTCGAAACAAGCGGAACAGCTCGCAAATCGCTTTGATTTCGTCGATTTTGATGAAAACTGACCGTCATTTCCTTCCAGTTTGAGATATTTCGACGTTTAAAAGCTCATTTCACTCCTTTTTACGTGCGGAATGCAATGCACAACCGTTTAACCGTCGAAACAAGCGGAACAGCTCGCAAATCTCGATGATTTCGTCGATTTTGATGAAAACTGACCGTCATTTCCTTCCCGTTTGAGATATTTCGACGTTTAAAAGCTCATTTCACTCCTTTTTACGTGCAGAATGCAATGCACAACCGTTTAACCGTCGAAACAAGCGGAACAGCTCGCAAATCTCGATGATTTCGTCGATTTTGATGAAAACTGACCGTCATTTCCTTCCCGTTTGAGATATTTCGACGTTTAAACGCTCATTCCACTCCTTTTTACGAGCAGAATGTAATAAACAATCGTTTAACCGTTGAAACAAGCGGAACAGCTCTCAAATCTCGATGATTTCGTCGATTTTGATGAAAACTGACCGTCATTTCCTTCCCGTTTGAGATATTTCGACGTTTAAACGCTCATTTCACTCCTTTTTACGTGCAGAATGCAATGCACAACCGTTTAACCGTCGAAACAAGCGGAACAGCTCGCAAATCTCGATGATTTCGTCGATTTTGATGAAAACTAACCGTCATTTCCTTCCCGTTTGAGATATTTCGACGTTTAAACGCTCATTTCACTCCTTTTTACGTGCAGAATGCAATGCACAACCATTTAACCGTCGAAACAAGCGGAACAGCTCGCAAATCTCGATGATTTCGTCGATTTTGATGAAAACTGACCGTCATTTCCTTCCCGTTTGAGATATTTCGACGTTTAACCGCACTTTTTACTCCATTTAACGTGCAGAATGCAATGCACAACCGTTTAACCGTCGAAACAAGCGGAACAGCTCGCAAATCTCGATGATTTCGTCGATTTTGATGAAAACTAACCGTCATTTCCTTCCCGTTTGAGATATTTCGACGTTTAAACGCTCATTTCACTCCTTTTTACGTGCAGAATGCAATGCACAACCATTTAACCGTCGAAACAAGCGGAACAGCTCGCAAATCTCGATGATTTCGTCGATTTTGATGAAAACTGACCGTCATTTCCTTCCCGTTTGAGATATTTCGACGTTTAACCGCACTTTTTACTCCATTTAACGTGCAGAATGCAATGCACAACCGTTTAACCGTCGAAACAAGCGGAACAGCTCGCAAATCGCTTTGATTTCGTCGATTTTGATGAAAACTGACCGTCATTTCCTTCCCGTTTGAGATATTTCGACGTTTAAACGCTCGTTTCACTCCTTTTTACTTGCAGAATGTAATAAACAACCGTTTAACCGTCGAAACAAGCGGAACAGCTCGCAAATCGCTTTGATTTCGTCGATTTTGATGAAAACTGACCGTCATTTCCTTCCAGTTTGAGATATTTCGACGTTTAAAAGCTCATTTCACTCCTTTTTACGTGCAGAATGCAATGCACAACCGTTTAACCGTCGAAACAAGCGGAACAGCTCGCAAATCTCGATGATTTCGTCGATTTTGATGAAAACTAACCGTCATTTCCTTCCCGTTTGAGATATTTCGACGTTTAAACGCTCATTTCACTCCTTTTTACGTGCAGAATGCAATGCACAACCATTTAACCGTCGAAACAAGCGGAACAGCTCGCAAATCTCGATGATTTCGTCGATTTTGGTGAAAACTGACCGTCATTTCCTTCCCGTTTGAGATATTTCGACGTTTAAACGCTCATTTCACTCCTTTTTACGTGCAGAATGCAATGCACAACCGTTTAACCGTCGAAACAAGCGGAACAGCTCGCAAATCGCTTTGATTTCGTCGATTTTGATGAAAACTGACCGTCATTTCCTTCCCGTTTGAGATATTTCGACGTTTAAAAGCTCATTTCACTCCTTTTTACGTGTGGAATGCAATGCACAACCGTTTAACCGTCGAAACAAGCGGAACAGCTCGCAAATCTCGATGATTTCGTCGATTTTGATGAAAACTGACCGTCATTTCCTTCCCGTTTGAGATATTTCGACGTTTAACCGCACTTTTTACTCCATTTAACGTGCAGAATGCAATGCACAACCGTTTAACCGTCGAAACAAGCGGAACAGCTCGCAAATCGCTTTGATTTCGTCGATTTTGATGAAAACTGACCGTCATTTCCTTCCCGTTTGAGATATTTCGACGTTTAAACGCTCGTTTCACTCCTTTTTACTTGCAGAATGTAATAAACAACCGTTTAACCGTCGAAACAAGCGGAACAGTTCGCAAATCTCGATGATTTCGTCGATTTTGATGAAAACTGACCGTCATTTCCTTCCCGTTTGAGATATTTCAACGTTTAAACGCTCATTTCACTCCTTTTTACGTGCAGAATGCAATGCACAACCATTTAACCGTCGAAACAAGCGGAACAGCTCGCAAATCTCGATGATTTCGTCGATTTTGATGAAAACTGACCGTCATTTCCTTCCCGTTTGAGATATTTCGACGTTTAACCGCACTTTTTACTCCATTTAACGTGCAGAATGCAATGCACAACCGTTTAACCGTCGAAACAAGCGGAACAGCTCGCAAATCGCTTTGATTTCGTCGATTTTGATGAAAACTGACCGTCATTTCCTTCCCGTTTGAGATATTTCGACGTTTAAACGCTCGTTTCACTCCTTTTTACTTGCAGAATGTAATAAACAACCGTTTAACCGTCGAAACAAGCGGAACAGCTCGCAAATCTCGATGATTTCGTCGATTTTGGTGAAAACTGACCGTCATTTCCTTCCCGTTTGAGATATTTCGACGTTTAAACGCTCATTTCACTCCTTTTTACGTGCAGAATGCAATGCACAACCGTTTAACCGTCGAAACAAGCGGAACAGCTCGCAAATCGCTTTGATTCGTCGATTTTGATGAAAACTGACCGTCATTTCCTTCCCGTTTGAGATATTTCGACGTTTTAGCGCTCTTTTTACTCCTTTTTACTTGCATAATGTAATAAACAACCGTTTAACCGTCGAAACAAGCGGAACAGCTCGCAAATCGCTTTGATTTCGTCGATTTTGATGAAAACTGACCGTCATTTCCTTCCCGTTTGAGATATTTCGACGTTTAAAAGCTCATTTCACTCCTTTTTACGTGCAGAATGCAATGCACAACCGTTTAACCGTCGAAACAAGCGGAACAGCTCGCAAATCTCGATGATTTCGTCGATTTTGATGAAAACTGACCGTCATTTCCTTCCCGTTTGAGATATTTCGACGTTTAAACGCTCATTCCACTCCTTTTTACGAGCAGAATGTAATAAACAACCTTTTAACCGTCGAAACAAGCGGAACAGCTCGCAAATCTCGATGATTTCGTCGATTTTGATTAAAACTGACCGTCATTTCCTTCCCGTTTGAGATATTTCGACGTTTAAACGCTCATTTCACTCCTTTTTACTTGCAGAATGTAATAAACAACCGTTTAACCGTCGAAACAAGCGGAACAGCTCGCAAATCTCGATGATTTCTTCGATTTTGATGAAAACTGACCGTCATTTCCTTCCCGTTTGAGATATTTCAACGTTTAAACGCTCATTTCACTCCTTTTTACGTGCAGAATGTAATAAACAACCGTTTAACCGTCGAAACAAGCGGAACAGCTCGCAAATCTTGATGATTTCGTCGATTTTGATGAAAACTGACCGTCATTTCCTTCCCGTTTGAGATATTTCGACGTTTAAACGCTCATTTCACTCCTTTTTACTTGCAGAATGTCATAGACAACCGTTTAAGCGTCGAAACAAGCGGAACAGCTCGCAAATCTCGATGTTTTCGTCGATTTTGATGAAAAGTGACCGTCATTTCCTTCCCGTTTGAGATATTTCGACGTTTAAGCGCTCTTTTTACTCCATTTAACGTGCAGAATGTAATACACGCCAGTTTCAGCGTCGAAACAAGCCCAACAGCTCGCAAATCGCTTTGATTTCGTCGATTTTGATGAAAACTGACCGTCATTTCCTTCCAGTTTGAGATATTTCGACGTTTAAAAGCTCATTTCACTCCTTTTTACTTGCAGAATGTAATAAACAACCGTTTAACCGTCGAAACAAGCGGAACAGCTCGCAAATCTCGATGATTTCGTCGATTTTGATGAAAACTGACCGTCATTTCCTTCCCGTTTGAGATATTTCGACGTTTAAAAGCTCATTTCACTCCTTTTTACGTGCAGAATGCAATGCACAACCGTTTAACCGTCGAAACAAGCGGAACAGCTCGCAAATCTCGATGATTTCGTCGATTTTGATGAAAACTAACCGTCATTTCCTTCCCGTTTGAGATATTTCGACGTTTAAACGCTCATTTCACTCCTTTTTACGTGCAGAATGCAATGCACAACCATTTAACCGTCGAAACAAGCGGAACAGCTCGCAAATCTCGATGATTTCGTCGATTTTGATGAAAACTGACCGTCATTTCCTTCCCGTTTGAGATATTTCGACGTTTAACCGCACTTTTTACTCCATTTAACGTGCAGAATGCAATGCACAACCGTTTAACCGTCGAAACAAGCGGAACAGCTCGCAAATCGCTTTGATTTCGTCGATTTTGATGAAAACTGACCGTCATTTCCTTCCCGTTTGAGATATTTCGACGTTTAAACGCTCATTTCACTCCTTTTTACGTGCAGAATGCAATGCACAACCGTTTAACCGTCGAAACAAGCGGAACAGCTCGCAAATCTCGATGATTTCGTCGATTTTGATTAAAACTGACCGTCATTTCCTTCCCGTTTGAGATATTTCGACGTTTTAGCGCTCTTTTTACTCCTTTTTACTTGCATAATGTAATAAACAACCGTTTAACCGTCGAAACAAGCGGAACAGCTCGCAAATCGCTTTGATTTCGTCGATTTTGATGAAAACTGACCGTCATTTCCTTCCAGTTTGAGATATTTCGACGTTTAAAAGCTCATTTCACTCCTTTTTACGTGCGGAATGCAATGCACAACCGTTTAACCGTCGAAACAAGCGGAACAGCTCGCAAATCTCGATGATTTCGTCGATTTTGATTATAACTGACCGTCATTTCCTTCCCGTTTGAGATATTTCGACGTTTAAACGCTCGTTTCACTCCTTTTTACTTGCAGAATGTAATAAACAACCGTTTAACCGTCGAAACAAGCGGAACAGCTCGCAAATCTCGATGATTTCGTCGATTTTGATTATAACTGACCGTCATTTCCTTCCCGTTTGAGATATTTCGACGTTTAAGCGCACTTTTTACTACTCCATTTAACGTGCAGAATGCAATGCACAACCGTTTAACCGTCGAAACAAGCGGAACAGCTCGCAAATCGCTTTGATTTCGTCGATTTTGATGAAAACTGACCGTCATTTCCTTCCCGTTTGAGATATTTCAACGTTTAAACGCTCATTTCACTCCTTTTTGCGTGCAGAATGTAATAAACAACCGATTAACCGTCGAAACAAGCGGAACAGCTCGCAAATCTCGATGATTTCGTCGATTTTGGTGAAAACTGACCGTCATTTCCTTCCCGTTTGAGATATTTCGACGTTTAAACGCTCATTTCACTCCTTTTTACGTGCAGAATGCAATGCACAACCGTTTAACCGTCGAAACAAGCGGAACAGCTCGCAAATCGCTTTGATTTCGTCGATTTTGATGAAAACTGACCGTCATTTCCTTCCCGTTTGAGATATTTCGACGTTTAAACGCTCATTTCACTCCTTTTTACGTGCAGAATGCAATGCACAACCGTTTAACCGTCGAAACAAGCGGAACAGCTCGCAAATCTCGATGATTTCGTCGATTTTGATTAAAACTGACCGTCATTTCCTTCCCGTTTGAGATATTTCGACGTTTTAGCGCTCTTTTTACTCCTTTTTACTTGCATAATGTAATAAACAACCGTTTAACCGTCGAAACAAGCGGAACAGCTCGCAAATCGCTTTGATTTCGTCGATTTTGATGAAAACTGACCGTCATTTCCTTCCAGTTTGAGATATTTCGACGTTTAAAAGCTCATTTCACTCCTTTTTACGTGCGGAATGCAATGCACAACCGTTTAACCGTCGAAACAAGCGGAACAGCTCGCAAATCTCGATGATTTCGTCGATTTTGATGAAAACTGACCGTCATTTCCTTCCCGTTTGAGATATTTCGACGTTTAAAAGCTCATTTCACTCCTTTTTACGTGCAGAATGCAATGCACAACCGTTTAACCGTCGAAACAAGCGGAACAGCTCGCAAATCTCGATGATTTCGTCGATTTTGATGAAAACTGACCGTCATTTCCTTCCCGTTTGAGATATTTCGACGTTTAAACGCTCATTCCACTCCTTTTTACGAGCAGAATGTAATAAACAATCGTTTAACCGTTGAAACAAGCGGAACAGCTCTCAAATCTCGATGATTTCGTCGATTTTGATGAAAACTGACCGTCATTTCCTTCCCGTTTGAGATATTTCGACGTTTAAACGCTCATTTCACTCCTTTTTACGTGCAGAATGCAATGCACAACCGTTTAACCGTCGAAACAAGCGGAACAGCTCGCAAATCTCGATGATTTCGTCGATTTTGATGAAAACTAACCGTCATTTCCTTCCCGTTTGAGATATTTCGACGTTTAAACGCTCATTTCACTCCTTTTTACGTGCAGAATGCAATGCACAACCATTTAACCGTCGAAACAAGCGGAACAGCTCGCAAATCTCGATGATTTCGTCGATTCTGATGAAAACTGACCGTCATTTCCTTCCCGTTTGAGATATTTCGACGTTTAACCGCACTTTTTACTCCATTTAACGTGCAGAATGCAATGCACAACCGTTTAACCGTCGAAACAAGCGGAACAGCTCGCAAATCTCGATGATTTCGTCGATTTTGATGAAAACTAACCGTCATTTCCTTCCCGTTTGAGATATTTCGACGTTTAAACGCTCATTTCACTCCTTTTTACGTGCAGAATGCAATGCACAACCATTTAACCGTCGAAACAAGCGGAACAGCTCGCAAATCTCGATGATTTCGTCGATTTTGATGAAAACTGACCGTCATTTCCTTCCCGTTTGAGATATTTCGACGTTTAACCGCACTTTTTACTCCATTTAACGTGCAGAATGCAATGCACAACCGTTTAACCGTCGAAACAAGCGGAACAGCTCGCAAATCGCTTTGATTTCGTCGATTTTGATGAAAACTGACCGTCATTTCCTTCCCGTTTGAGATATTTCGACGTTTAAACGCTCGTTTCACTCCTTTTTACTTGCAGAATGTAATAAACAACCGTTTAACCGTCGAAACAAGCGGAACAGCTCGCAAATCGCTTTGATTTCGTCGATTTTGATGAAAACTGACCGTCATTTCCTTCCAGTTTGAGATATTTCGACGTTTAAAAGCTCATTTCACTCCTTTTTACGTGCGGAATGCAATGCACAACCGTTTAACCGTCGAAACAAGCGGAACAGCTCGCAAATCTCGATGATTTCGTCGATTTTGATGAAAACTGACCGTCATTTCCTTCCCGTTTGAGATATTTCGACGTTTAAAAGCTCATTTCACTCCTTTTTACGTGCAGAATGCAATGCACAACCGTTTAACCGTCGAAACAAGCGGAACAGCTCGCAAATCTCGATGATTTCGTCGATTTTGATGAAAACTGACCGTCATTTCCTTCCCGTTTGAGATATTTCGACGTTTAAACGCTCATTCCACTCCTTTTTACGAGCAGAATGTAATAAACAATCGTTTAACCGTCGAAACAAGCGGAACAGCTCTCAAATCTCGATGATTTCGTCGATTTTGATGAAAACTGACCGTCATTTCCTTCCCGTTTGAGATATTTCGACGTTTAAACGCTCATTTCACTCCTTTTTACGTGCAGAATGCAATGCACAACCGTTTAACCGTCGAAACAAGCGGAACAGCTCGCAAATCTCGATGATTTCGTCGATTTTGATGAAAACTAACCGTCATTTCCTTCCCGTTTGAGATATTTCGACGTTTAAACGCTCATTTTACTCCTTTTTACGTGCAGAATGCAATGCACAACCATTTAACCGTCGAAACAAGCGGAACAGCTCGCAAATCTCGATGATTTCGTCGATTTTGATGAAAACTGACCGTCATTTCCTTCCCGTTTGAGATATTTCGACGTTTAACCGCACTTTTTACTCCATTTAACGTGCAGAATGCAATGCACAACCGTTTAACCGTCGAAACAAGCGGAACAGCTCGCAAATCTCGATGATTTCGTCGATTTTGATGAAAACTAACCGTCATTTCCTTCCCGTTTGAGATATTTCGACGTTTAAACGCTCATTTCACTCCTTTTTACGTGCAGAATGCAATGCACAACCATTTAACCGTCGAAACAAGCGGAACAGCTCGCAAATCTCGATGATTTCGTCGATTTTGATGAAAACTGACCGTCATTTCCTTCCCGTTTGAGATATTTCGACGTTTAACCGCACTTTTTACTCCATTTAACGTGCAGAATGCAATGCACAACCGTTTAACCGTCGAAACAAGCGGAACAGCTCGCAAATCGCTTTGATTTCGTCGATTTTGATGAAAACAGACCGTCATTTCCTTCCCGTTTGAGATATTTCGACGTTTAAACGCTCGTTTCACTCCTTTTTACTTGCAGAATGTAATAAACAACCGTTTAACCGTCGAAACAAGCGGAACAGCTCGCAAATCTCGATGATTTCGTCGATTTTGGTGAAAACTGACCGTCATTTCCTTCCCGTTTGAGATATTTCGACGTTTAAACGCTCATTTCACTCCTTTTTACGTGCAGAATGCAATGCACAACCGTTTAACCGTCGAAACAAGCGGAACAGCTCGCAAATCGCTTTGATTTCGTCGATTTTGATGAAAACTGACCGTCATTTCCTTCCCGTTTGAGATATTTCGACGTTTTAGCGCTCTTTTTACTCCTTTTTACTTGCATAATGTAATAAACAACCGTTTAACCGTCGAAACAAGCGGAACAGCTCGCAAATCGCTTTGATTTCGTCGATTTTGATGAAAACTGACCGTCATTTCCTTCCCGTTTGAGATATTTCGACGTTTAAAAGCTCATTTCACTCCTTTTTACGTGCAGAATGCAATGCACAACCGTTTAACCGTCGAAACAAGCGGAACAGCTCGCAAATCTCGATGATTTCGTCGATTTTGATGAAAACTGACCGTCATTTCCTTCCCGTTTGAGATATTTCGACGTTTAAACGCTCATTCCACTCCTTTTTACGAGCAGAATGTAATAGACAACCGTTTAACCGTCGAAACAAGCGGAACAGCTCGCAAATCTCGATGATTTCGTCGATTTTGATTAAAACTGACCGTCATTTCCTTCCCGTTTGAGATATTTCGACGTTTAAGCGCTCTTTTTACTCCATTTAACGTGCAGAATGTAATACACGCCAGTTTCAGCGTCGAAACAAGCCCAACAGCTCGCAAATCGCTTTGATTTCGTCGATTTTGATGAAAACTGACCGTCATTTCCTTCCAGTTTGAGATATTTCGACGTTTAAAAGCTCATTTCACTCCTTTTTACGTGCGGAATGCAATGCACAACCGTTTAACCGTCGAAACAAGCGGAACAGCTCGCAAATCTCGATGATTTCGTCGATTTTGATGAAAACTGACCGTCATTTCCTTCCCGTTTGAGATATTTCGACGTTTAAAAGCTCATTTCACTCCTTTTTACGTGCAGAATGCAATGCACAACCGTTTAACCGTCGAAACAAGCGGAACAGCTCGCAAATCTCGATGATTTCGTCGATTTTGATGAAAACTGACCGTCATTTCCTTCCCGTTTGAGATATTTCGACGTTTAAACGCTCATTCCACTCCTTTTTACGAGCAGAATGTAATAAACAATCGTTTAACCGTCGAAACAAGCGGAACAGCTCTCAAATCTCGATGATTTCGTCGATTTTGATGAAAACTGACCGTCATTTCCTTCCCGTTTGAGATATTTCGACGTTTAAACGCTCATTTCACTCCTTTTTACGTGCAGAATGCAATGCACAACCGTTTAACCGTCGAAACAAGCGGAACAGCTCGCAAATCTCGATGATTTCGTCGATTTTGATGAAAACTAACCGTCATTTCCTTCCCGTTTGAGATATTTCGACGTTTAAACGCTCATTTTACTCCTTTTTACGTGCAGAATGCAATGCACAACCATTTAACCGTCGAAACAAGCGGAACAGCTCGCAAATCTCGATGATTTCGTCGATTTTGATGAAAACTGACCGTCATTTCCTTCCCGTTTGAGATATTTCGACGTTTAACCGCACTTTTTACTCCATTTAACGTGCAGAATGCAATGCACAACCGTTTAACCGTCGAAACAAGCGGAACAGCTCGCAAATCTCGATGATTTCGTCGATTTTGATGAAAACTAACCGTCATTTCCTTCCCGTTTGAGATATTTCGACGTTTAAACGCTCATTTCACTCCTTTTTACGTGCAGAATGCAATGCACAACCATTTAACCGTCGAAACAAGCGGAACAGCTCGCAAATCTCGATGATTTCGTCGATTTTGATGAAAACTGACCGTCATTTCCTTCCCGTTTGAGATATTTCGACGTTTAACCGCACTTTTTACTCCATTTAACGTGCAGAATGCAATGCACAACCGTTTAACCGTCGAAACAAGCGGAACAGCTCGCAAATCGCTTTGATTTCGTCGATTTTGATGAAAACTGACCGTCATTTCCTTCCCGTTTGAGATATTTCGACGTTTAAACGCTCGTTTCACTCCTTTTTACTTGCAGAATGTAATAAACAACCGTTTAACCGTCGAAACAAGCGGAACAGCTCGCAAATCTCGATGATTTCGTCGATTTTGGTGAAAACTGACCGTCATTTCCTTCCCGTTTGAGATATTTCGACGTTTAAACGCTCATTGCACTCCTTTTTACGTGCAGAATGCAATGCACAACCGTTTAACCGTCGAAACAAGCGGAACAGCTCGCAAATCGCTTTGATTTCGTCGATTTTGATGAAAACTGACCGTCATTTCCTTCCCGTTTGAGATATTTCGACGTTTTAGCGCTCTTTTTACTCCTTTTTACTTGCATAATGTAATAAACAACCGTTTAACCGTCGAAACAAGCGGAACAGCTCGCAAATCGCTTTGATTTCGTCGATTTTGATGAAAACTGACCGTCATTTCCTTCCCGTTTGAGATATTTCGACGTTTAAAAGCTCATTTCACTCCTTTTTACGTGCAGAATGCAATGCACAACCGTTTAACCGTCGAAACAAGCGGAACAGCTCGCAAATCTCGATGATTTCGTCGATTTTGATGAAAACTGACCGTCATTTCCTTCCCGTTTGAGATATTTCGACGTTTAAACGCTCATTCCACTCCTTTTTACGAGCAGAATGTAATAGACAACCGTTTAACCGTCGAAACAAGCGGAACAGCTCGCAAATCTCGATGATTTCGTCGATTTTGATTAAAACTGACCGTCATTTCCTTCCCGTTTGAGATATTTCGACGTTTAAGCGCTCTTTTTACTCCATTTAACGTGCAGAATGTAATACACGCCAGTTTCAGCGTCGAAACAAGCCCAACAGCTCGCAAATCGCTTTGATTTCGTCGATTTTGATGAAAACTGACCGTCATTTCCTTCCAGTTTGAGATATTTCGACGTTTAAAAGCTCATTTCACTCCTTTTTACTTGCAGAATGTAATAAACAACCGTTTAACCGTCGAAACAAGCGGAACAGCTCGCAAATCTCGATGATTTCGTCGATTTTGATTAAAACTGACCGTCATTTCCTTCCCGTTTGAGATATTTCGACGTTTTAGCGCTCTTTTTACTCCTTTTTACTTGCATAATGTAATAAACAACCGTTTAACCGTCGAAACAAGCGGAACAGCTCGCAAATCGCTTTGATTTCGTCGATTTTGATGAAAACTGACCGTCATTTCCTTCCAGTTTGAGATATTTCGACGTTTAAAAGCTCATTTCACTCCTTTTTACGTGCGGAATGCAATGCACAACCGTTTAACCGTCGAAACAAGCGGAACAGCTCGCAAATCTCGATGATTTCGTCGATTTTGATGAAAACTGACCGTCATTTCCTTCCCGTTTGAGATATTTCGACGTTTAAAAGCTCATTTCACTCCTTTTTACGTGCAGAATGCAATGCACAACCGTTTAACCGTCGAAACAAGCGGAACAGCTCGCAAATCTCGATGATTTCGTCGATTTTGATGAAAACTGACCGTCATTTCCTTCCCGTTTGAGATATTTCGACGTTTAAACGCTCATTCCACTCCTTTTTACGAGCAGAATGTAATAGACAACCGTTTAACCGTCGAAACAAGCGGAACAGCTCGCAAATCTCGATGATTTCGTCGATTTTGATTAAAACTGACCGTCATTTCCTTCCCGTTTGAGATGTTTCGACGTTTAAGCGCTCTTTTTACTCCATTTAACGTGCAGAATGTAATACACGCCAGTTTCAGCGTCGAAACAAGCCCAACAGCTCGCAAATCGCTTTGATTTCGTCGATTTTAATGAAAACTGACCGTCATTTCCTTCCAGTTTGAGATATTTCGACGTTTAAAAGCTCATTTCACTCCTTTTTACGTGTGGAATGCAATGCACAACCGTTTAACCGTCGAAACAAGCGGAACAGCTCGCAAATCTCGATGATTTCGTCGATTTTGATTAAAACTGATCGTCATTTCCTTCCCGTTTGAGATATTTCGACGTTTAAGCGCACTTTTTACTCCATTTAACGTGCAGAATGCAATGCACAACCGTTTAACCGTCGAAACAAGCGGAACAGCTCGCAAATCGCTTTGATTTCGTCGATTTTGATGAAAACTGACCGTCATTTCCTTCCCGTTTGAGATATTTCGACGTTTAAACGCTCGTTTCACTCCTTTTTACTTGCAGAATGTAATAAACAACCGTTTAACCGTCGAAACAAGCGGAACAGCTCGCAAATCTCGATGATTTCTTCGATTTTGATGAAAACTGACCGTCATTTCCTTCCCGTTTGAGATATTTCAACGTTTAAACGCTCATTTCACTCCTTTTTACGTGCAGAATGTAATAAACAACCGTTTAACCGTCGAAACAAGCGGAACAGCTCGCAAATCTTGATGATTTCGTCGATTTTGATGAAAACTGACCGTCATTTCCTTCCCGTTTGAGATATTTCGACGTTTAAGCGCACTTTTTACTCCTTTTTACTTGCAGAATGTAATAAACAACCTTTTAACCGTCGAAACAAGCGGAACAGCTCGCAAATCTCGATGATTTCGTCGATTTTGATTAAAACTGACCGTCATTTCCTTCCCGTTTGAGATATTTCGACGTTTAAACGCTCATTTCACTCCTTTTTACTTGCAGAATGTAATAAACAACCGTTTAACCGTCGAAACAAGCGGAACAGCTCGCAAATCTCGATGATTTCTTCGATTTTGATGAAAACTGACCGTCATTTCCTTCCCGTTTGAGATATTTCAACGTTTAAACGCTCATTTCACTCCTTTTTACGTGCAGAATGTAATAAACAACCGTTTAACCGTCGAAACAAGCGGAACAGCTCGCAAATCTTGATGATTTCGTCGATTTTGATGAAAACTGACCGTCATTTCCTTCCCGTTTGAGATATTTCGACGTTTAAACGCTCATTTCACTCCTTTTTACTTGCAGAATGTCATAGACAACCGTTTAAGCGTCGAAACAAGCGGAACAGCTCGCAAATCTCGATGTTTTCGTCGATTTTGATGAAAAGTGACCGTCATTTCCTTCCCGTTTGAGATATTTCGACGTTTAAGCGCTCTTTTTACTCCATTTAACGTGCAGAATGTAATACACGCCAGTTTCAGCGTCGAAACAAGCCCAACAGCTCGCAAATCGCTTTGATTTCGTCGATTTTGATGAAAACTGACCGTCATTTCCTTCCAGTTTGAGATATTTCGACGTTTAAAAGCTCATTTCACTCCTTTTTACTTGCAGAATGTAATAAACAACCGTTTAACCGTCGAAACAAGCGGAACAGCTCGCAAATCTCGATGATTTCGTCGATTTTGATGAAAACTGACCGTCATTTCCTTCCCGTTTGAGATATTTCGACGTTTAAAAGCTCATTTCACTCCTTTTTACGTGCAGAATGCAATGCACAACCGTTTAACCGTCGAAACAAGCGGAACAGCTCGCAAATCTCGATGATTTCGTCGATTTTGATGAAAACTAACCGTCATTTCCTTCCCGTTTGAGATATTTCGACGTTTAAACGCTCATTTCACTCCTTTTTACGTGCAGAATGCAATGCACAACCATTTAACCGTCGAAACAAGCGGAACAGCTCGCAAATCTCGATGATTTCGTCGATTTTGATGAAAACTGACCGTCATTTCCTTCCCGTTTGAGATATTTCGACGTTTAACCGCACTTTTTACTCCATTTAACGTGCAGAATGCAATGCACAACCGTTTAACCGTCGAAACAAGCGGAACAGCTCGCAAATCGCTTTGATTTCGTCGATTTTGATGAAAACTGACCGTCATTTCCTTCCCGTTTGAGATATTTCGACGTTTAAACGCTCATTTCACTCCTTTTTACGTGCAGAATGCAATGCACAACCGTTTAACCGTCGAAACAAGCGGAACAGCTCGCAAATCTCGATGATTTCGTCGATTTTGATTAAAACTGACCGTCATTTCCTTCCCGTTTGAGATATTTCGACGTTTTAGCGCTCTTTTTACTCCTTTTTACTTGCATAATGTAATAAACAACCGTTTAACCGTCGAAACAAGCGGAACAGCTCTTAAATCGCTTTGATTTCGTCGATTTTGATGAAAACTGACCGTCATTTCCTTCCAGTTTGAGATATTTCGACGTTTAAACGCTCATTTCACTCCTTTTTACGTGCAGAATGCAATGCACAACCGTTTAACCGTCGAAACAAGCGGAACAGCTCGCAAATCTCGATGATTTCGTCGATTTTGATTAAAACTGACCGTCATTTCCTTCCCGTTTGAGATATTTCGACGTTTTAGCGCTCTTTTTACTCCTTTTTACTTGCATAATGTAATAAACAACCGTTTAACCGTCGAAACAAGCGGAACAGCTCGCAAATCTCGATGATTTCGTCGATTTTGATTATAACTGACCGTCATTTCCTTCCCGTTTGAGATATTTCGACGTTTAAACGCTCGTTTCACTCCTTTTTACTTGCAGAATGTAATAAACAACCGTTTAACCGTCGAAACAAGCGGAACAGCTCGCAAATCTCGATGATTTCGTCGATTTTGGTGAAAACTGACCGTCATTTCCTTCCCGTTTGAGATATTTCGACGTTTAAACGCTCATTTCACTCCTTTTTACGTGCAGAATGCAATGCACAACCGTTTAACCGTCGAAACAAGCGGAACAGCTCGCAAATCGCTTTGATTTCGTCGATTTTGATGAAAACTGACCGTCATTTCCTTCCCGTTTGAGATATTTCGACGTTTAAACGTTCATTTCACTCCTTTTTACGTGCAGAATGCAATGCACAACCGTTTAACCGTCGAAACAAGCGGAACAGCTCGCAAATCGCTTTGATTTCGTCGATTTTGATGAAAACTGACCGTCATTTCCTTCCCGTTTGAGATATTTCGACGTTTAAACGTTCATTTCACTCCTTTTTACGTGCAGAATGCAATGCACAACCGTTTAACCGTCGAAACAAGCGGAACAGCTCGCAAATCTCGATGATTTCGTCGATTTTGATTAAAACTGACCGTCATTTCCTTCCCGTTTGAGATATTTCGACGTTTTAGCGCTCTTTTTACTCCTTTTTACTTGCATAATGTAATAAACAACCGTTTAACCGTCGAAACAAGCGGAACAGCTCGCAAATCGCTTTGATTTCGTCGATTTTGATGAAAACTGACCGTCATTTCCTTCCAGTTTGAGATATTTCGACGTTTAAAAGCTCATTTCACTCCTTTTTACGTGCGGAATGCAATGCACAACCGTTTAACCGTCGAAACAAGCGGAACAGCTCGCAAATCTCGATGATTTCGTCGATTTTGATGAAAACTGACCGTCATTTCCTTCCCGTTTGAGATATTTCGACGTTTAAAAGCTCATTTCACTCCTTTTTACGTGCAGAATGCAATGCACAACCGTTTAACCGTCGAAACAAGCGGAACAGCTCGCAAATCTCGATGATTTCGTCGATTTTGATGAAAACTGACCGTCATTTCCTTCCCGTTTGAGATATTTCGACGTTTAAACGCTCATTCCACTCCTTTTTACGAGCAGAATGTAATAAACAATCGTTTAACCGTCGAAACAAGCGGAACAGCTCTCAAATCTCGATGATTTCGTCGATTTTGATGAAAACTGACCGTCATTTCCTACCCGTTTGAGATATTTCGACGTTTAAACGCTCATTTCACTCCTTTTTACGTGCAGAATGCAATGCACAACCGTTTAACCGTCGAAACAAGCGGAACAGCTCGCAAATCTCGATGATTTCGTCGATTTTGATGAAAACTAACCGTCATTTCCTTCCCGTTTGAGATATTTCGACGTTTAAACGCTCATTTCACTCCTTTTTACGTGCAGAATGCAATGCACAACCATTTAACCGTCGAAACAAGCGGAACAGCTCGCAAATCTCGATGATTTCGTCGATTTTGATGAAAACTGACCGTCATTTCCTTCCCGTTTGAGATATTTCGACGTTTAACCGCACTTTTTACTCCATTTAACGTGCAGAATGCAATGCACAACCGTTTAACCGTCGAAACAAGCGGAACAGCTCGCAAATCTCGATGATTTCGTCGATTTTGATGAAAACTGACCGTCATTTCCTTCCCGTTTGAGATATTTCGACGTTTAACCGCACTTTTTACTCCATTTAACGTGCAGAATGCAATGCACAACCGTTTAACCGTCGAAACAAGCGGAACAGCTCGCAAATCTCGATGATTTCGTCGATTTTGATGAAAACTAACCGTCATTTCCTTCCCGTTTGAGATATTTCGACGTTTAAACGCTCATTTCACTCCTTTTTACGTGCAGAATGCAATGCACAACCATTTAATCGTCGAAACAAGCGGAACAGCTCGCAAATCTCGATGATTTCGTCGATTTTGATGAAAACTGACCGTCATTTCCTTCCCGTTTGAGATATTTCGACGTTTAACCGCACTTTTTACTCCATTTAACGTGCAGAATGCAATGCACAACCGTTTAACCGTCGAAACAAGCGGAACAGCTCGCAAATCGCTTTGATTTCGTCGATTTTGATGAAAACTGACCGTCATTTCCTTCCCGTTTGAGATATTTCAACGTTTAAACGCTCATTTCACTCCTTTTTACGTGCAGAATGTAATAAACAACCGTTTAACCGTCGAAACAAGCGGAACAGCTCGCAAATCTGGATGATTTCGTCGATTTTGATGAAAACTGACCGTCATTTCCTTCCCGTTTGAGATATTTCGACGTTTAAAAGCTCATTTCACTCCTTTTTACGTGCAGAATGCAATGCACAACCGTTTAACCGTCGAAACAAGCGGAACAGCTCGCAAATCTCGATGATTTCGTCGATTTTGATGAAAACTAACCGTCATTTCCTTCCCGTTTGAGATATTTCGACGTTTAAACGCTCATTTCACTCCTTTTTACGTGCAGAATGCAATGCACAACCATTTAACCGTCGAAACAAGCGGAACAGCTCGCAAATCTCGATGATTTCGTCGATTTTGATGAAAACTGACCGTCATTTCCTTCCCGTTTGAGATATTTCGACGTTTAAAAGCTCATTTCACTCCTTTTTACGTGCAGAATGCAATGCACAACCGTTTAACCGTCGAAACAAGCGGAACAGCTCGCAAATCTCGATGATTTCGTCGATTTTGATTAAAACTGACCGTCATTTCCTTCCCGTTTGAGATATTTCGACGTTTTAGCGCTCTTTTTACTCCTTTTTACTTGCATAATGTAATAAACAACCGTTTAACCGTCGAAACAAGCGGAACAGCTCGCAAATCGCTTTGATTTCGTCGATTTTGATGAAAACTGACCGTCATTTCCTTCCAGTTTGAGATATTTCGACGTTTAAAAGCTCATTTCACTCCTTTTTACGTGCGGAATGCAATGCACAACCGTTTAACCGTCGAAACAAGCGGAACAGCTCGCAAATCTCGATGATTTCGTCGATTTTGATTATAACTGACCGTCATTTCCTTCCCGTTTGAGATATTTCGACGTTTAAACGCTCGTTTCACTCCTTTTTACTTGCAGAATGTAATAAACAACCGTTTAACCGTCGAAACAAGCGGAACAGCTCGCAAATCTCGATGATTTCGTCGATTTTGATTATAACTGACCGTCATTTCCTTCCCGTTTGAGATATTTCGACGTTTAAGCGCACTTTTTACTACTCCATTTAACGTGCAGAATGCAATGCACAACCGTTTAACCGTCGAAACAAGCGGAACAGCTCGCAAATCGCTTTGATTTCGTCGATTTTGATGAAAACTGACCGTCATTTCCTTCCCGTTTGAGATATTTCAACGTTTAAACGCTCATTTCACTCCTTTTTACGTGCAGAATGTAATAAACAACCGATTAACCGTCGAAACAAGCGGAACAGCTCGCAAATCTCGATGATTTCGTCGATTTTGGTGAAAACTGACCGTCATTTCCTTCCCGTTTGAGATATTTCGACGTTTAAACGCTCATTTCACTCCTTTTTACGTGCAGAATGCAATGCACATCCGTTTAACCGTCGAAACAAGCGGAACAGCTCGCAAATCGCTTTGATTTCGTCGATTTTGATGAAAACTGACCGTCATTTCCTTCCCGTTTGAGATATTTCGACGTTTAAACGCTCATTTCACTCCTTTTTACGTGCAGAATGCAATGCACAACCGTTTAACCGTCGAAACAAGCGGAACAGCTCGCAAATCTCGATGATTTCGTCGATTTTGATTAAAACTGACCGTCATTTCCTTCCCGTTTGAGATATTTCGACGTTTTAGCGCTCTTTTTACTCCTTTTTACTTGCATAATGTAATAAACAACCGTTTAACCGTCGAAACAAGCGGAACAGCTCGCAAATCGCTTTGATTTCGTCGATTTTGATGAAAACTGACCGTCATTTCCTTCCAGTTTGAGATATTTCGACGTTTAAAAGCTCATTTCACTCCTTTTTACGTGCGGAATGCAATGCACAACCGTTTAACCGTCGAAACAAGCGGAACAGCTCGCAAATCTCGATGATTTCGTCGATTTTGATGAAAACTGACCGTCATTTCCTTCCCGTTTGAGATATTTCGACGTTTAAAAGCTCATTTCACTCCTTTTTACGTGCAGAATGCAATGCACAACCGTTTAACCGTCGAAACAAGCGGAACAGCTCGCAAATCTCGATGATTTCGTCGATTTTGATGAAAACTGACCGTCATTTCCTTCCCGTTTGAGATATTTCGACGTTTAAACGCTCATTCCACTCCTTTTTACGAGCAGAATGTAATAAACAATCGTTTAACCGTCGAAACAAGCGGAACAGCTCTCAAATCTCGATGATTTCGTCGATTTTGATGAAAACTGACCGTCATTTCCTTCCCGTTTGAGATATTTCGACGTTTAAACGCTCATTTCACTCCTTTTTACGTGCAGAATGCAATGCACAACCGTTTAACCGTCGAAACAAGCGGAACAGCTCGCAAATCTCGATGATTTCGTCGATTTTGATGAAAACTAACCGTCATTTCCTTCCCGTTTGAGATATTTCGACGTTTAAACGCTCATTTCACTCCTTTTTACGTGCAGAATGCAATGCACAACCATTTAACCGTCGAAACAAGCGGAACAGCTCGCAAATCTCGATGATTTCGTCGATTTTGATGAAAACTGACCGTCATTTCCTTCCCGTTTGAGATATTTCGACGTTTAACCGCACTTTTTACTCCATTTAACGTGCAGAATGCAATGCACAACCGTTTAACCGTCGAAACAAGCGGAACAGCTCGCAAATCTCGATGATTTCGTCGATTTTGATGAAAACTGACCGTCATTTCCTTCCCGTTTGAGATATTTCGACGTTTAACCGCACTTTTTACTCCATTTAACGTGCAGAATGCAATGCACAACCGTTTAACCGTCGAAACAAGCGGAACAGCTCGCAAATCTCGATGATTTCGTCGATTTTGATGAAAACTAACCGTCATTTCCTTCCCGTTTGAGATATTTCGACGTTTAAACGCTCATTTCACTCCTTTTTACGTGCAGAATGCAATGCACAACCATTTAACCGTCGAAACAAGCGGAACAGCTCGCAAATCTCGATGATTTCGTCGATTTTGATGAAAACTGACCGTCATTTCCTTCCCGTTTGAGATATTTCGACGTTTAACCGCACTTTTTACTCCATTTAACGTGCAGAATGCAATGCACAACCGTTTAACCGTCGAAACAAGCGGAACAGCTCGCAAATCGCTTTGATTTCGTCGATTTTGATGAAAACTGACCGTCATTTCCTTCCCGTTTGAGATATTTCGACGTTTAAACGCTCGTTTCACTCCTTTTTACTTGCAGAATGTAATAAACAACCGTTTAACCGTCGAAACCAGCGGAACAGCTCGCAAATCTCGATGATTTCGTCGATTTTGATGAAAACTGACCGTCATTTCCTTCCCGTTTGAGATATTTCAACGTTTAAACGCTCATTTCACTCCTTTTTACGTGCAGAATGCAATGCACAACCGTTTAACCGTCGAAACAAGCGGAACAGCTCGCAAATCGCTTTGATTTCGTCGATTTTGATGAAAACTGACCGTCATTTCCTTCCCGTTTGAGATATTTCGACGTTTAAACGCTCATTTCACTCCTTTTTACGTGCAGAATGCAATGCACAACCGTTTAACCGTCGAAACAAGCGGAACAGCTCGCAAATCTCGATGATTTCGTCGATTTTGATTAAAACTGACCGTCATTTCCTTCCCGTTTGAGATATTTCGACGTTTTAGCGCTCTTTTTACTCCTTTTTACTTGCATAATGTAATAAACAACCGTTTAACCGTCGAAACAAGCGGAACAGCTCGCAAATCGCTTTGATTTCGTCGATTTTGATGAAAACTGACCGTCATTTCCTTCCAGTTTGAGATATTTCGACGTTTAAAAGCTCATTTCACTCCTTTTTACGTGCGGAATGCAATGCACAACCGTTTAACCGTCGAAACAAGCGGAACAGCTCGCAAATCTCGATGATTTCGTCGATTTTGATGAAAACTGACCGTCATTTCCTTCCCGTTTGAGATATTTCGACGTTTAAACGCTCATTCCACTCCTTTTTACGAGCAGAATGTAATAAACAATCGTTTAACCGTCGAAACAAGCGGAACAGCTCTCAAATCTCGATGATTTCGTCGATTTTGATGAAAACTGACCGTCATTTCCTTCCCGTTTGAGATATTTCGACGTTTAAACGCTCATTTCACTCCTTTTTACGTGCAGAATGCAATGCACAACCGTTTAACCGTCGAAACAAGCGGAACAGCTCGCAAATCTCGATGATTTCGTCGATTTTGATGAAAACTAACCGTCATTTCCTTCCCGTTTGAGATATTTCGACGTTTAAACGCTCATTTCACTCCTTTTTACGTGCAGAATGCAATGCACAACCATTTAACCGTCGAAACAAGCGGAACAGCTCGCAAATCTCGATGATTTCGTCGATTTTGATGAAAACTGACCGTCATTTCCTTCCCGTTTGAGATATTTCGACGTTTAACCGCACTTTTTACTCCATTTAACGTGCAGAATGCAATGCACAACCGTTTAACCGTCGAAACAAGCGGAACAGCTCGCAAATCTCGATGATTTCGTCGATTTTGATGAAAACTAACCGTCATTTCCTTCCCGTTTGAGATATTTCGACGTTTAAACGCTCATTTCACTCCTTTTTACGTGCAGAATGCAATGCACAACCATTTAACCGTCGAAACAAGCGGAACAGCTCGCAAATCTCGATGATTTCGTCGATTTTGATGAAAACTGACCGTCATTTCCTTCCCGTTTGAGATATTTCGACGTTTAACCGCACTTTTTACTCCATTTAACGTGCAGAATGCAATGCACAACCGTTTAACCGTCGAAACAAGCGGAACAGCTCGCAAATCGCTTTGATTTCGTCGATTTTGATGAAAACTGACCGTCATTTCCTTCCCGTTTGAGATATTTCGACGTTTAAACGCTCGTTTCACTCCTTTTTACTTGCAGAATGTAATAAACAACCGTTTAACCGTCGAAACAAGCGGAACAGCTCGCAAATCTCGATGATTTCGTCGATTTTGATGAAAACTGACCGTCATTTCCTTCCCGTTTGAGATATTTCAACGTTTAAACGCTCATTTCACTCCTTTTTACGTGCAGAATGCAATGCACAACCATTTAACCGTCGAAACAAGCGGAACAGCTCGCAAATCTCGATGATTTCGTCGATTTTGATGAAAACTGACCGTCATTTCCTTCCCGTTTGAGATATTTCGACGTTTAACCGCACTTTTTACTCCATTTAACGTGCAGAATGCAATGCACAACCGTTTAACCGTCGAAACAAGCGGAACAGCTCGCAAATCGCTTTGATTTCGTCGATTTTGATGAAAACTGACCGTCATTTCCTTCCCGTTTGAGATATTTCGACGTTTAAACGCTCGTTTCACTCCTTTTTACTTGCAGAATGTAATAAACAACCGTTTAACCGTCGAAACAAGCGGAACAGCTCGCAAATCTCGATGATTTCTTCGATTTTGATGAAAACTGACCGTCATTTCCTTCCCGTTTGAGATATTTCAACGTTTAAACGCTCATTTCACTCCTTTTTACGTGCAGAATGTAATAAACAACCGTTTAACCGTCGAAACAAGCGGAACAGCTCGCAAATCTTGATGATTTCGTCGATTTTGATGAAAACTGACCGTCATTTCCTTCCCGTTTGAGATATTTCGACGTTTAAGCGCACTTTTTACTCCTTTTTACTTGCAGAATGTAATAAACAACCGTTTAACCGTCGAAACAAGCGGAACAGCTCGCAAATCTTGATGATTTCGTCGATTTTGATGAAAACTGACCGTCATTTCCTTCCCGTTTGAGATATTTCGACGTTTAAACGCTCATTTCACTCCTTTTTACTTGCAGAATGTCATAGACAACCGTTTAAGCGTCGAAACAAGCGGAACAGCTCGCAAATCTCGATGTTTTCGTCGATTTTGATGAAAAGTGACCGTCATTTCCTTCCCGTTTGAGATATTTCGACGTTTAAGCGCTCTTTTTACTCCATTTAACGTGCAGAATGTAATACACGCCAGTTTCAGCGTCGAAACAAGCCCAACAGCTCGCAAATCGCTTTGATTTCGTCGATTTTGATGAAAACTGACCGTCATTTCCTTCCAGTTTGAGATATTTCGACGTTTAAAAGCTCATTTCACTCCTTTTTACTTGCAGAATGTAATAAACAACCGTTTAACCGTCGAAACAAGCGGAACAGCTCGCAAATCTCGATGATTTCGTCGATTTTGATGAAAACTGACCGTCATTTCCTTCCCGTTTGAGATATTTCGACGTTTAAAAGCTCATTTCACTCCTTTTTACGTGCAGAATGCAATGCACAACCGTTTAACCGTCGAAACAAGCGGAACAGCTCGCAAATCTCGATGATTTCGTCGATTTTGATGAAAACTAACCGTCATTTCCTTCCCGTTTGAGATATTTCGACGTTTAAACGCTCATTTCACTCCTTTTTACGTGCAGAATGCAATGCACAACCATTTAACCGTCGAAACAAGCGGAACAGCTCGCAAATCTCGATGATTTCGTCGATTTTGATGAAAACTGACCGTCATTTCCTTCCCGTTTGAGATATTTCGACGTTTAAACGCTCATTTCACTCCTTTTTACGTGCAGAATGTAATAAACAACCGTTTAACCGTCGAAACAAGCGGAACAGCTCGCAAATCTCGATGATTTCTTCGATTTTGATGAAAACTGACCATCATTTCCTTCCCGTTTGAGATATTTCAACGTTTAAACGCTCATTTCACTCCTTTTTACGTGCAGAATGTAATAAACAACAGTTTAACCGTCGAAGCAAGCGGAACAGCTCGCAAATCTCGATGATTTCGTTGATTTTGATGAAAACTGACCGTCATTTCCTTCCCGTTTGAGATATTTCGACGTTTAAACGCTCATTTCACTCCTTTTTACTTGCAGAATGTAATAAACAACCGTTTAACCGTCGAAACAAGCGGAACAGCTCGCAAATCTCGATGATTTCTTCGATTTTGATGAAAACTGACCATCATTTCCTTCCCGTTTGAGATATTTCGACGTTTAAAAGCTCATTTCACTCCTTTTTACGTGCGGAATGCAATGCACAACCGTTTAACCGTCGAAACAAGCGCAACAGCTCGCAAATCTCGATGATTTCGTCGATTTTGATTAAAACTGACCGTCATTTCCTTCCCGTTTGAGATATTTCGACGTTTAAACGCTCATTTCACTCCTTTTTACTTGCAGAATGTAATAAACAACCGTTTAACCGTCGAAACAAGCGGAACAGCTCGCAAATCGCTTTGATTTCGTCGATTTTGATGAAAACTGACCATCATTTCCTTCCCGTTTGAGATATTTCAACGTTTAAACGCTCATTTCACTCCTTTTTACGTGCAGAATGTAATAAACAACCGTTTATCCGTCGAAACAACCGGAACAGCTCGCAAATCTCGATGATTTCTTCGATTTTGATGAAAACTGACCATCATTTCCTTCCCGTTTGAGATATTTCAACGTTTAAACGCTCATTTCACTCCTTTTTACGGGCAGAATGTAATAAACAACCGTTTAACCGTCGAAACAAGCGGAACAGCTCGCAAATCGCTTTGATTTCGTCGATTTTGATGAAAACTGACCGTCATTTCCTCCCAGTTTGAGATATTTCGACGTTTAAAAGCTCATTTCACTCCTTTTTACGTGCGGAATGCAATGCACAACCGTTTAACCGTCGAAACAAGCGGAACAGCTCGCAAATCTCGATGATTTCGTCGATTTTGATTAAAACTGACCGTCATTTCCTTCCCGTTTGAGATATTTCGACGTTTAAACGCTCATTTCACTCCTTTTTACGTGCAGAATGAAATGCACAACCGTTTAACCGTCGAAACAAGCGGAACAGCTCGCAAATCTCGATGATTTCGTCGATTTTGATGGAAACTGACCGTCATTTCCTTCCCGTTTGAGATATTTCGATGTTTAAACGCTCATTTCACTCCTTTTTACGTGCAGATTGTAATAAACAGCCGCTTAACCGTCGAAACAAGCGGAACAGCTCGCAAATCTCGATGATTTCGTCGATTTTGATGAAAACTGACCTTCATTTCCTTCCCGTTTGAGATATTTCGACGTTTAAGCGCTCTTTTTACTCCATTTAACGTGCAGAATGTAATAAACGACCGTTTAACCGTCGAAACAAGCGGAACAGCTCGCAAATCTCGATGATTTCGTCGATTTTGATGAAAACTGACCGTCATTTCCTTCCCGTTTGAGATATTTCGACGTTGAAACGCTCATTTCACTCCTTTTTACTTGCAGAATGTAATAAACAACCGTTTAACCGTCGAAACAAGCGGAACAGCTCGCAAATCTCGATGATTTCGTCGATTTTGATGAAAACTGACCGTCATTTCCTTCCCGTTTGAGATATTTCGACGTTTAAACGCTCATTTCACTCCTTTTTACTTGCAGAATGTAATAAACAACCGTTTAACCGTCGAAACAAGCGGAACAGCTCGCAAATCTCGATGATTTCGTCGATTTTGATGAAAACTGACCGTCATTTCCTTCTCGTTTGAGATATTTCGACGTTTAAGCGCTCTTTTTACTCCATTTAACGTTCAGAATGTAATACACGCCAGTTTCAGCGTCGAAACAAGCCCAACAGCTCGCAAATCGCTTTGATTTCGTCGATTTTGATGAAAACTGACCCTCATTTCCTTCCCGTTTGAGATATTTCGACGTTTAAGCGCTCTTTTTACTCCATTTAACGTGCAGAATGTAATACACGCCAGTTTCAGCATCGAAACAAGCGGAACAGCTCGCAAATCTCGATGATTTCGTCGATTTTGATGAAATCTGACCGTCATTTCCTTCCCGTTTGAGATATTTCGACATTTAAGCGCTCTTTGTACTCCATTTAACGTGCAGAATGCAATGCACAACCGTTTAACCGTCGAAACAAGCGGAACAGCTCGCAAATCTCGATGATTTCGTAGATTTTGTTGAAAACTGACCCTCATTCCCTTCCCGTTTGAGATATTTCGACGTTTAAGCGCTCATTTCACTCCTTTTTACGTGCAGAATGTAATAAACAACCGTTTAACCGTCGAAACAAGCGGAACAGCTCGCAAATCTCGATGATTTCGTCGATTTTGATGAAAACTGACCTTCATTTCCTTCCCGTTTTAGATATTTCGACGTTTAAGCGCTCTTTTTACTCCATTTAACGTGCAGAATGTAATACACGCCAGTTTCAGCATCGAAACAAGCGGAACAGCTCGCAAATCTCGATGATTTCGTCGATTTTGATGAAAACTGACCGTCATTTCCTTCCCGTTTGAGATATTTCGACGTTTAAACGCTCATTTCACTCCTTTTTACGTGCAGAATGTAATAAACAACCGTTTAACCGTCGAAACAAGCGGAACAGCTCGCAAATCTCGATGATTTCGTCGATTTTAATGAATGTGACCGTCATTTCCTTCCCGTTTGAGATATTTCGACATTTAAGCGCTCTTTCTACTCCATTTAACGTGCAGAATGCAATGCACAACCGTTTAACCGTCGAAACAAGCGGAACAGCTCGCAAATCTCGATGATTTCGTCGATTTTGATGAAAACTGACCGTCATTTCCTTCCCGTTTGAGATATTTCGACGTTTAAGCGCTCTTTTTACTCCATTTAACGTTCAGAATGTAATACACGCCAGTTTCAGCGTCGAAACAAGCCCAACAGCTCGCAAATCGCTTTGATTTCGTCGGTTTTGATGAAAACTGACCCTCATTTCCTTCCCGTTTGAGATATTTCGACGTTTAAACGCTCATTTCACTCCTTTTTACGTGCAGAATGTAATAAACAACCGTTTAACCGTCGAAACAAGCGGAACAGCTCGCAAATCTCGATGATTTCGTCGATTTTGATGAAATCTGACCGTCATTTCCTTCCCGTTTGAGATATTTCGACATTTAAGCGCTCTTTGTACTCCATTTAACGTGCAGAATGCAATGCACAACCGTTTAACCGTCGAAACAAGCGGAACAGCTCGCAAATCTCGATGATTTCGTAGATTTTGTTGAAAACTGACCCTCATTCCCTTCCCGTTTGAGATATTTCGACGTTTAAGCGCTCATTTCACTCCTTTTTACGTGCAGAATGTAATAAACAACCGTTTAACCGTCGAAACAAGCGGAACAGCTCGCAAATCTCGATGATTTCGTCGATTTTGATGAAAACTGACCTTCATTTCCTTCCCGTTTTAGATATTTCGACGTTTAAGCGCTCTTTTTACTCCATTTAACGTGCAGAATGTAATACACGCCAGTTTCAGCATCGAAACAAGCGGAACAGCTCGCAAATCTCGATGATTTCGTCGATTTTGATGAAAACTGACCGTCATTTCCTTCCCGTTTGAGATATTTCGACGTTTAAACGCTCATTTCACTCCTTTTTACGTGCAGAATGTAATAAACAACCGTTTAACCGTCGAAACAAGCGGAACAGCTCGCAAATCTCGATGATTTCGTCGATTTTAATGAATGTGACCGTCATTTCCTTCCCGTTTGAGATATTTCGACATTTAAGCGCTCTTTCTACTCCATTTAACGTGCAGAATGCAATGCACAACCGTTTAACCGTCGAAACAAGCGGAACAGCTCGCAAATCTCGATGATTTCGTCGATTTTGATGAAAACTGACCGTCATTTCCTTCCCGTTTGAGATATTTCGACGTTTAAGCGCTCTTTTTACTCCATTTAACGTTCAGAATGTAATACACGCCAGTTTCAGCGTCGAAACAAGCCCAACAGCTCGCAAATCGCTTTGATTTCGTCGGTTTTGATGAAAACTGACCCTCATTTCCTTCCCGTTTGAGATATTTCGACGTTTAAACGCTCATTTCACTCCTTTTTACGTGCAGAATGTAATAAACAACCGTTTAACCGTCGAAACAAGCGGAACAGCTCGCAAATCTCGATGATTTCGTCGATTTTGATGAAAACTGACCTTCATTTCCTTCCCGTTTGTGATATTTCGACGTTTAAGCGCTCCTTTTACTCCATTTAACGTGCAGAATGTAATACACGCCAGTTTCAGCATCGAAACAAGCGGAACAGCTCGCAAATCTCGATGATTTCGTCGATTTTGATGAAAACTGACCGTCATTTCCTTCCCGTTTGAGATATTTCGACGTTTAAACGCTCATTTCACTCCTTTCTACGTGCAGAATGTAATAAACAACCGTTTAACCGTCGAAAGAAGGGGAACAGCTCGCAAATCTCGATGATTTCGTCGATTTTGATGAAAACTGACCTTCATTTCCTTCCCGTTTGAGATATTTCGACGTTTAAACGCTCATTTCACTCCTTTTTACGTGCAGAATGTAATAAACAACCGTTTAACCGTCGAAAGAAGCGGAACAGCTCGCAAATCTCGATGATTTCGTCGATTTTGATGAAAACTGACCTTCATTTCCTTCCCGTTTGAGATATTTCGACGTTTAAAAGCTCATTTCACTCCTTTTTACGTGCAGAATGCAATGCACAACCGTTTAACCGTCGAAACAAGCGGAACAGCTCGCAAATCTCGATGATTTCGTCGATTTTGGTGAAAACTGTCCGTCATTTCCTTCCCGTTTGAGATATTTCAACGTTTAAACGCTCATTTCACTCCTTTTTACGTGCAGAATGAAATGCACAATCGTTTAACCGTCGAAACAAGCGGAACAGCTCGCAAATCTCGATGATTTCGTCGATTTTGGTGAAAACTGTCCGTCATTTCCATCCCGTTTGAGATATTTCAACGTTTAAACGCTCATTTCACTCCTTTTTACGTGCAGAATGAAATGCACAATCGTTTAACCGTCGAAACAAGCGGAACAGCTCGCAAATCTCGATGATTTCGTCGATTTTGATGGAAACTGTCCGTCATTTCCTTCCCGTTTGAGATATTTCAACGTTTAAACGCTCATTTCACTCCTTTTTACGTGCAGAATGAAATGCACAATCGTTTAACCGTCGAAACAAGCGGAACAGCTCGCAAATCTCGATGATTTCGTCGATTTTGATGAAAACTGACCGTCATTTCCTTCCCGTTTGAGATATTTCGACGTTTAAACGCTCATTTCACTCCTTTCTACGTGCAGAATGTAATAAACAACCGTTTAACCGTCGAAAGAAGGGGAACAGCTCGCAAATCTCGATGATTTCGTCGATTTTGATGAAAACTGACCTTCATTTCCTTCCCGTTTGAGATATTTCGACGTTTAAACGCTCATTTCACTCCTTTTTACGTGCAGAATGTAATAAACAACCGTTTAACCGTCGAAAGAAGCGGAACAGCTCGCAAATCTCGATGATTTCGTCGATTTTGATGAAAACTGACCTTCATTTCCTTCCCGTTTGAGATATTTCGACGTTTAAAAGCTCATTTCACTCCTTTTTACGTGCAGAATGCAATGCACAACCGTTTAAACCGTCGAAACAAGCGGAACAGCTCGCAAATCTCGATGATTTCGTCGATTTTGGTGAAAACTGTCCGTCATTTCCTTCCCGTTTGAGATATTTCAACGTTTAAACGCTCATTTCACTCCTTTTTACGTGCAGAATGAAATGCACAATCGTTTAACCGTCGAAACAAGCGGAACAGCTCGCAAATCTCGATGATTTCGTCGATTTTGATGGAAACTGACCGTCATTTCCTTCCCGTTTGAGATATTTCGATGTTTAAACGCTCATTTCACTCCTTTTTACTTGCAGAATGTAATAAACAACCGTTTAACCGTCGAAACAAGCGGAACAGCTCGCAAATCTCGATGATTTCGTCGATTTTGGTGAAAACTGACCGTCATTTCCTTCCCGTTTGAGATATTTCAACGTTTAAACGCTCATTTCACTCCTTTTTACGTGCAGAATGAAATGCACAATCGTTTAACCGTCGAAACAAGCGGAACAGCTCGCAAATCTCGATGATTTCGTCGATTTTGATGGAAACTGTCCGTCATTTCCTTCCCGTTTGAGATATTTCAACGTTTAAACGCTCATTTCACTCCTTTTTACGTGCAGAATGAAATGCACAATCGTTTAACCGTCGAAACAAGCGGAACAGCTCGCAAATCTCGATGATTTCGTCGATTTTGATGAAAACTGACCGTCATTTCCTTCCCGTTTGAGATATTTCGACGTTTAAACGCTCATTTCACTCCTTTCTACGTGCAGAATGTAATAAACAACCGTTTAACCGTCGAAAGAAGGGGAACAGCTCGCAAATCTCGATGATTTCGTCGATTTTGATGAAAACTGACCTTCATTTCCTTCCCGTTTGAGATATTTCGACGTTTAAACGCTCATTTCACTCCTTTTTACGTGCAGAATGTAATAAACAACCGTTTAACCGTCGAAAGAAGCGGAACAGCTCGCAAATCTCGATGATTTCGTCGATTTTGATGAAAACTGACCTTCATTTCCTTCCCGTTTGAGATATTTCGACGTTTAAAAGCTCATTTCACTCCTTTTTACGTGCAGAATGCAATGCACAACCGTTTAACCGTCGAAACAAGCGGAACAGCTCGCAAATCTCGATGATTTCGTCGATTTTGGTGAAAACTGTCCGTCATTTCCTTCCCGTTTGAGATATTTCAACGTTTAAACGCTCATTTCACTCCTTTTTACGTGCAGAATGAAATGCACAATCGTTTAACCGTCGAAACAAGCGGAACAGCTCGCAAATCTCGATGATTTCGTCGATTTTGATGGAAACTGACCGTCATTTCCTTCCCGTTTGAGATATTTCGATGTTTAAACGCTCATTTCACTCCTTTTTACTTGCAGAATGTAATAAACAACCGTTTAACCGTCGAAACAAGCGGAACAGCTCGCAAATCTCGATGATTTCGTCGATTTTGGTGAAAACTGACCGTCATTTCCTTCCCGTTTGAGATATTTCGTCGTTTAAGCGCTCTTTTTACTCCATTTAACGTGCAGAATGTAATAAACAACCGTTTAACCGTCGAAACAAGCGGAACAGCTCGCAAATCTCGATGATTTCTTCGATTTTGATGAAAACTGACCATCATTTCCTTCCCGTTTGAGATATTTCAACGTTTAAACGCTCATTTCACTCCTTTTTACGTGCAGAATGTAATAAACAACAGTTTAACCGTCGAAGCAAGCGGAACAGCTCGCAAATCTCGATGATTTCGTTGATTTTGATGAAAACTGACCGTCATTTCCTTCCCGTTTGAGATATTTCGACGTTTAAACGCTCATTTCACTCCTTTTTACTTGCAGAATGTAATAAACAACCGTTTAACCGTCGAAACAAGCGGAACAGCTCGCAAATCTCGATGATTTCTTCGATTTTGATGAAAACTGACCATCATTTCCTTCCCGTTTGAGATATTTCGACGTTTAAAAGCTCATTTCACTCCTTTTTACGTGCGGAATGCAATGCACAACCGTTTAACCGTCGAAACAAGCGCAACAGCTCGCAAATCTCGATGATTTCGTCGATTTTGATTAAAACTGACCGTCATTTCCTTCCCGTTTGAGATATTTCGACGTTTAAACGCTCATTTCACTCCTTTTTACGTGCAGAATGAAATGCACAACCGTTTAACCGTCGAAACAAGCGGAACAGCTCGCAAATCTCGATGATTTCGTCGATTTTGATGGAAACTGACCGTCATTTCCTTCCCGTTTGAGATATTTCGATGTTTAAACGCTCATTTCACTCCTTTTTACGTGCAGATTGTAATAAACAACCGCTTAACCGTCGAAACAAGCGGAACAGCTCGCAAATCTCGATGATTTCGTCGATTTTGATGAAAACTGACCTTCATTTCCTTCCCGTTTGAGATATTTCGACGTTTAAGCGCTCTTTTTACTCCATTTAACGTGCAGAATGTAATAAACAACCGTTTAACCGTCGAAACAAGCGGAACAGCTCGCAAATCTCGATGATTTCGTCGATTTTGATGAAAACTGACCGTCATTTCATTCCCGTTTGAGATATTTCGACGTTTAAGCGCTCTTTTTACTCCATTTAACGTGCAGAATGTAATACACGAAAGTTTCAGCGTCGAAACAAGCCCAACAGCTCGCAAATCGCTTTGATTTCGTCGATTTTGATGAAAACTGACCGTCATTTCATTCCCGTTTGAGATATTTCGACGTTTAAGCGCACTTTTTACTCCATTTAACGTGCAGAATGCAATGCACAACCGTTTAAACGTCGAAACAAGCGGAACAGCTCGCAAATCTCGATGATTTCGTCGATTTTGATGAAAACTGACCGTCATTTCCTTCCCGTTTGAGATTTTTCGACATTTAAGCGCTCTTTGTACTCCATTTAACGTGCAGAATGCAATGCACAACCGTTTAACCGTCGAAACAAGCGGAACAGCTCGCAAATCTCGATGATTTCGTCGATTTTGATGAAAACTGACCCTCATTTCCTTCCCGTTTGAGATATTTCGACGTTTAAACGCTCATTTCACTCCTTTTTACGTGCAGAATGTAATAAACAACCGTTTAACCGTCGAAACAAGCGGAACAGCTCGCAAATCTCGATGATTTCGTCGATTTTGATGAAAACTGACCTTTGTTACGTTCCTGTTTGTTTGAATTGATTTTAAACCGTTGAATTCGCAAGATTTTTTTTTTTTTTTTTTTTTTATTGTTTTAATTTTAATTAGTTTTTTTTGTGTTTGTTTTAATTTATTTTGTTTTGTTTAATTTAATTTAATTTAATTTAGTTCGATTTAGTTGAGTTTCGTCAGGAGGGGAAAATTTACACGATATAATTATATTTAAGATATTGAATCAAGGTTTTCGATTAAAATCTATTTCTAAGTTGAAAGTTTATTGTTACGTACTCGTTTAAAGTCAATTCAAACTTTTGATTTTAATTTAATCTGAAGGGAAAGATTTAAATTTAATTGGCTGTATAAGAAATATTTCTCACACGGTAGTTGCTGCCACCAGAAACAGTCTGAGGACTGTTTCGAATAGAAAAATTTCCTTGTACTTATTTTCGAAATAATCTATTGATAAATTAATTACTTATGGATAGCGTTGACTAGTGTTAGGCTACTGATAAAATAATTTCCACGTTTTCCGGCTAACCTGCTATGTGCAGGGATACTCGCACGGGAGAGGATTAAAGTTGGATAAAAATAAGTATTCGATTTGTTCGCACGGAATTTATCTAAACTTCAGTATAGAACTATTTAAAATTATATATATATATATATATATATGTGTATGTATATATCTATATGCAGGAATTGTTTGAGAGTTCGGTTCAATTTCGTTGTATAGAATTTATTTAAATTTGAATATGGAATTATTCAAGTTGTTATATATATGTATATATATATATATATATATATATATATAGCGTTTTAGGGACGGTAAAACAAGAGTGTTCGCGTTAATGGATTGGTTAAGATTTCGAATTTTCTTCGTTTGATGCAAATTTTATCTTTACGTTTCCTTCTCCTCCTCTCTTAATTTCGCCAATGAATCTATCATTGAACTGGACCTTAGTTCATTTGTTAGAGTGATTTTTTTTTTTTTTTTTTTTTTTTTTTTTTTTTTTTTTTACCGTTTCGATCTTCTTGCCTTCCGAATTGAGTGTTTACGAGAAAGTGATTTCAATGATCCTCTCTGTGTGGGGTTCGTGTGATTTCGCAAACCTTGCCCAAAGATGGGCAGTATTTTGCCAGCAGTGGGAGGAGGAATGCGAAGATCAATAGATGGTTCGATAGTCGAAACACCGTTATCCACAACCCAACACAGCGAATGATCCTTTGGTTAAGATTCAGAAGGGAATTATTCTATTTTATAATTGTATACAACGATGGCAAGAATGAAGATATCGGTCAATTAGATCTAATTTGATAGTCTTCTCTGCGTAAAACTCGTGTGATTTCGCAAGCCTTGCCCAAAGACGGGCAATGTTTTGCCAACAGTGGGAGGAGGAATGCGAAGATCAATGAGTGTTTCAGTAATTGAAGACACCGTTTTCACAAGCCTACGCAGCGAATGACCCTTCGTTTATTCTCAAAATTGAAACGAAATTGAATGTATTAATTGATGATAAGTAAATCGGATTCGGTTCCTGGATGTGGCGAAGTTACTAGAGAAGAAGAAAATTTTATAAAAATTGAGACTCTTACCTTGTTCCGTCAGGGGCCATCGGCTCGTAGTAGTCGTCGGTGAAATTTTTTTTTTTTTATTTGGTTTAGTTATTCGACTCAGGTATAATTATTATTAGAACTGTATTTTATTTATTTTTGATTAGAAATACACTCTAAATAAGCTTGCGGCTTATTTATTCGGATAAACGTCGCGGGTATAAATATATTTATTTATGAGGATGTTTTTTTTTTTTAAATCTCGCCAATGAAATGAACACTTAAAAAGATTTCTAACTTAATTTGTGACTTAAACTGAGCAATTAATAAGAGACCGTCGAGGTGCAATGCGCGATAGACGACAATATATTGACAAGCCGAAACGTAACGTACAATTAGCGACAAAATAATGGACGATGTTCTGTGTTGCTGCGTTTATTTATAATAACATCCCCCACAGGGTGGCGGTCAACTGGTGGTTCGCTTCCGTGGGAATCGGGATGCTGCAGTTTGGGGTTCCCGAACTCGTACGTGAGAGAATGCAAATTCTGTAATCGTTGATGTCTCCTTTGCTTCGTTATCTTGTCTTTTAACTTCCAGATTCCCATCGCGGGTACGTGAGAAAATGCAAAAATCTGTATTTCGACTTAGTTCCCATCGGTTCTATTTTCTGCTGAGGTAGCGTCTAGGAGGCTTGGAGCTTTCCATGCTGGTCTAGTCTTTTCTCGAGAATTTTTATGTTAATACTGTGGGAATAATTTTTGTTCTTCGGCGCGTGGAAGGGCCGGTGGCTAGAGTCTCATTATTATGTCGACACTTGCTCCGGCAACTCGCGCGATCCGCCACTCTCCTGCAATAAGGATTTCTTCTGATTTATCTTCCGTGAGTTTGGTTTTGAAGAATATTTCCATGCTATGGTTGCTTCCGGGATTTAATTTGATTTTCGATTTTTGCTGTTTTCGTGGTTTTGATCTCTTTTCCTATTTTGTTGTTTCAGTGCAAGAGAAAGTGGGATTCCGAAGAACCGTGTGTGATTCCGAACGATGTATTCAGCGCATGACGCGTTGGCAGTTCCATCCTGAAGTTTCTTGATTTCGATTTTGCCGCTTTGGATATACCCCGTTCATATGTTAGTTATATATATATATATATATTTATTTATTTATACATTTTAAATATATTTGTTTAGTTTTATATTTTCTTTTTACTCGATTATATATATATATATATTTTTTATACAAAGTAATTTTCGCATAATAAAATTGTTAACAATGTGTTTTATGATTCATTTCTCGCGGCTGATTTCCACCAATCCCCGGCCTTCCTGTCCCGTATCTTTATTTATTGCTACCTCGGCACGACGTTCCATTTTGTATTAAATATTTATTTTCGCTGTTCTTTCCTTTTCCTTTTCTTTTCTTTTTTTATCGAAAGTATAATTTTATTATTATTATTTTTTGTAACACGTACGAATCAGTCCACGCATGTTTCAAAATGGCCGCCCGCGAATGTCCCTCGCATACAGTGACTTCTATTGATCTCGGATCTATTTATTGATTATGTGTAAATCTTGTTTCGGCGTTTTGACGTATAGTTGAATTGAGAAATATTGTATTTTGTATTTATCTAATGTGTATAATTATTGCGTGTGTTCCGACATGCGCGTATAAATCTAACATGGCTGCTCGCAAATGTCATCAGTGAGGTTACAGTGGCGGGTTTTTAGTTTTATCGAACTGATTTTTCTGTGTGTCGCTCGTTTTCCCTTATTCTACCGCAATTAGACTATATATTTATTGTTATTATTATTGTTAAAATGACAATAGTATTGTTCATGTGAATATATACATATATATATATATTTATATTGTGTGTCATTTTAATGTGACTAATGTTTTGTAATTTTTTCGATAGTGCTATTTATTGTGCTAAGTAGTTTATTTTATAGTGTTCAATAATATAAAACACACACAAACGTATATATATATATATATATATATATATGCATATACATGTTTCTTGTAGTGGTGTAGTTTCATACGAAGTGAAATGTTAATTGTTTATTTCGTGTTTACTAGATTGTTAATTTTGATTTAGTAGAATAGAACACGCATACACACACGCGCATATAAGTATATATGTATATATTTCTGATAGTGTGACTTTTCATATAAATTCTTTAATTGTGTATTTGAGGTTATATGTCAATTATTTGTTTTCATATATACATATATGTTTTGTAATGTGACAACGTAGTATTGAGAGTTTTATTTCTATCGTTTACCAGATTATTATGTGTTCGATATGGTTTACATATTTATGCTGTACGCAATTCTCCCAGTCGAGGCGGTGTTAATTATTTTTAATCGCTTGATTTGCTAACAAGTAGTTAGTTAGTTTCAATAGTGCTATGTGTATGTTCTATATCTTTTATATTCATTTAGATTATTAATAGCTTGGTTTAAAATCTAGATTATATATATATATATATATATATATATATATATGCATGTTTCGTAGTATAGTTTTCATATGTAATTCTTTAATAGAATGATCACGAGTTTTGATTATGTATTTTAGTGACTAATGTTTTGTAATTTTTTCGACAGTGTTATTTATTGTGCTAAGTAGTTTATTTTATAGTGTTCAATAATATAAAACACACACAAACGTATATATATATATATATATATGCATATACATCTTTCTTGTAGTGGTGTAGTTTCATACGAAGTGAAATGTTAATTGTTTATTTTATGTTTACTAGATTGTTAATTTTGATTTAGTAGAATAGAACACGCATACACACATATAAGTATATATGTATATATTTCTGATAGTGTGACTTTTCATATAAATTCTTTAATTGTGTATTTGAGGTTATATGTCAATTATTTGTTTTCATATATACATATATGTTTTGTAATGTGACAACGTAGTATTGAGAGTTTTATTTCTATCGTTTACCAGATTATTATGTGTTTGATATGGTTTACATATTTATGCTGTACGCATTTCTCCCAGTCGAGGCGGTGTTAATTATTTTTGAACGTTTTAGCCTGTCGATAGGTTGTTACTTAGTCCCTAGTGTTGCGTTGTGTGTTCTATTTCTTTTATATTCATTTTTGTGTTTGCAATTCTTCAAGTCGTTGCGGTGTCAATTATTTTGAACGTTTTAGCCTGTCGATAGGTTGTTACTTAGTCCCTAGTGTTGCGTTGTGTGTTCTATTTCTTTTATATTCATTTAGATTATTAGTAGTAGTTTGGTTTAGAGTGTAGATTATATATTTATATATTTATATATATAGACATGCATGTTACGTAATGTAGTTCTCATTTATAATTATTTTACCCGAATGTTGGCTAGTTTTAAGTATGTATCTTAAATTAATAATTTTAATTTAATAATGTAGAGTGCGCACACATATATATATATTTCTGACGATGTAACCTCTATTTCTTTAATAATGCAATATTGTATGTTTTATGTATTCGTTAGACTATAAGTTCATTGATTTTATATACTCATATATTTATAGTTTGGTAATGTTGGATTTGTATTATTAGTATAGTATTGGAAGTATTGTTTCTAATATTTTCTGGGTTATTACATGTTTGGCATATATGTTTATATTTATATGTAACTCTCCAAGTTGTTGCTGCGTTGATTGAATAAAATATATTTATATACACATATATTCCTGGTGTTTCAATTATTTTCCTTTTGTAGTTATTCTTATTTCTTGATTTACTCGTTTGGTTCGCGACTCGTTTAATTCATTAATTAATTTTATTTACTGATTTAAATTCTTTCTTTTGTATTTTACATATTCCGTCTTCGTTGATTGATTGTAGTATATCTTCTTGTTGCTCCTTTTCCTTTATTTTGCAAATTTGTCATATATAATCCTTCTTATTCTTGATTTATTTGATTGGTTCGTATCTAGTCCAGTTTATTAATTGATTTTATTTACTTTATTTTATACTGATAGTTGGATTTATTTGTCGCCCTCATTTGTTAATTTTTTATTTTGTTTTGTAGTAGCGTGTGTTTCTTGGTGTATTCAAATTTTTCTCGCGCTGATTTGCGTATAGTAATTTTGTATCTTCGTTACGGCACGTGCGGAGCGCGGGACGTGACACCCCCGCCCTTGGAGTTCAAATTTCCGGAGGAAATTTGACTGAGGGCGTCTCTGAATTCGCTCAAGGCGGATACAGATGCCGTTGGTTGTTCTCCAGTTTTAGTCAGTGCAAATGTTACTTCCCGTGTTGTTAGTGTGTAAACTGGTTGCACTGGTTCCCCGTTGGTTCTTTTCTCCTGGATCTTTGTAGCGATTCCCTCATACAATACGTCGTATTGATCAAATTTGCATGGTGAGGGTGGTTGTGGTTGCCAATAAGTGTGTCCGTCCTTTGCGTCTAAACAGTTTCCTTCGCCTTACTGTGGCTTGTACAACGACCTTTTCCCAGCTCCCATTGTTGGGCAGTTGTTTCATGGAGGTATTCGGCGAATCCATTATGCACTGCCGACGTGTGGGAGTGCATGCCACAGTAATATATAATTCGAGTTATTTGCACCTTGCATTGCCTCACATTGGTAAATTCGAATTCTGAGAGTTGCAGTAGTTGAATATAAATATCTTGGGTTTCTGTCGTTGCAGGTTGTATGCTGCAGTCCCCGATGGAGTTTAAAGAGATGGTGGTAACGTTGAGGTGATTGTCATTGCAGTCGTATCCAACCAGGCCACATGTTATTTTGATGAGGGTAAATACGATGACCAGGTGATTCATCTTGCTATTAGCAATTTATTAAATTTGTTTCTTACCCTTGAGTTTATTAGAAATAAGAATAACCTTTTAATATATATATATATATGTGTATAGAAAAGGAAATTATATTTATACATTTTGTCTTCTCCCTTTCCTCCATTTTCTTTCCCTTTTTCTTTATTACAACTTTGTTTTATTTTAGGTTTGATGTATATGCTATCAGTGAAGATAATTTTATGAGGGCTACTTGAGTTATAATTATATACATATATGCATACGTTTTGGTGAGTAATATAAATGGGATTTATTTTATCGTTATAAATATATATAAGTATATATTATCAATAGGTATAAATGTCACAAATGTAGCTTGGTTTCGTATATATATATATATGTGTGTATAAATATGACAGTTTATTTTATGAGTCACTTGCATTGTCAATGGAAGTGAGTGTTGCAAATATCATCTACTTTAAAACATGCGTGTATATATATTGGTAAACATGAATGAAAATTATATGTATAGTTATTTAATGTTGTTTGTTTACAGGTAGATAGCATAAGTATACAAGTACGTTATATTTCGATGGTGCGGAGTATCATTCCTTGAACTAAAAATTCTCTTTCAAGGTGAGTTACATTATTGTAGACCATCATGCATTGGAGGCATGATATAGTGGGTTGTAGGTTCGCTAGGTCTATATCGCACATGCTGCAGTATGATATTTGTATACTTGCAGGTACTCCGCATAGGAAATGAGTGGGCGGCTCTTCACATAGGTCCTGCTCGTCTGGATCTAGGTTGTCGAAACAATCTTGACAAAGATAGCCGCTATAAAAATGGTAAACGGAGCATATCAACCGAGCACAGAGGCAGGACTCAACCTCCTTCGTCACCTCCAGATCGAATGCGAGCTCGGGTCCGTCTGGGTTTTCTATGTCGGAATTGATGAGTTCGCCACTCGTTCTGTACATACATACAAAAACAATTAATATATTTTCTCTTTTTTTTTTTTTTTTATATATTTCGTTCGGACCTGTTCCTTTATATGAATATTGTATCCCTGTATATAATATAATATATATGTAATATGTTATGATTATGTTAGTTATTATTTATTATTTCTTTTTTTTCTTTTTACCCTTCTCTCACTCTCCTCTTTTTTTTTTTATTAGTACCTAACATAGCTATCATGATCCTATATTACATTGTATTGGTTATTATTCGTGTTGAGGTGTGTGTGTGTGGGGTGTGCGCGACGGATTTTTTTCCAACATGGTCGCTCGCGTGTATCTCTGGTATGGTGTTGTTTTAATGTCAACAGTAATGTATTATTGAAATAACTGGTTATGATTTTATTTAGTAGTGTTTTGTAATGTTGTTTTGTGTTTCATGGTATTGTGTGTGTAAATACCGCGTGTTACTTTAATGCAATAACATGGGTTATATTGTTATCGAATTTCAATGGTCATTGTTTTGGTTATACGTGACTTGCGTTTATATAAGTCTCGTTTAATTTAGTTAGTATTTTGTGTATTGTGTTACCAGTCGCTTTCATGTACTATAACTTTATTCTTTGGTACTAAGTTCAGTCATGACTTGTTAATATTTAGTTAGTCTATCTTGATTAGTTTCTAACCTATTTCTGTGTTTATTAACCTTTCTTATTTCCCTATTAATTTTATTATTGCTTGTGTTCGCTATTTGTTATTATTTTGTGTATGATATGAAATAGTTCCCTTATTAGTGATTAAGTTTTATTTGTTAGATTAACATTGTTTGTAAAAAAAAATTTTCCTTTTTAGATTTTTGATGCTGCGTTGCTTACCTGGATCATTCTCACAACATCATCAGATTCTTCGGTATTACCTTGGATACTTACTATGGTTGCCTTCAATCATCCTATGTCTGCGATCATAAAGGTACTGTTTAATTTATTAATTCAATGTGTGTATGATATATTGTGTGAGCGACCGCTATTGTGTATTACAAAATATGCTTCTACATGTTAGATATAATAGTTAATATAATATACTATCTTTTTCTCCGGTTATATCTATTACTAGCTTCCAATTAATCTATCTTAATTATCTTCCTGACGACTTTCTATACTTATCAGCTATTTTATTTCTTTTACTAATCTGTGAAATTCATGCCTGTACACTTCCTTGTATGGTGTTTGATTGTTTATAAGGTAAGTTGCACCTTCACTGTTTTAAATATTCGTTGAACTATCACGTTTCATATTCAAACAATAATTGGAGCACTTGTAGTAATCTTCCTCCCCTTTTTTTTTTTTTTTTTTTTTTTTTTCGGGTTACCTGCTATCTGTGCCATTCGACGAACAGTGTCACACTTTCATAGTCTTGCTATGACGTTTAGTAGTGTTGTATCTTGTATCAAGGCGATCGAAGTTAATCCATTTATTTACTTTCAGCTGGCTGTCGTACATGGTGTTCCGCAAACAGGGATCCATGACCTATTTGGCACGTAAACCTTTTGTATAGCGATTACTTGTGCGCAAGGTAATTTTCACTTCCACCCTTTTAATTATTCATGGAATTAACACGTTTTATACACATAATAATCTTCCTTTTTCTTTTAGGTTTCCTTTATCTGTATTATTCAACGAACAGAGTCACACTTGCTTTTGTTTTAACCACAATATAATTATGACATTTAGTAACCTTGTATTTTGCACTGAAACAATTGAAACTAATTTATTCACTTATTTTAGGTATCTGTCATACATTACGTTCCACAAACAAAGATTCACAACCTATACTTGCACGTACACCTTTCTTGCATGTTGATTACTTATTCACAAGGTAACTTTCACTTTCACTATTTTAATTATTCATTGAATTAACACATTTTATATTCAAACAATAATCGGAGCACACTTAATAATTTTCTTTTTCCTTTTTAGGTTTCCACTATCTGTATTATTCGACGAACAGTGTCACACTTCCTTTTCTTCATTTTAGTTTTTATTCTGCGCCAACACGCAAGTTTACTGACACCGATCCAATTATCCAATTGCTTGCCAATAGCATTTAAAATACAAATTTTTGAAAATGCCCAAAATAATAATATATTAACCCAAATATATTTTAGATATAGTATAGTGTGATACCATCTATATTTTCCAAGAGGAATCATAAGATTAGTACTCATGTTATCTACGTCAAATGCTAGATGTAACAACCAATGAAGTATTTTTAATCCAATTATAATCCAATGGCTAGCGTACTTATTCGAATTTTTATATATATCCTTGACTGGTGATTCCCTATTTTCTCCCTTTTTATTTCCTTGAACACGTTGAACTTGCGTTTTTTCGGCTTGAAAATGTTTAGAATCCTTTTCCTTAGTTATCCATTCTTCTTTATTTACTTTATTCGCAACACGTTGATTTTTCTCTAGCTTTTCAGGATGAATAGTTTCACTGGAAGTGCTTATTATAATTAAATTATTATTTATTTGTACGGAACGTTTAGGAATATTTTCGGTAGATTTAGAATTATTCTTTGAATTTTTATTACAAACCTTTCTGCTTATAGATTCTGTTTCGGATATAGGGATAGGTATACTTTTATTCTCTGTAGTCTGATCTTCCTTGCAATTTAATGGCTTGGCTTTGAGTCCGATTAAATTATTTTTTGATGGTTTTATAAAAATTTTTGAGTGAGATACACTCGCTATCTCCTTTTCTATTATGTTTGAAACATTCACGAAATTCGTGGAGCCTTGCTTTTGTATCTTTGCCAAGTCGAACGTGGAGAGGCGTTTCGCACTTCCCAGCGGGTCCAATATCTCCGTGGTATTAGGCAGTGGATAATCGTTGCCTATCGTTTCGTCGTTCAGTTTTCTAGTTTCCGATTCTTCTGCAAGTTCTTTGGCATTAGTATTGTTTATCTTGTTTGGGAGTTCGGAAAATTTCTCACTGATGATCCTGTCTGTGGTGTCGTGCGTCCTGTTACTATTTAAAGTGACGTTATCCCTTATCACAGCAACGGAATGGTGTTTGCGTTGAAAAGTTGATTGATTCAAATGATCGTCATCCCTCTTTTGACTTAGATTTCTGTCGAGGTATTTACTTATGCATTTTTCTTCCCAGATTATTGCTCTTGCTCCTTTCCTGGCATCTTCCTCTATTCCCGGATTGTTTAGATATTTCCGCGACGGCGGTACAAATCTCCAGTCCCTGTGGTTGTTTCCGGTGTACTTACTATTGTATGGGGAATGAGCGTTGTTTCGGTTATAATTATTCGGAGGTGTCGGACGCTGGTATCGTATTCTATCGTTCACTTGTTTTAATTCTCGTGTTGCTTTCACTGCTTGGCGGTTATTCCTGATATTGTTGTTAGCGTTCGGAGGACGTACGTTATTGCGTCTGTAATAGTTTGAGGGAGTCGGTCGTGTGGGTCGCGTTCTATCGGTCATTTGTTTCAATTCGTGTGTTGCATGGACGGCCTGACGATATGCGTCTTCTAAAGTGTGGTATCCTGCTAGCTTTACTCGCATATATACCTCGTTCGGAAGTCCTTTAACAAAAGCTTCTCTTACCTCCCAATCTATAGTTTCTTGGATATCGGGGGAAATGATTCCGTAGTCGCCCTTTTCTCCGTCCATTATTGCCAATCTAAGGTTTCTAACTCGGTCCATATAATCTAATATGTGTTCCCCGGGTCGTTGAAATATCGTTCCTAATTCCCCTCTATATTCATTAAGAGATTTCCTTGGGCCGAATAGGTCCTTTAATTTATTTCCAAAATCGTTTAGGCTCTTTAATTCCGTATCTTCGATGGCGAGGAACGCGTGTCCGCGGAGTTTATTGGTTAATAATTTTACTAATTGTGGTTCTTGGTACCTAGGAATCATATTTCGCGCGCGCTCGCAAGCTCTTAAGAAATGAAATACCGATGGTCGATAGCCGTCGAACACTGGCACCGATACGATCGCGTCTTTTAGTTTAATTGACTGGGTAAATCCACTCGGCTGGGCCGTCTCTTGTTGTGTCGTAGGCGACGATGCGGGTGTATTAGATTCTTGCTTTGCTTTGAGTTCATACACGCCGTTTTGTAGTTCAACGAGTTTTGTATTCATGTCGCGAAAATTCGCATCCCATGCTTTAAGTTTTTCCGATAACGTCAAGATTAAGTCTTCGTCTAATGATTCTAGCCCGGTCGCCATTATTTCTTAGGTATATAATTTATTGATAAATGTAACAACTTTAATCCTCTGTGGAGCGTATCCCACCGCTGCCACCAAAAAATATTATACTATCTAATGTTACGTTCCTGTTTGTTTGAATTGATTTTAAACCGTTGAATTCGCAAGATTTTTTTTTTTTTTTTTTTTTTATTGTTTTAATTTTAATTAGTTTTTTTTGTGTTTGTTTTAATTTATTTTGTTTTGTTTAATTTAATTTAATTTAATTTAGTTCGATTTAGTTGAGTTTCGTCAGGAGGGGAAAATTTACACGATATAATTATATTTAAGATATTGAATCAAGGTTTTCGATTAAAATCTATTTCTAAGTTGAAAGTTTATTGTTACGTACTCGTTTAAAGTCAATTCAAACTTTTGATTTTAATTTAATCTGAAGGGAAAGATTTAAATTTAATTGGCTGTATAAGAAATATTTCTCACACGGTAGTTGCTGCCACCAGAAACAGTCTGAGGACTGTTTCGAATAGAAAAATTTCCTTGTACTTATTTTCGAAATAATCTATTGATAAATTAATTACTTATGGATAGCGTTGACTAGTGTTAGGCTACTGATAAAATAATTTCCACGTTTTCCGGCTAACCTGCTATGTGCAGGGATACTCGCACGGGAGAGGATTAAAGTTGGATAAAAATAAGTATTCGATTTGTTCGCACGGAATTTATCTAAACTTCAGTATAGAACTATTTAAAATTATATATATATATATATATATATGTGTATGTATATATCTATATGCAGGAATTGTTTGAGAGTTCGGTTCAATTTCGTTGTATAGAATTTATTTAAATTTGAATATGGAATTATTCAAGTTGTTATATATATGTATATATATATATATATATATATATATATAGCGTTTTAGGGACGGTAAAACAAGAGTGTTCGCGTTAATGGATTGGTTAAGATTTCGAATTTTCTTCGTTTGATGCAAATTTTATCTTTACGTTTCCTTCTCCTCCTCTCTTAATTTCGCCAATGAATCTATCATTGAACTGGACCTTAGTTCATTTGTTAGAGTGATTTTTTTTTTTTTTTTTTTTTTTTTTTTTTTTTTTTTTTACCGTTTCGATCTTCTTGCCTTCCGAATTGAGTGTTTACGAGAAAGTGATTTCAATGATCCTCTCTGTGTGGGGTTCGTGTGATTTCGCAAACCTTGCCCAAAGATGGGCAGTATTTTGCCAGCAGTGGGAGGAGGAATGCGAAGATCAATAGATGGTTCGATAGTCGAAACACCGTTATCCACAACCCAACACAGCGAATGATCCTTTGGTTAAGATTCAGAAGGGAATTATTCTATTTTATAATTGTATACAACGATGGCAAGAATGAAGATATCGGTCAATTAGATCTAATTTGATAGTCTTCTCTGCGTAAAACTCGTGTGATTTCGCAAGCCTTGCCCAAAGACGGGCAATGTTTTGCCAACAGTGGGAGGAGGAATGCGAAGATCAATGAGTGTTTCAGTAATTGAAGACACCGTTTTCACAAGCCTACGCAGCGAATGACCCTTCGTTTATTCTCAAAATTGAAACGAAATTGAATGTATTAATTGATGATAAGTAAATCGGATTCGGTTCCTGGATGTGGCGAAGTTACTAGAGAAGAAGAAAATTTTATAAAAATTGAGACTCTTACCTTGTTCCGTCAGGGGCCATCGGCTCGTAGTAGTCGTCGGTGAAATTTTTTTTTTTTTATTTGGTTTAGTTATTCGACTCAGGTATAATTATTATTAGAACTGTATTTTATTTATTTTTGATTAGAAATACACTCTAAATAAGCTTGCGGCTTATTTATTCGGATAAACGTCGCGGGTATAAATATATTTATTTATGAGGATGTTTTTTTTTTTTAAATCTCGCCAATGAAATGAACACTTAAAAAGATTTCTAACTTAATTTGTGACTTAAACTGAGCAATTAATAAGAGACCGTCGAGGTGCAATGCGCGATAGACGACAATATATTGACAAGCCGAAACGTAACGTACAATTAGCGACAAAATAATGGACGATGTTCTGTGTTGCTGCGTTTATTTATAATAACATCCCCCACAGGGTGGCGGTCAACTGGTGGTTCGCTTCCGTGGGAATCGGGATGCTGCAGTTTGGGGTTCCCGAACTCGTACGTGAGAGAATGCAAATTCTGTAATCGTTGATGTCTCCTTTGCTTCGTTATCTTGTCTTTTAACTTCCAGATTCCCATCGCGGGTACGTGAGAAAATGCAAAAATCTGTATTTCGACTTAGTTCCCATCGGTTCTATTTTCTGCTGAGGTAGCGTCTAGGAGGCTTGGAGCTTTCCATGCTGGTCTAGTCTTTTCTCGAGAATTTTTATGTTAATACTGTGGGAATAATTTTTGTTCTTCGGCGCGTGGAAGGGCCGGTGGCTAGAGTCTCATTATTATGTCGACACTTGCTCCGGCAACTCGCGCGATCCGCCACTCTCCTGCAATAAGGATTTCTTCTGATTTATCTTCCGTGAGTTTGGTTTTGAAGAATATTTCCATGCTATGGTTGCTTCCGGGATTTAATTTGATTTTCGATTTTTGCTGTTTTCGTGGTTTTGATCTCTTTTCCTATTTTGTTGTTTCAGTGCAAGAGAAAGTGGGATTCCGAAGAACCGTGTGTGATTCCGAACGATGTATTCAGCGCATGACGCGTTGGCAGTTCCATCCTGAAGTTTCTTGATTTCGATTTTGCCGCTTTGGATATACCCCGTTCATATGTTAGTTATATATATATATATATATTTATTTATTTATACATTTTAAATATATTTGTTTAGTTTTATATTTTCTTTTTACTCGATTATATATATATATATATTTTTTATACAAAGTAATTTTCGCATAATAAAATTGTTAACAATGTGTTTTATGATTCATTTCTCGCGGCTGATTTCCACCAATCCCCGGCCTTCCTGTCCCGTATCTTTATTTATTGCTACCTCGGCACGACGTTCCATTTTGTATTAAATATTTATTTTCGCTGTTCTTTCCTTTTCCTTTTCTTTTCTTTTTTTATCGAAAGTATAATTTTATTATTATTATTTTTTGTAACACGTACGAATCAGTCCACGCATGTTTCAAAATGGCCGCCCGCGAATGTCCCTCGCATACAGTGACTTCTATTGATCTCGGATCTATTTATTGATTATGTGTAAATCTTGTTTCGGCGTTTTGACGTATAGTTGAATTGAGAAATATTGTATTTTGTATTTATCTAATGTGTATAATTATTGCGTGTGTTCCGACATGCGCGTATAAATCTAACATGGCTGCTCGCAAATGTCATCAGTGAGGTTACAGTGGCGGGTTTTTAGTTTTATCGAACTGATTTTTCTGTGTGTCGCTCGTTTTCCCTTATTCTACCGCAATTAGACTATATATTTATTGTTATTATTATTGTTAAAATGACAATAGTATTGTTCATGTGAATATATACATATATATATATATTTATATTGTGTGTCATTTTAATGTGACTAATGTTTTGTAATTTTTTCGATAGTGCTATTTATTGTGCTAAGTAGTTTATTTTATAGTGTTCAATAATATAAAACACACACAAACGTATATATATATATATATATATATATATGCATATACATGTTTCTTGTAGTGGTGTAGTTTCATACGAAGTGAAATGTTAATTGTTTATTTCGTGTTTACTAGATTGTTAATTTTGATTTAGTAGAATAGAACACGCATACACACACGCGCATATAAGTATATATGTATATATTTCTGATAGTGTGACTTTTCATATAAATTCTTTAATTGTGTATTTGAGGTTATATGTCAATTATTTGTTTTCATATATACATATATGTTTTGTAATGTGACAACGTAGTATTGAGAGTTTTATTTCTATCGTTTACCAGATTATTATGTGTTCGATATGGTTTACATATTTATGCTGTACGCAATTCTCCCAGTCGAGGCGGTGTTAATTATTTTTAATCGCTTGATTTGCTAACAAGTAGTTAGTTAGTTTCAATAGTGCTATGTGTATGTTCTATATCTTTTATATTCATTTAGATTATTAATAGCTTGGTTTAAAATCTAGATTATATATATATATATATATATATATATATATATGCATGTTTCGTAGTATAGTTTTCATATGTAATTCTTTAATAGAATGATCACGAGTTTTGATTATGTATTTTAGTGACTAATGTTTTGTAATTTTTTCGACAGTGTTATTTATTGTGCTAAGTAGTTTATTTTATAGTGTTCAATAATATAAAACACACACAAACGTATATATATATATATATATATGCATATACATCTTTCTTGTAGTGGTGTAGTTTCATACGAAGTGAAATGTTAATTGTTTATTTTATGTTTACTAGATTGTTAATTTTGATTTAGTAGAATAGAACACGCATACACACATATAAGTATATATGTATATATTTCTGATAGTGTGACTTTTCATATAAATTCTTTAATTGTGTATTTGAGGTTATATGTCAATTATTTGTTTTCATATATACATATATGTTTTGTAATGTGACAACGTAGTATTGAGAGTTTTATTTCTATCGTTTACCAGATTATTATGTGTTTGATATGGTTTACATATTTATGCTGTACGCATTTCTCCCAGTCGAGGCGGTGTTAATTATTTTTGAACGTTTTAGCCTGTCGATAGGTTGTTACTTAGTCCCTAGTGTTGCGTTGTGTGTTCTATTTCTTTTATATTCATTTTTGTGTTTGCAATTCTTCAAGTCGTTGCGGTGTCAATTATTTTGAACGTTTTAGCCTGTCGATAGGTTGTTACTTAGTCCCTAGTGTTGCGTTGTGTGTTCTATTTCTTTTATATTCATTTAGATTATTAGTAGTAGTTTGGTTTAGAGTGTAGATTATATATTTATATATTTATATATATAGACATGCATGTTACGTAATGTAGTTCTCATTTATAATTATTTTACCCGAATGTTGGCTAGTTTTAAGTATGTATCTTAAATTAATAATTTTAATTTAATAATGTAGAGTGCGCACACATATATATATATTTCTGACGATGTAACCTCTATTTCTTTAATAATGCAATATTGTATGTTTTATGTATTCGTTAGACTATAAGTTCATTGATTTTATATACTCATATATTTATAGTTTGGTAATGTTGGATTTGTATTATTAGTATAGTATTGGAAGTATTGTTTCTAATATTTTCTGGGTTATTACATGTTTGGCATATATGTTTATATTTATATGTAACTCTCCAAGTTGTTGCTGCGTTGATTGAATAAAATATATTTATATACACATATATTCCTGGTGTTTCAATTATTTTCCTTTTGTAGTTATTCTTATTTCTTGATTTACTCGTTTGGTTCGCGACTCGTTTAATTCATTAATTAATTTTATTTACTGATTTAAATTCTTTCTTTTGTATTTTACATATTCCGTCTTCGTTGATTGATTGTAGTATATCTTCTTGTTGCTCCTTTTCCTTTATTTTGCAAATTTGTCATATATAATCCTTCTTATTCTTGATTTATTTGATTGGTTCGTATCTAGTCCAGTTTATTAATTGATTTTATTTACTTTATTTTATACTGATAGTTGGATTTATTTGTCGCCCTCATTTGTTAATTTTTTATTTTGTTTTGTAGTAGCGTGTGTTTCTTGGTGTATTCAAATTTTTCTCGCGCTGATTTGCGTATAGTAATTTTGTATCTTCGTTACGGCACGTGCGGAGCGCGGGACGTGACACCTTCATTTCCTTCCCGTTTGAGATATTTCGACGTTTAAGCGCTCTTTCTACTCCATTTAACGTGCAGAATGCAATGCACAACCGTTTAACCGTCGAAACAAGCGGAACAGCTCGCAAATCTCGATGATTTCGTCGATTTTGATGAAAATTGACCGTCATTTCCTTCCCGTTTGAGATTTTTCGACGTTTAAGCGCTCTTTATACTCCATTTAACATGCGGATTGTAATACACTCCAGTTCCAGCGTCGAAGCAAGCCTAACATCTCGCAAACCGCTTTCATTTCGTCGATTTTGATGAAAACTGACCGCCATTTCCTTCCCGTTTGAGATATTTCGACGTTTAAACGCTCTTTTCACTAATTTTTACGTGCAGAATGCAATGCACGCCAGTTTGAGCGTCGGAACAAGCGGAACAGCTCGAAAATCTCGATGATTTCGTCGATTTTGATGAAAACTGACCGTCATTTCCTTCCCGTTTGAGATATTTCGACGTTTACGCGCTCTTTTTACTCCATTTAACGTTCAGAATGTAATACACGCCAGTTTCAGCGTCGAAACAAGCCCAACAGCTCGCAAATCGCTTTGATTTCGTCGATTTTGATGAAAACTGACCCTCATTTCCTTCCCGTTTGAGATATTTCGACGTTTAAACGCTCATTTCACTCCTTTTTACGTGCAGAATGTAATAAACAACCGTTTAATCGTCGAAACAAGCGGAACAGCTCGCAAATCTCGATGATTTCGTCGATTTTGATGAAAACTGACCTTCATTTCCTTCCCGTTTGAGATATTTCGACGTTTAAGCGCTCTTTTTACTCCATTTAACGTGCAGAATGTAATACACGCCAGTTTCAGCATCGAAACAAGCGGAACAGCTCGCAAATCTCGATGATTTCGTCGATTTTGATGAAAACTGACCGTCATTTCCTTCCCGTTTGAGATATTTCGACGTTTAAACGCTCATTTCACTCCTTTTTACGTGCAGAATGTAATAAACAACCGTTTAACCGTCGAAAGAAGCGGAACAGCTCGCAAATCTCGATGATTTCGTCGATTTTGATGAAAACTGACCTTCATTTCCTTCCCGTTTGAGATATTTCGACGTTTAAAAGCTCATTTCACTCCTTTTTACGTGCAGAATGCAATGCACAACCGTTTAACCGTCGAAACAAGCGGAACAGCTCGCAAATCTCGATGATTTCGTCGATTTTGGTGAAAACTGTCCGTCATTTCCTTCCCGTTTGAGATATTTCAACGTTTAAACGCTCATTTCACTCCTTTTTACGTGCAGAATGAAATGCACAATCGTTTAACCGTCGAAACAAGCGGAACAGCTCGCAAATCTCGATGATTTCGTCGATTTTGATGGAAACTGACCGTCATTTCCTTCCCGTTTGAGATATTTCGATGTTTAAACGCTCATTTCACTCCTTTTTACTTGCAGAATGTAATAAACAACCGTTTAACCGTCGAAACAAGCGGAACAGCTCGCAAATCTCGATGATTTCGTCGATTTTGGTGAAAACTGACCGTCATTTCCTTCCCGTTTGAGATATTTCGACGTTTAAGCGCTCTTTTTACTCCATTTAACGTGCAGAATGTAATAAACAACCGTTTAACCGTCGAAACAAGCGGAACAGCTCGCAAATATCGATGATTTCGTCGATTTTGATGAAAACTGACCGTCATTTCCTTCCCGTTTGAGATATTTCGACGTTTAAGCGCTCTTTTTACTCCATTTAACGTGCAGAATGTAATACACGCCAGTTTCAGCGTCGAAACAAGCCCAACAGCTCGCAAATCGCTTTGATTTCGTCGATTTTGATGAAAACTGACCCTCATTTCCTTCCCGTTTGAGATATTTCGACGTTTAAACGCTCATTTCACTCCTTTTTACGTGCAGAATGTAATAAACAACCGTTTAATCGTCGAAACAAGCGGAACAGCTCGCAAATCTCGATGATTTCGTCGATTTTGATGAAAACTGACCTTCATTTCCTTCCCGTTTGAGATATTTCGACGTTTAAGCGCTCTTTTTACTCCATTTAACGTGCAGAATGTAATACACGCCAGTTTCAGCATCGAAACAAGCGGAACAGCTCGCAAATCTCGATGATTTCGTCGATTTTGATGAAAACTGACCGTCATTTCCTTCCCGTTTGAGATATTTCGAGGTTTAAACGCTCATTTCACTCCTTTTTACGTGCAGAATGTAATAAACAACCGTTTAACCGTCGAAAGAAGCGGAACAGCTCGCAAATCTCGATGATTTCGTCGATTTTGATGAAAACTGACCTTCATTTCCTTCCCGTTTGAGATATTTCGACGTTTAAGCGCTCTTTTTACTCCATTTAACGTGCAGAATGTAATACACGCCAGTTTCAGCATCGAAACAAGCGGAACAGCTCGCAAATCTCGATGATTTCGTCGATTTTGATGAAAACTGACCGTCATTTCCTTCCCGTTTGAGATATTTCGACGTTTAAAAGTTCATTTCACTCCTTTTTACGTGCAGAATGTAATAAACAACCGTTTAACCGTCGAAACAAGCGGAACAGCTCGCAAATCTCGATGATTTCGTCGATTTTGATGAAAACTGACCGTCATTTCCTTCCCGTTTGAGATATTTCGACGTTTAAGCGCTCTTTTTACTCCATTTAACGTTCAGAATGTAATACACGCCAGTTTCAGCGTCGAAACAAGCCCAACAGCTCGCAAATCGCTTTGATTTCGTCGATTTTGATGAAAACTGACCCTCATTTCCTTCCCGTTTGAGATATTTCGACGTTTAAGCGCTCTTTTTACTCCATTTAACGTGCAGAATGTAATACACGCCAGTTTCAGCATCGAAACAAGCGGAACAGCTCGCAAATCTCGATGATTTCGTCGATTTTGATGAAATCTGACCGTCATTTCCTTCCCGTTTGAGATATTTCGACATTTAAGCGCTCTTTGTACTCCATTTAACGTGCAGAATGCAATGCACAACCGTTTAACCGTCGAAACAAGCGGAACAGCTCGCAAATCTCGATGATTTCGTAGATTTTGTTGAAAACTGACCCTCATTCCCTTCCCGTTTGAGATATTTCGACGTTTAAACGCTCATTTCACTCCTTTTTACGTGCAGAATGTAATAAACAACCGTTTAACCGTCGAAACAAGCGGAACAGCTCGCAAATCTCGATGATTTCGTCGATTTTGATGAAAACTGACCTTCATTTCCTTCCCGTTTTAGATATTTCGACGTTTAAGCGCTCTTTTTACTCCATTTAACGTGCAGAATGTAATACACGCCAGTTTCAGCATCGAAACAAGCGGAACAGCTCGCAAATCTCGATGATTTCGTCGATTTTGATGAAAACTGACCGTCATTTCCTTCCCGTATGAGATATTTCGACGTTTAAACGCTCATTTCACTCCTTTTTACGTGCAGAATGTAATAAACAACCGTTTAACCGTCGAAACAAGCGGAACAGCTCGCAAATCTCGATGATTTCGTCGATTTTAATGAATGTGACCGTCATTTCCTTCCCGTTTGAGATATTTCGACATTTAAGCGCTCTTTCTACTCCATTTAACGTGCAGAATGCAATGCACAACCGTTTAACCGTCGAAACAAGCGGAACAGCTCGCCAATCTCGATGATTTCGTCGATTTTGATGAAAACTGACCGTCATTTCCTTCCCGTTTGAGATATTTCGACGTTTAAGCGCTCTTTTTACTCCATTTAACGTTCAGAATGTAATACACGCCAGTTTCAGCGTCGAAACAAGCCCAACAGCTCGCAAATCGCTTTGATTTCGTCGATTTTGATGAAAACTGACCCTCATTTCCTTCCCGTTTGAGATATTTCGACGTTTAAACGCTCATTTCACTCCTTTTTACGTGCAGAATGTAATAAACAACAGTTTAACCGTCGAAACAAGCGGAACAGCTCGCAAATCTCGATGATTTCGTCGATTTTGATGAAAACTGACCTTCATTTCCTTCCCGTTTGAGATATTTCGACGTTTAAGCGCTCTTTTTACTCCATTTAACGTGCAGAATGTAATACACGCCAGTTTCAGCATCGAAACAAGCGGAACAGCTCGCAAATCTCGATGATTTCGTCGATTTTGATGAAAACTGACCGTCATTTCCTTCCCGTTTGAGATATTTCGACGTTTAAACGCTCATTTCACTCCTTTTTACGTGCAGAATGTAATAAACAACCGTTTAACCGTCGAAACAAGCGGAACAGCTCGCAAATCTCGATGATTTCGTCGATTTTAATGAATGTGACCGTCATTTCCTTCCCGTTTGAGATATTTCGACATTTAAGCGCTCTTTCTACTCCATTTAACGTGCAGAATGCAATGCACAACCGTTTAACCGTCGAAACAAGCGGAACAGCTCGCAAATCTCGATGATTTCGTCGATTTTGATGAAAACTGACCGTCATTTCCTTCCCGTTTGAGATATTTCGACGTTTAAGCGCTCTTTTTACTCCATTTAACGTTCAGAATGTAATACACGCCAGTTTCAGCGTCGAAACAAGCCCAACAGCTCGCAAATCGCTTTGATTTCGTCGATTTTGATGAAAACTGACCCTCATTTCCTTCCCGTTTGAGATATTTCGACGTTTAAACGCTCATTTCACTCCTTTTTACGTGCAGAATGTAATAAACAACCGTTTAACCGTCGAAACAAGCGGAACAGCTCGCAAATCTCGATGATTTCGTCGATTTTGATGAAAACTGACCTTCATTTCCTTCCCGTTTGAGATATTTCGACGTTTAAGCGCTCTTTTTACTCCATTTAACGTGCAGAATGTAATACACGCCAGTTTCAGCATCGAAACAAGCGGAACAGCTCGCAAATCTCGATGATTTCGTCGATTTTGATGAAAACTGACCGTCATTTCCTTCCCGTTTGAGATATTTCGACGTTTAAACGCTCATTTCACTCCTTTCTACGTGCAGAATGTAATAAACAACCGTTTAACCGTCGAAAGAAGGGGAACAGCTCGCAAATCTCGATGATTTCGTCGATTTTGATGAAAACTGACCTTCATTTCCTTCCCGTTTGAGATATTTCGACGTTTAAACGCTCATTTCACTCCTTTTTACGTGCAGAATGTAATAAACAACCGTTTAACCGTCGAAAGAAGCGGAACAGCTCGCAAATCTCGATGATTTCGTCGATTTTGATGAAAACTGACCTTCATTTCCTTCCCGTTTGAGATATTTCGACGTTTAAAAGCTCATTTCACTCCTTTTTACGTGCAGAATGCAATGCACAACCGTTTAACCGTCGAAACAAGCGGAACAGCTCGCAAATCTCGATGATTTCGTCGATTTTGGTGAAAACTGTCCGTCATTTCCTTCCCGTTTGAGATATTTCAACGTTTAAACGCTCATTTCACTCCTTTTTACGTGCAGAATGAAATGCACAATCGTTTAACCGTCGAAACAAGCGGAACAGCTCGCAAATCTCGATGATTTCGTCGATTTTGATGGAAACTGACCGTCATTTCCTTCCCGTTTGAGATATTTCGATGTTTAAACGCTCATTTCACTCCTTTTTACTTGCAGAATGTAATAAACAACCGTTTAACCGTCGAAACAAGCGGAACAGCTCGCAAATCTCGATGATTTCGTCGATTTTGGTGAAAACTGACCGTCATTTCCTTCCCGTTTGAGATATTTCGACGTTTAAGCGCTCTTTTTACTCCATTTAACGTGCAGAATGTAATAAACAACCGTTTAACCGTCGAAACAAGCGGAACAGCTCGCAAATCTCGATGATTTCGTCGATTTTGATGAAAACTGACCGTCATTTCCTTCCCGTTTGAGATATTTCGACGTTTAAAAGCTCATTTCACTCCTTTTTACGTGGAGAATGCAATGCACAACCGTTTAACCGTCGAAACAAGCGGAACAGCTCGCAAATCTCGATGATTTCGTCGATTTTGGTGAAAACTGTCCGTCATTTCCTTCCCGTTTGAGATATTTCAACGTTTAAACGCTCATTTCACTCCTTTTTACGTGCAGAATGAAATGCACAATCGTTTAACCGTCGAAACAAGCGGAACAGCTCGCAAATCTCGATGATTTCGTCGATTTTGATGGAAACTGTCCGTCATTTCCTTCCCGTTTGAGATATTTCAACGTTTAAACGCTCATTTCACTCCTTTTTACGTGCAGAATGAAATGCACAATCGTTTAACCGTCGAAACAAGCGGAACAGCTCGCAAATCTCGATGATTTCGTCGATTTTGATGAAAACTGACCGTCATTTCCTTCCCGTTTGAGATATTTCGACGTTTAAACGCTCATTTCACTCCTTTCTACGTGCAGAATGTAATAAACAACCGTTTAACCGTCGAAAGAAGGGGAACAGCTCGCAAATCTCGATGATTTCGTCGATTTTGATGAAAACTGACCTTCATTTCCTTCCCGTTTGAGATATTTCGACGTTTAAACGCTCATTTCACTCCTTTTTACGTGCAGAATGTAATAAACAACCGTTTAACCGTCGAAAGAAGCGGAACAGCTCGCAAATCTCGATGATTTCGTCGATTTTGATGAAAACTGACCTTCATTTCCTTCCCGTTTGAGATATTTCGACGTTTAAAAGCTCATTTCACTCCTTTTTACGTGCAGAATGCAATGCACAACCGTTTAACCGTCGAAACAAGCGGAACAGCTCGCAAATCTCGATGATTTCGTCGATTTTGGTGAAAACTGTCCGTCATTTCCTTCCCGTTTGAGATATTTCAACGTTTAAACGCTCATTTCACTCCTTTTTACGTGCAGAATGAAATGCACAATCGTTTAACCGTCGAAACAAGCGGAACAGCTCGCAAATCTCGATGATTTCGTCGATTTTGATGGAAACTGACCGTCATTTCCTTCCCGTTTGAGATATTTCGATGTTTAAACGCTCATTTCACTCCTTTTTACTTGCAGAATGTAATAAACAACCGTTTAACCGTCGAAACAAGCGGAACAGCTCGCAAATCTCGATGATTTCGTCGATTTTGGTGAAAACTGACCGTCATTTCCTTCCCGTTTGAGATATTTCGACGTTTAAGCGCTCTTTTTACTCCATTTAACGTGCAGAATGTAATAAACAACCGTTTAACCGTCGAAACAAGCGGAACAGCTCGCAAATCTCGATGATTTCGTCGATTTTGATGAAAACTGACCGTCATTTCCTTCCCGTTTGAGATATTTCGACGTTTAAAAGCTCATTTCACTCCTTTTTACGTGCAGAATGCAATGCACAACCGTTTAACCGTCGAAACAAGCGGAACAGCTCGCAAATCTCGATGATTTCGTCGATTTTGGTGAAAACTGTCCGTCATTTCCTTCCCGTTTGAGATATTTCAACGTTTAAACGCTCATTTCACTCCTTTTTACGTGCAGAATGAAATGCACAATCGTTTAACCGTCGAAACAAGCGGAACAGCTCGCAAATCTCGATGATTTCGTCGATTTTGATGGAAACTGTCCGTCATTTCCTTCCCGTTTGAGATATTTCAACGTTTAAACGCTCATTTCACTCCTTTTTACGTGCAGAATGAAATGCACAATCGTTTAACCGTCGAAACAAGCGGAACAGCTCGCAAATCTCGATGATTTCGTCGATTTTGATGAAAACTGACCGTCATTTCCTTCCCGTTTGAGATATTTCGACGTTTAAACGCTCATTTCACTCCTTTCTACGTGCAGAATGTAATAAACAACCGTTTAACCGTCGAAAGAAGGGGAACAGCTCGCAAATCTCGATGATTTCGTCGATTTTGATGAAAACTGACCTTCATTTCCTTCCCGTTTGAGATATTTCGACGTTTAAACGCTCATTTCACTCCTTTTTACGTGCAGAATGTAATAAACAACCGTTTAACCGTCGAAAGAAGCGGAACAGCTCGCAAATCTCGATGATTTCGTCGATTTTGATGAAAACTGACCTTCATTTCCTTCCCGTTTGAGATATTTCGACGTTTAAAAGCTCATTTCACTCCTTTTTACGTGCAGAATGCAATGCACAACCGTTTAACCGTCGAAACAAGCGGAACAGCTCGCAAATCTCGATGATTTCGTCGATTTTGGTGAAAACTGTCCGTCATTTCCTTCCCGTTTGAGATATTTCAACGTTTAAACGCTCATTTCACTCCTTTTTACGTGCAGAATGAAATGCACAATCGTTTAACCGTCGAAACAAGCGGAACAGCTCGCAAATCTCGATGATTTCGTCGATTTTGATGGAAACTGACCGTCATTTCCTTCCCGTTTGAGATATTTCGATGTTTAAACGCTCATTTCACTCCTTTTTACTTGCAGAATGTAATAAACAACCGTTTAACCGTCGAAACAAGCGGAACAGCTCGCAAATCTCGATGATTTCGTCGATTTTGGTGAAAACTGACCGTCATTTCCTTCCCGTTTGAGATATTTCGACGTTTAAGCGCTCTTTTTACTCCATTTAACGTGCAGAATGTAATAAACAACCGTTTAACCGTCGAAACAAGCGGAACAGCTCGCAAATCTCGATGATTTCGTCGATTTTGATGAAAACTGACCGTCATTTCCTTCCCGTTTGAGATATTTCGACGTTTAAGCGCTCTTTTTACTCCATTTAACGTGCAGAATGTAATACACGAAAGTTTCAGCGTCGAAACAAGCCCAACAGCTCGCAAATCGCTTTGATTTCGTCGATTTTGATGAAAACTGACCGTCATTTCATTCCCGTTTGAGATATTTCGACGTTTAAGCGCTCTTTTTACTCCATTTAACGTGCAGAATGTAATACACGAAAGTTTCAGCGTCGAAACAAGCCCAACAGCTCGCAAATCGCTTTGATTTCGTCGATTTTGATGAAAACTGACCGTCATTTCATTCCCGTTTGAGATATTTCGACGTTTAAGCGCACTTTTTACTCCATTTAACGTGCAGAATGCAATGCACAACCGTTTAAACGTCGAAACAAGCGGAACAGCTCGCAAATCTCGATGATTTCGTCGATTTTGATGAAAACTGACCGTCATTTCCTTCCCGTTTGAGATTTTTCGACATTTAAGCGCTCTTTGTACTCCATTTAACGTGCAGAATGCAATGCACAACCGTTTAACCGTCGAAACAAGCGGAACAGCTCGCAAATCTCGATGATTTCGTCGATTTTGATGAAAACTGACCCTCATTTCCTTCCCGTTTGAGATATTTCGACGTTTAAACGCTCATTTCACTCCTTTTTACGTGCAGAATGTAATAAACAACCGTTTAACCGTCGAAACAAGCGGAACAGCTCGCAAATCTCGATGATTTCGTCGATTTTGATGAAAACTGACCTTCATTTCCTTCCCGTTTGAGATATTTCGACGTTTAAGCGCTCTTTCTACTCCATTTAACGTGCAGAATGCAATGCACAACCGTTTAACCGTCGAAACAAGCGGAACAGCTCGCAAATCTCGATGATTTCGTCGATTTTGATGAAAATTGACCGTCATTTCCTTCCCGTTTGAGATTTTTCGACGTTTAAGCGCTCCTTATACTCCATTTAACATGCGGATTGTAATACACTCCAGTTCCAGCGTCGAAGCAAGCCCAACATCTCGCAAACCGCTTTCATTTCGTCGATTTTGATGAAAACTGACCGCCATTTCCTTCCCGTTTGAGATATTTCGACGTTTAAACGCTCTTTTCACTAATTTTTACGTGCAGAATGCAATGCACAACCGTTTAAACGTCGAAACAAGCGGAACAGCTCGCAAATCTCGATGATTTCGTCGATTTTGATGAAAACTGACCGTCATTTCCTTCCCGTTTGAGATTTTTCGACATTTAAGCGCTCTATTTACTCCATTTAACGTGCAGAATGTAATACACGCCAGTTTCAGCATCGAAACAAGCGGAACAGCTCGCAAATCTCGATGATTTCGTCGATTTTGACCAAAACTAACCGTCACTTCCTTCCCGTTTGAGATTTTTCGACGTTTAAGCGCACTCTTTACTCCATTTAACGTGCAGAATGTAATGCATGCCAGTTTCAACGTCTAAACCAGCGGCACAGCTCGCAAATCTCGATGATTTCGTCGATTTTGACCAAAACTGACCGTCATTTCCTTCCCGTTTGAGATATTTCAGCGTTTAAACGCTCTTTTCACTCCTTTTTACGTGCAGAATGTAATGCATGCCTGTTTAACCGTCGAAACAATCGGAACAGCGCGCAAATCTCGATGATTTCGTCGATTTTGATGAAAACTGACCGTCATTTCCTTCCCGTTTGAGATTTTTCGACGTTTAAGCGCTCTTTTTACTCCATTTAACATGCGGATTGTAATACACTCCAGTTCCAGCGTCGAAGCAAGCCCAACATCTCGCAAACCGCTTTCATTTCATCGATTTTGATGAAAACTGACCGTCATTTCCTTCCCGTTTGAGATATTTCGACGTTTAAAGGCTCTTTTCACTCCTTTTTACGTGCAGAATGCAATGCAAAACGGTATAACCGTCGGAACAAGCGGAACAGCTCGCAAATCTCGATGATTTCGTCGATTTTGAACAAAACTGACCGTCATTTCCTTCCCGTTTGAGATATTTCGACGTTTAAGCGCTCTTTATACTCCAGTTGACGTGCAGAATGTAAAGCATGCCAGTTTCAACGTCTAAACCAGCGGAACAGCTCGCAAATCTCGATGATTTCGTCGATTTTGACCAAAACTGACCGTCATTTCCTTCCCGTTTGAGATATTGTGACGTTTAAGCGCTCTTTTTACTCCATTTAACGTGCAGAATGTAATGCATGCCAGTTTCAACGTTTAAACAAGCGGAACAGCTCGCAAATCTCGATGATTTCGTTGATTTTGATGAAAACTGACCGTCATTTCCTTCCCGTTTGAGATATTTCGACGTTTAAACGCTCATTTCACTCCTTTTTACTTGCAGAATGTAATAAACAACCGTTTAACCGTCGAAACAAGCGGAACAGCTCGCAAATCTCGATGATTTCGTCGATTTTGATGAAAACTGACCGTCATTTCATTCCCGTTTGAGATATTTCGACGTTTTAGCGCCCTTTTTACTCCTTTTTACGTGCAGAAAACAATACACGCCAGTTTCAGCGTCGAAACAAGCCCAACAGCTCGCAAATCGCTTTGATTTCGTCGATTTTGATGAAAACTGACCGTCATTTCATTCCCGTTTGAGATATTTCGACGTTTAAGCGCACTTTTTGCTCCATTTAACGTGCAGAATGCAATGCACAAACGTTTAACCGTCGAAACAAGCGGAACAGCTCGCAAATCTCGATGATTTCGTCGATTTTGATGAAAACTGACCGTCAATTCCTTCCCGTTTGAGATTTTTCGACATTTAAGCGCTCTTTCTACTCCATTTAACGTGCAGAATGCAATGCACAACCGTTTAACCGTCGAAACAAGCGGAACAGCTCGCAAATCTCGATGATTTCGTCGATTTTGATGAAAACTGACCCTCATTCCCTTCCCGTTTGAGATATTTCGACGTTTAAAGGCTCATTTCACTCCTTTTTACGTGCAGAATGTAATAAACAACCGTTTAACCGTCGAAACAAGCGGAACAGCTCGCAAATCTCGATGATTTCGTCGATTTTGATGAAAGTGACCGTCATTTCCTTCCCGTTTGAGATATTTCGACATTTAAGCGCTCTTTCTACTCCATTTAACGTGCAGAATGCAATGCACAACCGTCTAACCGTCGAAACAAGCGGAACAGCTCGCAAATCTCGATGATTTCGTCGATTTTGATGAAAACTGACCGTCATTTCCTTCCCGTTTGAGATATTTCGACGTTTACGCGCTCTTTTTACTCCATTTAACGTTCAGAATGTAATACACGCCAGTTTCAGCGTCGAAACAAGCCCAACAGCTCGCAAATCGCTTTGATTTCGTCGATTTTGATGAAAACTGACCCTCATTTCCTTCCCGTTTGAGATATTTCGACGTTTAAACGCTCATTTCACTCCTTTTTACGTGCAGAATGTAATAAACAACCGTTTAACCGTCGAAACAAGCGGAACAGCTCGCAAATCTCGATGATTTCGTCGATTTTGATGAAAACTGACCTTCATTTCCTTCCCGTTTGAGATATTTCGACGTTTAAGCGCTCTTTTTACTCCATTTAACGTGCAGAATGTAATACACGCCAGTTTCAGCATCGAAACAAGCGGAACAGCTCGCAAATCTCGATGATTTCGTCGATTTTGATGAAAACTGACCGTCATTTCCTTCCCGTTTGAGATATTTCGACGTTTAAAAGTTCATTTCACTCCTTTTTACGTGCAGAATGTAATAAACAACCGTTTAACCGTCGAAACAAGCGGAACAGCTCGCAAATCTCGATGATTTCGTCGATTTTGATGAAAACTGACCGTCATTTCCTTCCCGTTTGAGATATTTCGACGTTTAAGCGCTCTTTTTACTCCATTTAACGTTCAGAATGTAATACACGCCAGTTTCAGCGTCGAAACAAGCCCAACAGCTCGCAAATCGCTTTGATTTCGTCGATTTTGATGAAAACTGACCCTCATTTCCTTCCCGTTTGAGATATTTCGACGTTTAAGCGCTCTTTTTACTCCATTTAACGTGCAGAATGTAATACACGCCAGTTTCAGCATCGAAACAAGCCCAACAGCTCGCAAATCGCTTTGATTTCGTCGATTTTGATGAAAACTGACCGTCATTTCCTTCCCGTTTGAGATATTTCGACGTTTACGCGCTCTTTTTACTCCATTTAACGTTCAGAATGTAATACACGCCAGTTTCAGCGTCGAAACAAGCCCAACAGCTCGCAAATCGCTTTGATTTCGTCGATTTTGATGAAAACTGACCCTCATTTCCTTCCCGTTTGAGATATTTCGACGTTTAAACGCTCATTTCACTCCTTTTTACGTGCAGAATGTAATAAACAACCGTTTAACCGTCGAAACAAGCGGAACAGCTCGCAAATCTCGATGATTTCGTCGATTTTGATGAAAACTGACCTTCATTTCCTTCCCGTTTGAGATATTTCGACGTTTAAGCGCTCTTTTTACTCCATTTAACGTGCAGAATGTAATACACGCCAGTTTCAGCATCGAAACAAGCGGAACAGCTCGCAAATCTCGATGATTTCGTCGATTTTGATGAAAACTGACCGTCATTTCCTTCCCGTTTGAGATATTTCGACGTTTAAACGCTCATTTCACTCCTTTTTACGTGCAGAATGTAATAAACAACCGTTTAACCGTCGAAAGAAGCGGAACAGCTCGCAAATCTCGATGATTTCGTCGATTTTGATGAAAACTGACCTTCATTTCCTTCCCGTTTGAGATATTTCGACGTTTAAGCGCTCTTTTTACTCCATTTAACGTGCAGAATGTAATACACGCCAGTTTCAGCATCGAAAGAAGCGGAACAGCTCGCAAATCTCGATGATTTCGTCGATTTTGATGAAAACTGACCTTCATTTCCTTCCCGTTTGAGATATTTCGACGTTTAAGCGCTCTTTTTACTCCATTTAACGTGCAGAATGTAATACACGCCAGTTTCAGCATCGAAACAAGCGGAACAGCTCGCAAATCTCGATGATTTCGTCGATTTTGATGAAAACTGACCGTCATTTCCTTCCCGTTTGAGATATTTCGACGTTTAAAAGTTCATTTCACTCCTTTTTACGTGCAGAATGTAATAAACAACCGTTTAACCGTCGAAACAAGCGGAACAGCTCGCAAATCTCGATGATTTCGTCGATTTTGATGAAAACTGACCGTCATTTCCTTCCCGTTTGAGATATTTCGACGTTTAAGCGCTCTTTTTACTCCATTTAACGTTCAGAATGTAATACACGCCAGTTTCAGCGTCGAAACAAGCCCAACAGCTCGCAAATCGCTTTGATTTCGTCGATTTTGATGAAAACTGACCCTCATTTCCTTCCCGTTTGAGATATTTCGACGTTTAAGCGCTCTTTTTACTCCATTTAACGTGCAGAATGTAATACACGCCATGTTACGTTCCTGTTTGTTTGAATTGATTTTAAACCGTTGAATTCGCAAGATTTTTTTTTTTTTATTGTTTTAATTTTAATTAGTTTTTTTTTGTGTTTGTTTTAATTTATTTTGTTTTGTTTAATTTAATTTAATTTAATTTAGTTCGATTTAGTTGAGTTTCGTCAGGAGGGGAAAATTTACACGATATAATTATATTTAAGATATTGAATCAAGGTTTTCGATTAAAATCTATTTCTAAGTTGAAAGTTTATTGTTACGTACTCGTTTAAAGTCAATTCAAACTTTTGATTTTAATTTAATCTGAAGGGAAAGATTTAAATTTAATTGGCTGTATAAGAAATATTTCTCACACGGTAGTTGCTGCCACCAGAAACAGTCTGAGGACTGTTTCGAATAGAAAAATTCCTTGTACTTATTTTCGAAATAATCTATTGATAAATTAATTACTTATGGATAGCGTTGACTAGTGTTAGGCTACTGATAAAATAATTTCCACGTTTTTCGGCTAACCTGCTATGTGCAGGGATACTCGCACGGGAGAGGATTAAAGTTGGATAAAAATAAGTATTCGATTTGTTCGCACGGAATTTATCTAAACTTCAGTATAGAATTATTTAAAATTATATATATATATATATATATATATATGTGTATGTATATATCTGTATGTAGGAATTATTTGAGAGTTCGGTTCAATTTCGTTGTATAGAATTTATTTAAATTTGAATATGGAATTATTCAAGTTGTTATATATATGTATATATATATATATATATATATATATATAGCGTTTTAGGGACGGTAAAACAAGAGTGTTCGCGTTAATGGATTGGTTAAGATTTTGAATTTTCTTCGTTTGATGCAAATTTTATCTTTACGTTTCCTTCTCCTCCTCTCTTAATTTCGCCAATGAATCTATCATTGAACTGGACCTTAGTTCATTTGTTAGAGTGATTTTTTTTTTTTTTTTTTTTTTTTTTTTTTACCGTTTCGATCTTCTTGCCTTCCGAATTGAGTGTTCACGAGAAAGAGATTTCAATGATCCTCTCTGTGTGGGGTTCGTGTGATTTCGCAAACCTTGCCCAAAGATGGGCAGTATTTTGCCAGCAGTGGGAGGAGGAATGCGAAGATCAATAGATGGTTCGATAGTCGAAACACCGTTATCCACAACCCAACACAGCGAATGATCCTTTGGTTAAGATTCAGAAGGGAATTATTCTATTTTATAATCGTATACAACGATGGCAAGAATGAAAATATCGGTCAATTAGATCTAATTTGATAGTCTTCTCTGCGTAAAACTCGTGTGATTTCGCAAGCCTTGCCCAAAGACGGGCAATGTTTTGCCAACAGTGGGAGGAGGAATGCGAAGATCAATGAGTGTTTCAGTAATTGAAGACACCGTTTTCACAAGCCTACGCAGCGAATGACCCTTTTGTTTATTCTCAAAATTGAAACGAAATTGAATGTATTAATTGATGATAAGTAAATCGGATTCGGTTCCTGGATGTGGCGAAGTTACTAGAGAAGAAGAAAATTTTATAAAAATTGAGACTCTTACCTTGTTCCGTCAGGGGCCATCGGCTCGCAATAGTCGTCGGTGAAATTTTTTTTTTATTTGGTTTAGTTATTCGACTCAGGTATAATTATTATTAGAACTTTAGTTTATTTATTTTGATTAGAAATACACTCTGAATAAGCTTGCGGCTTATTTATTCGGATAAACGTCGCGGGTATAAATATATTTATTTATGAGGATGTTTTTAAATCTCGCCAATGAAATGAACACTTAGAAAGATTTCTAACTTAATTTGTGACTTAAACTGAGCAATTAATAAGAGACCGTCGAGGTGCAATGCGCGAATGACGACAATATATTGACAACAAAATAACAAGCCGAAACGTAACGTACAATTAGCGACAAAATAATGGACTGAAACGTAACGTATAATTCGCGACAGAATAATGGACGATGTTCTGTGTTGCTGCGTTTATTTATAATAACATCCCCCACAGGGTGGCGGTCAACTGGTGGTTCGCTTCCGTGGGAATCGGGATGCTGCAGTTTGGGGTTCCCGAACTCGTACGTGAGAGAATGCAAATTCTGTAATCGTTGATGTCTCCTTTGCTTCGTTATCTTGTCTTTTAACTTCCAGATTCCCATCGCGGGTACGTGAGAAAATGCAAAAATCTGTATTTCGACTTAGTTCCCATCGGTTCTATTTTCTGCTGAGGTAGCGTCTAGGAGGCTTGGAGCTTTCCATGCTGGTCTAGTCTTTTCTCGAGAATTTTTATGTTAATACTGTGGGAATAATTTTTGTTCTTCGGCGCGTGGAAGGGCCGGTGGCTAGAGTCTCATTATTATATCGACACTTGCTCCGGCAACACGCGCGATCCGCCACTCTCCTGCAATAAGGATTTCTTCTGATTTATCTTCCGTGAGTTTGGTTTTGAAGAATATTTCCATGTTATGGTTGCTTCCGGGATTTAATTTGATTTTCGATTTTTGCTGTTTTCGTGGTTTTGATCTCTTTTCCTATTTTGTTGTTTCAGTGCAAGGGAAAGTGGGATTCCGAAGAACCGTGTGTGATTCCGAACGATGTATTCAGCGCATGACGCGTTGGCAGTTCCATCCTGAAGTTTCTTGATTTCGATTTTGCCGCTTTGGATATACCCCGTTCATATGTTAGTTATATATATATATATATATATATTTATTTATTTATACATTTTAAATATATTTGTTTAGTTTTATATTTTCTTTTTACTCGATTATATATATATATATTTTTTTATACAAAGTAATTTTCGCATAATAAAATTGTTAACAATGTGTTTTATGATTCATTTCTCGCGGCTGATTTCCACCAATCCCCGGCATTCCTGTCCCGTGTCTTTATTTATTGCTACCTCGGCACGACGTTCCATTTTGTATTAAATATTTATTTTCGCTGTTCTTTCCTTTTCCTTTTCTTTTCTTTTTTTCTATCGAAAGTATAATTTTATTATTATTATTTTTTGTAACACGTACGAATCAGTCCACGCATGTTTCAAAATGGCCGCCCGCGAATGTCCCTCGCATACAGTGACTTCTATTGATCTCGGATCTATTTATCGATTATGTGTAAATCTTGTTTCGGCGTTTTTGACGTATAGTCGAAGTGAAAAATATAGTATTTCGTATTTATCCAATGCGTACAATCATTGCGTGTGTTTCGACGTGCGCGTATAAATCTAACATGGCTGTTCGCAAATGTCATCAGTGAGGTTACAGTGGCGGGGTTTTAGTTTTATCGAACTGATTTTTCTGTCTGTCGCTCGTTTTCCCTTATTCTACCGCAATTAGACTGTATATTTATTGTTATTATTATTGTTAAAATGACAATAGTATTGTTCATGTGAATATATATATATATATATATATTTATATTGTGTGTCATTTTAATGTGACTAATGTTTTGTAATTTTTTCGATATTGTTATTTATTGTGCTAAGTAGTTTATTTTATAGTGTTCAATAATATAAAACACACACAAACGTATATATATATATATATATATGCATATACATCTTTCTTGTAGTGGTGTAGTTTCATACGAAGTGAAATGTTAATTGTTTATTTTATGTTTACTAGATTGTTAATTTTGATTTAGTAGAATAGAACACGCATACACACATATAAGTATATATGTATATATTTCTGATAGTGTGACTTTTCATATAAATTCTTTAATTGTGTATTTGAGGTTATATGTCAATTATTTGTTTTCATATATACATATATGTTTTGTAATGTGACAACGTAGTATTGAGAGTTTTATTTCTATCGTTTACCAGATTATTATGTGTTTGATATGGTTTACATATTTATGCTGTACGCATTTCTCCCAGTCGAGGCGGTGTTAATTATTTTTGAACGTTTTAGCCTGTCGATAGGTTGTTACTTAGTCCCTAGTGTTGCGTTGTGTGTTCTATTTCTTTTATATTCATTTTTGTGTTTGCAATTCTTCAAGTCGTTGCGGTGTCAATTATTTTGAACGTTTTAGCCTGTCGATAGGTTGTTACTTAGTCCCTAGTGTTGCGTTGTGTGTTCTATTTCTTTTATATTCATTTAGATTATTAGTAGTAGTTTGGTTTAGAGTGTAGATTATATATTTATATATTTATATATATAGACATGCATGTTACGTAATGTAGTTCTCATTTATAATTATTTTACCCGAATGTTGGCTAGTTTTAAGTATGTATCTTAAATTAATAATTTTAATTTAATAATGTAGAGTGCGCACACATATATATATATTTCTGACGATGTAACCTCTATTTCTTTAATAATGCAATATTGTATGTTTTATGTATTCGTTAGACTATAAGTTCATTGATTTTATATACTCATATATTTATAGTTTGGTAATGTTGGATTTGTATTATTAGTATAGTATTGGAAGTATTGTTTCTAATATTTTCTGGGTTATTACATGTTTGGCATATATGTTAATATTTATATGTAACTCTCCAAGTTGTTGCTGCGTTGATTGAATAAAATATATTTATATACACATATATTCCTGGTGTTTCAATTATTTCCTTTTGTAGTTATTCTTATTTCTTGATTTACTCGTTTGGTTCGCGACTCGTTTAATTCATTAATTAATTTTATTTACTGATTTAAATTCTATCTTTTGTATTTTACATATTCCGTCTTCGTTGATTGATTGTAGTATATCTTCTTGTTGCTCCTTTTCCTTTATTTTGCAAATTTGTCATATATAATCCTTCTTATTCTTGGTTTATTTGATTGGTTCGTATCTAGTCCAGTTTATTAATTGATTTTATTTACTTTATTTTATACTGATAGTTGGATTTATTTGTCGCCCTCATTTGTTAATTTTTTATTTTGTTTTGTAGTAGCGTGTGTTCCTTGGTGTATACAAATTTTTCTCGCGCTGATTTGCGTATAGTAATTTTGTATCTTCGTTACGGCACGTGCGGAGCGCGGGACGTGACACCCCCGCCCTTGGAGTTCAAATTTCCGGAGGAAATTTGACTGAGGGCGTCTCTGAATTCGCTCAAGGCGGATACAGATGCCGTTGGTTGTTCTCCAGTTTTAGTCAGTGCGAATGTTACTTCCCGTGTTGTTAGTGTGTAAACTGGTTGCACTGGTTCCCCGTTGGTCCTTTTCTCCCGGATCTTTGTGGCGATTCTCTCATACAATACGTCGTATTGATCAAATTTGCATGGTGAGGGTGGTTGTGGTTGCCAATAAGTGTGTCCGTCCTTTGCGTCTAAACAGTTTCTTCGCCTTACTGTGGCTTGTACAACGACCTTTTCCCAGCTCCCATATGGGTCTACATATTGTGTTCCCTGGCAGCTGCCGCCGTCTGATAACTTGCCGGCGTCCTGGTGCATCCTTGCACATTGTTGGGCAGTTGTTTCATGGAGGTATTCGGCGAATCCATTATGCACTGCCGACGTGTGGGAGTGCATGCCACAGTAATATATAATTCGAGTTATTTGCACCTTGCATTGCCTCACACTGGTAAATTCGAATTCTGAGGGTTGCAGTAGTTGAATATAAATATCTTGGGTTTCTGTCGTTGCAGGTTGTATGCTGCAGTCCCCGATGGAGTTTAAAGAGATGGTGGTAACGTTGAGGTGATTGTCATTGCAGTCGTATCCAACCAGGCCACATGTTATTTTGATGAGGGTAAGTACGATGACCAGGTGATTCATCTTGCTATTAGCAATTTATTAAATTGTTTCTTACTCTTGAGTTTATTAGAAATAAGAATAACCTTTTAATATATATATATATGTGTATAAAAAAGGAAATTATATTTATACATTTTGTCTTCTCCCTTTCCTCCATTTTCTTTCTTTTTTTCTTTATTACAACTTTGTTTTATTTTAGGTTTGATGTATATGCTATCAGTGAAGATAATTTTATGAAGGCTACTTGAGTTATAATTATATACATATATGCATACGTTTTGGTGAGTAATATAAATGGGATTTATTTTATCGTTATAAATATATATAAGTATATATTATCAATAGGTATAAATGTCACAAATGTAGCTTGGTTTCGTATATATATATATGTGTGTATAAATATGACAGTTTATTTTATGAGTCACTTGCTTTGTCAATGGAAGTGAGTGTTGCAAATATCATCTACTTTAAAACATGCGTGTATATATATTGCTAAACATGAATGAAAATTATATGTATAATTATTAATGTTGTTTGTTTACAGGTAGATAGCATAAGTATACAAGTACGTTATATTTCGATGGTGCGGAGTATCATTCCTTGAACTAAAAATTCTCTTTCAAGGTGAGTCAGATCATTGTAGACCATCATGCATTGGAGGCATGATATAGCGGGTTGTAGGTTCGCCAGGCTTACATCGCACATGCTGCAGTATGATATTTGTATACTTGCAGGTACTCCGCATAGGAAATGAGTGGGCGGCTCTTCACATAGGTCCTGCTCGTCTGGATCTAGGTTGTCGAAACAATCTGGACAAAGATAGCCGCTATAAAAATGGTAAACGGAGCGTATCAACCGAGCACAGTGGCAGGACTCAACCTCCTTCGTCACCTCCAGATTGAATGCGAGCTCGGGTCCGTCTGGGTTTTCTATGTCAGAATTGATGAGTTCGCCACTCGTTCTGTACATACATACAAAAACAATTAATATATTTTCTCTTTTTTTTTTTTTTATATATTTCGTTCGGACCTGTTCCTTTATATGAATATTGTATCCCTGTATATAATATAATATATATGTAATATGTTATGATTATGTTAGTTATTATTTATTATTTCTTTTTTTTTTCTTTTTACCCTTCTCTCACTCTCCTCTTTTTTTTTTTTATTAGTACCTAACATAGCTATCATGATCCTATATTACATTGTATTGGTTATTATTCGTGTCGAGGTGTGTGTGTGTGTGGTGTGCGCGACGGATATTTTCCAACATGGTCGCTCGCGTGTATCTCTGGTATGGTGTTGTTTTAATGTCAACAGTAATGTATTATTGAAATAACTGGTTATGATTTTATTTAGTAGTGTTTTGTAATGTTGTTTTGTGTTTCATGGTATTGTGTGTGTAAATACCGCGTGTTACTTTAATGTAATAACATGGATTATATTGTTATCGAATTTTAATGGTTATTGTTTTGGTTATACGTGACTTGCGTTTATATAAGTCTCGTTTAATTTAGTTAGTATTTTGTGTATTGTGTTACCAGTCGCTTTCATGTAACATAACTTTATTCCTTGGTACTAAGTTCAGTCATGACTTGTTAATATTTAGTTAGTCTATCGTGATTAGTTTCTAACCTATTTCTGTGTTTATTAACCTTTCTTATTTCCCTATTAATTTTATTATTGCTTATGTTTGCTATTGTTATTATTTTATGTTTGATATGAATTAGTTCCTTTATTAGCGATTAAGTCTTATTTGTTAGATTAACATTGTTTGTAAAAAAAAAAAAAATTTTCCTTTTTAGATTTTTGATGCTGCGTTGCTTACCTGGATCATTCTCACAACATCATCAGATTCTTCGGTATTACCTTGGATACTTACTATGGTTGCCTTCGATCATCCTATGTCTGCGATCATAAAGGTACTGTTTAATTTATTAATTCAATATGTGTATGATATATTGTGTGAGCGACCGCTATTGTGTATTACAAAATATGCTTCTACATGTTAGATATAATAGTTAATACAATATACTATCTTTTTACTCCGGTTCTATCTATTACTAGCTTCCAATTAATCTATCTTAATTATCTTCCTAACCACTTTCTATACTTATCAACTATTTCATTTCTTCTTATTAATTTGTGAAATTCATGCTTGTGCGCTTCTTGTATGGTGTTTGATTGTTCATGAGGTAAGTTGCACCTTCACTGTTTTAAATATTCGTTGAACTGTTACTTTTCATATTCAAACAATAATTGGAGCACTTGTAGTAATCTTTCCCCCCCCTTTTTTTTTTTTTCAGGTTACCTGTTATCTGTGCCATTCGACGAACAGTGTCACACTTTCATAGTCTTGCTATGACGTTTAGTAGTGTTGCATCTTGTATTAAGGCGATCGAAGTTAATCCATTTATTTACTTTCAGCTGGCTGTCGTACATGGTGTTCCGCAAACGGGGATCCATGGCCTATTTTGCACGTAAATCTTTTGTATAGCGATTACTTGTTCGCAAGGTGACTTTCACTTTCACTATTTTAGTTATTCATTGAATTAACACATTTTATATTCAAACAATAATCGGAGCACACTTAATAGTTTTCTTTTTCCTTTTTAGGTTTTCACTATCTGTATTATTCGACGAACAGTGTCACTCTTCCTTCTGATTTGATCACAATATTGTTATAACATTTAGTAATATTGTATTTTGCATTGAAACACTTGAAGTTAATTCATTCATTTATTTCAGCTGGCTGTCGTACATTGTATTCCGCAAACAGGGATCCATAACCTATATTTGCACATACACTTTCTTGTATGATGATTACTTGTTCACAATGTAAACTTCACTTTCGCTATTTTAATTATTCATTGAATTAACACATTTTATATCCAAACAATAATCGGAGCACACTTAATAATTTTCTTTTTCCTTTTTAGGTTTCCACTATCTGTATTATTCGACGAACAGAGTCACACTTGCTTTTGTTTTAACCACAATATAATTATGACATTTAGTAATCTTGTATTTTGCACTGAAACAATTGAAACTAATTTATTCACTTATTTTAGGTAGTTGTCATACATTACGTTCCACAAACAAAGATTCACAACCTATACTTGCACGTACACCTTTCTTGTATGTTGATTACTTATTCACAAGGTAACTTTCACTTTCACTATTTTAATTATTCATTGAATTAACACATTTTATATTCAAACAATAATCGGAGCACACTTAATAATTTTCTTTTTCCTTTTTAGGTTTCCACTATCTGTATTATTCGACGAACAGTGTCACACTTCCTTTTCTTCATTTTAGTTTTTATTCTGCGCCAACACGCAAGTTTACTGACACCGATCCAATTATCCAATTGCTTGCCAATAGCATTTAAAATACAAATTTTTGAAAATGCCCAAAATAATAATATATTAACCCAAATATATTTTAGATATAGTATAGTGTGATACCATCTATATTTTCCAAGAGGAATCATAAGATTAGTACTCATGTTATCTACGTCAAATGCTAGATGTAACAACCAATGAAGTATTTTTAATCCAATTATAATCCAATGGCTAGCGTACTTATTCGAATTTTTATATATATCCTTGACTGGTGATTCCCTATTTTCTCCCTTTTTATTTCCTTGAACACGTTGAACTTGCGTTTTTTCGGCTTGAAAATGTTTAGAATCCTTTTCCTTAGTTATCCATTCTACTTTATTTACTTTATTCGCAACACGTTGATTTTTCTCTAGCTTTTCAGGATGAATAGTTTCACTGGAAGTGCTTATTATAATTAAATTATTATTTATTTGTACGGAACGTTTAGGAATATTTTCGGTAGATTTAGAATTATTCTTTGAATTTTTATTACAAACCTTTCTGCTTATATATTCTGTTTCGGATATAGGGATAGGTATACTTTTATTCTCTGTAGTCTGATCTTCCTTGCAATTTAATGGCTTGGCTTTGAGTCCGATTAAATTATTTTTTGATGGTTTAATAAAAATTTTTGAGTGAGATACACTCGCTATCTCCTTTTCTATTATGTTTGAAACATTCACGAAATTCGTGGAGCCTTGCTTTTGTATCTTTGCCAAGTCGAACGTGGAGAGGCACTTCGCACTTCCCAGCGGGTCCAATATCTCCGTGGTATTAGGCAGTGGATAATCGTTGCCTATCGTTTCGTCGTTCAGTTTTCTAATTTCCGATTCTTCTGCAAGTTCCTTGGCATTAGTATTGTTTATCTTGTTTGGGAGTTCGGAAAATTTCTCGCTGATGATCCTGTCTGTGGTGTCGTGCGTCCTGTTACTATTTAAAGTGACGTTATCCCTTATCACAGCAACGGAATGGTGTTTGCGTTGAAAAGTTGATTGATTCAAATGATCGTCATCCCTCTTTTGACTTAGATTTCTGTCGAGGTATTTACTTATGCATTTTTCTTCCCAGATTATTGCTCTTGCTCCTTTCCTGGCATCTTCCTCTATTCCCGGATTGTTTAGATATTTCCGCGACGGCGGTACAAATCTCCAATCCCTGTGGTTGTTTCCGGTGTACTTACTATTGTATGGGGAATGAGCGTTGTTTCGGTTATAATTATTCGGAGGTGTCGGACGCTGGTATCGTATTCTATCGTTCACTTGTTTTAATTCTCGTGTTGCTTTCACTGCTTGGCGGTTATTCCTGATATTGTTGTTAGCGTTCGGAGGACGTACGTTATTGCGTCTGTAATAGTTTGAGGGAGTCGGTCGTGTGGGTCGCGTTCTATCGGTTATTTGTTTCAATTCGTGTGCTGCATGGACGGCCTGACGATATGCGTCTTCTAAAGTGTGGTATCCTGCTAGCTTTACTCGCATATATACCTCGTTCGGAAGTCCTTTAACAAAAGCTTCTCTTACCTCCCAATCTATAGTTTCTTGGATATCGGGGGAAATGATTCCGTAGTCGCCCTTTTCTCCGTCCATTATTGCCAATCTAAGGTTTCTAACTCGGTCCATATAATCTAATATGTGTTCCCCGGGTCGTTGAAATATCGTTCCTAATTCCCCTCTATATTCATTAAGAGATTTCCTTGGGCCGAATAGGTCCTTTAATTTATTTCCAAAATCGTTTAGGCTCTTTAATTCCGTATCTTCGATGGCGAGGAACGCGTGTCCGCGGAGTTTATTGGTTAATAATTTTACTAATTGTGGTTCTTGGTACCTAGGAATCATATTTCGCGCGCGCTCGCAAGCTCTTAAAAATTGAAATACCGATGGTCGATAGCCGTCGAACACTGGCACCGATACGATCGCGTCTTTTACTTTAATTGATTGGGTAAATCCACTCGGCTGGGCCGTCACTTGTTGTGTCGTAGGCGACGATGCGGGTGTATTAGATTCTTGCTTTGCTTTGAGTTCATACACGCCGTTTTGTAGTTCAACGAGTTTTGTATTCATGTCGCGAAAATTCGCATCCCATGCTTTAAGTTTTTCCGATAACGTCAAGATTAAGTCTTCGTCTAATGATTCTAGCCCGGTCGCCATTATTTCTTAGGTATATAATTTATTGATAAATGTAACAACTTTAATCCTCTGTGGAGCGTATCCCACCGCTGCCACCAAAAAATATAATACTATCTAATGTTACGTTCCTGTTTGTTTGAATTGATTTTAAACCGTTGAATTCGCAAGATTTTTTTTTTTTTATTGTTTTAATTTTAATTAGTTTTTTTTTGTGTTTGTTTTAATTTATTTTGTTTTGTTTAATTTAATTTAATTTAATTTAGTTCGATTTAGTTGAGTTTCGTCAGGAGGGGAAAATTTACACGATATAATTATATTTAAGATATTGAATCAAGGTTTTCGATTAAAATCTATTTCTAAGTTGAAAGTTTATTGTTACGTACTCGTTTAAAGTCAATTCAAACTTTTGATTTTAATTTAATCTGAAGGGAAAGATTTAAATTTAATTGGCTGTATAAGAAATATTTCTCACACGGTAGTTGCTGCCACCAGAAACAGTCTGAGGACTGTTTCGAATAGAAAAATTCCTTGTACTTATTTTCGAAATAATCTATTGATAAATTAATTACTTATGGATAGCGTTGACTAGTGTTAGGCTACTGATAAAATAATTTCCACGTTTTTCGGCTAACCTGCTATGTGCAGGGATACTCGCACGGGAGAGGATTAAAGTTGGATAAAAATAAGTATTCGATTTGTTCGCACGGAATTTATCTAAACTTCAGTATAGAATTATTTAAAATTATATATATATATATATATATATATATATGTGTATGTATATATCTGTATGTAGGAATTATTTGAGAGTTCGGTTCAATTTCGTTGTATAGAATTTATTTAAATTTGAATATGGAATTATTCAAGTTGTTATATATATGTATATATATATATATATATATATATATAGCGTTTTAGGGACGGTAAAACAAGAGTGTTCGCGTTAATGGATTGGTTAAGATTTTGAATTTTCTTCGTTTGATGCAAATTTTATCTTTACGTTTCCTTCTCCTCCTCTCTTAATTTCGCCAATGAATCTATCATTGAACTGGACCTTAGTTCATTTGTTAGAGTGATTTTTTTTTTTTTTTTTTTTTTTTTTTTTACCGTTTCGATCTTCTTGCCTTCCGAATTGAGTGTTCACGAGAAAGAGATTTCAATGATCCTCTCTGTGTGGGGTTCGTGTGATTTCGCAAACCTTGCCCAAAGATGGGCAGTATTTTGCCAGCAGTGGGAGGAGGAATGCGAAGATCAATAGATGGTTCGATAGTCGAAACACCGTTATCCACAACCCAACACAGCGAATGATCCTTTGGTTAAGATTCAGAAGGGAATTATTCTATTTTATAATCGTATACAACGATGGCAAGAATGAAAATATCGGTCAATTAGATCTAATTTGATAGTCTTCTCTGCGTAAAACTCGTGTGATTTCGCAAGCCTTGCCCAAAGACGGGCAATGTTTTGCCAACAGTGGGAGGAGGAATGCGAAGATCAATGAGTGTTTCAGTAATTGAAGACACCGTTTTCACAAGCCTACGCAGCGAATGACCCTTTTGTTTATTCTCAAAATTGAAACGAAATTGAATGTATTAATTGATGATAAGTAAATCGGATTCGGTTCCTGGATGTGGCGAAGTTACTAGAGAAGAAGAAAATTTTATAAAAATTGAGACTCTTACCTTGTTCCGTCAGGGGCCATCGGCTCGCAATAGTCGTCGGTGAAATTTTTTTTTTATTTGGTTTAGTTATTCGACTCAGGTATAATTATTATTAGAACTTTAGTTTATTTATTTTGATTAGAAATACACTCTGAATAAGCTTGCGGCTTATTTATTCGGATAAACGTCGCGGGTATAAATATATTTATTTATGAGGATGTTTTTAAATCTCGCCAATGAAATGAACACTTAGAAAGATTTCTAACTTAATTTGTGACTTAAACTGAGCAATTAATAAGAGACCGTCGAGGTGCAATGCGCGAATGACGACAATATATTGACAACAAAATAACAAGCCGAAACGTAACGTACAATTAGCGACAAAATAATGGACTGAAACGTAACGTATAATTCGCGACAGAATAATGGACGATGTTCTGTGTTGCTGCGTTTATTTATAATAACATCCCCCACAGGGTGGCGGTCAACTGGTGGTTCGCTTCCGTGGGAATCGGGATGCTGCAGTTTGGGGTTCCCGAACTCGTACGTGAGAGAATGCAAATTCTGTAATCGTTGATGTCTCCTTTGCTTCGTTATCTTGTCTTTTAACTTCCAGATTCCCATCGCGGGTACGTGAGAAAATGCAAAAATCTGTATTTCGACTTAGTTCCCATCGGTTCTATTTTCTGCTGAGGTAGCGTCTAGGAGGCTTGGAGCTTTCCATGCTGGTCTAGTCTTTTCTCGAGAATTTTTATGTTAATACTGTGGGAATAATTTTTGTTCTTCGGCGCGTGGAAGGGCCGGTGGCTAGAGTCTCATTATTATATCGACACTTGCTCCGGCAACACGCGCGATCCGCCACTCTCCTGCAATAAGGATTTCTTCTGATTTATCTTCCGTGAGTTTGGTTTTGAAGAATATTTCCATGTTATGGTTGCTTCCGGGATTTAATTTGATTTTCGATTTTTGCTGTTTTCGTGGTTTTGATCTCTTTTCCTATTTTGTTGTTTCAGTGCAAGGGAAAGTGGGATTCCGAAGAACCGTGTGTGATTCCGAACGATGTATTCAGCGCATGACGCGTTGGCAGTTCCATCCTGAAGTTTCTTGATTTCGATTTTGCCGCTTTGGATATACCCCGTTCATATGTTAGTTATATATATATATATATATATATTTATTTATTTATACATTTTAAATATATTTGTTTAGTTTTATATTTTCTTTTTACTCGATTATATATATATATATTTTTTTATACAAAGTAATTTTCGCATAATAAAATTGTTAACAATGTGTTTTATGATTCATTTCTCGCGGCTGATTTCCACCAATCCCCGGCATTCCTGTCCCGTGTCTTTATTTATTGCTACCTCGGCACGACGTTCCATTTTGTATTAAATATTTATTTTCGCTGTTCTTTCCTTTTCCTTTTCTTTTCTTTTTTTCTATCGAAAGTATAATTTTATTATTATTATTTTTTGTAACACGTACGAATCAGTCCACGCATGTTTCAAAATGGCCGCCCGCGAATGTCCCTCGCATACAGTGACTTCTATTGATCTCGGATCTATTTATCGATTATGTGTAAATCTTGTTTCGGCGTTTTTGACGTATAGTCGAAGTGAAAAATATAGTATTTCGTATTTATCCAATGCGTACAATCATTGCGTGTGTTTCGACGTGCGCGTATAAATCTAACATGGCTGTTCGCAAATGTCATCAGTGAGGTTACAGTGGCGGGGTTTTAGTTTTATCGAACTGATTTTTCTGTCTGTCGCTCGTTTTCCCTTATTCTACCGCAATTAGACTGTATATTTATTGTTATTATTATTGTTAAAATGACAATAGTATTGTTCATGTGAATATATATATATATATATATTTATATTGTGTGTCATTTTAATGTGACTAATGTTTTGTAATTTTTTCGATATTGTTATTTATTGTGCTAAGTAGTTTATTTTATAGTGTTCAATAATATAAAACACACACAAACGTATATATATATATATATATATGCATATACATCTTTCTTGTAGTGGTGTAGTTTCATACGAAGTGAAATGTTAATTGTTTATTTTATGTTTACTAGATTGTTAATTTTGATTTAGTAGAATAGAACACGCATACACACATATAAGTATATATGTATATATTTCTGATAGTGTGACTTTTCATATAAATTCTTTAATTGTGTATTTGAGGTTATATGTCAATTATTTGTTTTCATATATACATATATGTTTTGTAATGTGACAACGTAGTATTGAGAGTTTTATTTCTATCGTTTACCAGATTATTATGTGTTTGATATGGTTTACATATTTATGCTGTACGCATTTCTCCCAGTCGAGGCGGTGTTAATTATTTTTGAACGTTTTAGCCTGTCGATAGGTTGTTACTTAGTCCCTAGTGTTGCGTTGTGTGTTCTATTTCTTTTATATTCATTTTTGTGTTTGCAATTCTTCAAGTCGTTGCGGTGTCAATTATTTTGAACGTTTTAGCCTGTCGATAGGTTGTTACTTAGTCCCTAGTGTTGCGTTGTGTGTTCTATTTCTTTTATATTCATTTAGATTATTAGTAGTAGTTTGGTTTAGAGTGTAGATTATATATTTATATATTTATATATATAGACATGCATGTTACGTAATGTAGTTCTCATTTATAATTATTTTACCCGAATGTTGGCTAGTTTTAAGTATGTATCTTAAATTAATAATTTTAATTTAATAATGTAGAGTGCGCACACATATATATATATTTCTGACGATGTAACCTCTATTTCTTTAATAATGCAATATTGTATGTTTTATGTATTCGTTAGACTATAAGTTCATTGATTTTATATACTCATATATTTATAGTTTGGTAATGTTGGATTTGTATTATTAGTATAGTATTGGAAGTATTGTTTCTAATATTTTCTGGGTTATTACATGTTTGGCATATATGTTAATATTTATATGTAACTCTCCAAGTTGTTGCTGCGTTGATTGAATAAAATATATTTATATACACATATATTCCTGGTGTTTCAATTATTTCCTTTTGTAGTTATTCTTATTTCTTGATTTACTCGTTTGGTTCGCGACTCGTTTAATTCATTAATTAATTTTATTTACTGATTTAAATTCTATCTTTTGTATTTTACATATTCCGTCTTCGTTGATTGATTGTAGTATATCTTCTTGTTGCTCCTTTTCCTTTATTTTGCAAATTTGTCATATATAATCCTTCTTATTCTTGGTTTATTTGATTGGTTCGTATCTAGTCCAGTTTATTAATTGATTTTATTTACTTTATTTTATACTGATAGTTGGATTTATTTGTCGCCCTCATTTGTTAATTTTTTATTTTGTTTTGTAGTAGCGTGTGTTCCTTGGTGTATACAAATTTTTCTCGCGCTGATTTGCGTATAGTAATTTTGTATCTTCGTTACGGCACGTGCGGAGCGCGGGACGTGACATACTCCATTTAACGTGCAGAATGTAATACACGCCAGTTTCAGCATCGAAACAAGCCCAACAGCTCGCAAATCGCTTTGATTTCGTCGATTTTGATGAAAACTGACCGTCATTTCATTCCCGTTTGAGATATTTCGACGTTTAAGCGCACTTTTTACTCCATTTAACGTGCAGAATGCAATGCACAACCGTTTAACCGTCGAAACAAGCGGAACAGCTCGCAAATCTCGATGATTTCGTCGATTTTGATGAAAACTGACCGTCATTTCCTTCCCGTTTGAGATTTTTCGACATTTAAGCGCTCTTTCTACTCCATTTAACGTGCAGAATGCAATGCACATCCGTTTAACCGTCGAAACAAGCGGAACAGCTCGCAAATCTCGATGATTTCGTCGATTTTGATGAAAACTGACCGTCATTTCCTTCCCGTTTGAGATATTTCGACGTTTAAACGCTCATTTCACTCCTTTCTACGTGCAGAATGTAATAAACAACCGTTTAACCGTCGAAAGAAGGGGAACAGCTCGCAAATCTCGATGATTTCGTCGATTTTGATGAAAACTGACCTTCATTTCCTTCCCGTTTGAGATATTTCGACGTTTAAACGCTCATTTCACTCCTTTTTACGTGCAGAATGTAATAAACAACCGTTTAACCGTCGAAAGAAGCGGAACAGCTCGCAAATCTCGATGATTTCGTCGATTTTGATGAAAACTGACCTTCATTTCCTTCCCGTTTGAGATATTTCGACGTTTAAAAGCTCATTTCACTCCTTTTTACGTGCAGAATGCAATGCACAACCGTTTAACCGTCGAAACAAGCGGAACAGCTCGCAAATCTCGATGATTTCGTCGATTTTGGTGAAAACTGTCCGTCATTTCCTTCCCGTTTGAGATATTTCAACGTTTAAACGCTCATTTCACTCCTTTTTACGTGCAGAATGAAATGCACAATCGTTTAACCGTCGAAACAAGCGGAACAGCTCGCAAATCTCGATGATTTCGTCGATTTTGATGGAAACTGACCGTCATTTCCTTCCCGTTTGAGATATTTCGATGTTTAAACGCTCATTTCACTCCTTTTTACTTGCAGAATGTAATAAACAACCGTTTAACCGTCGAAACAAGCGGAACAGCTCGCAAATCTCGATGATTTCGTCGATTTTGGTGAAAACTGACCGTCATTTCCTTCCCGTTTGAGATATTTCGACGTTTAAGCGCTCTTTTTACTCCATTTAACGTGCAGAATGTAATAAACAACCGTTTAACCGTCGAAACAAGCGGAACAGCTCGCAAATCTCGATGATTTCGTCGATTTTGATGAAAACTGACCGTCATTTCCTTCCCGTTTGAGATATTTCGACGTTTAAGCGCTCTTTTTACTCCATTTAACGTGCAGAATGTAATACACGAAAGTTTCAGCGTCGAAACAAGCCCAACAGCTCGCAAATCGCTTTGATTTCGTCGATTTTGATGAAAACTGACCGTCATTTCATTCCCGTTTGAGATATTTCGACGTTTAAGCGCTCTTTTTACTCCATTTAACGTGCAGAATGTAATACACGAAAGTTTCAGCGTCGAAACAAGCCCAACAGCTCGCAAATCGCTTTGATTTCGTCGATTTTGATGAAAACTGACCGTCATTTCATTCCCGTTTGAGATATTTCGACGTTTAAGCGCACTTTTTACTCCATTTAACGTGCAGAATGCAATGCACAACCGTTTAAACGTCGAAACAAGCGGAACAGCTCGCAAATCTCGATGATTTCGTCGATTTTGATGAAAACTGACCGTCATTTCCTTCCCGTTTGAGATTTTTCGACATTTAAGCGCTCTTTGTACTCCATTTAACGTGCAGAATGCAATGCACAACCGTTTAACCGTCGAAACAAGCGGAACAGCTCGCAAATCTCGATGATTTCGTCGATTTTGATGAAAACTGACCCTCATTTCCTTCCCGTTTGAGATATTTCGACGTTTAAGCGCTCTTTCTACTCCATTTAACGTGCAGAATGCAATGCACAACCGTTTAACCGTCGAAACAAGCGGAACAGCTCGCAAATCTCGATGATTTCGTCGATTTTGATGAAAATTGACCGTCATTTCCTTCCCGTTTGAGATTTTTCGACGTTTAAGCGCTCTTTATACTCCATTTAACATGCGGATTGTAATACACTCCAGTTCCAGCGTCGAAGCAAGCCCAACATCTCGCAAACCGCTTTCATTTCGTCGATTTTGATGAAAACTGACCGCCATTTCCTTCCCGTTTGAGATATTTCGACGTTTAAAGGCTCTTTTCACTCCTTTTTACGTGCAGAATGCAATGCAAAACGGTATAACCGTCGGAACAAGCGGAACAGCTCGCAAATCTCGATGATTTCGTCGATTTTGAACAAAACTGACCGTCATTTCCTTCCCGTTTGAGATATTTCGACGTTTAAGCGCTCTTTTTACTCCACTTAACGTGCAGAATGTAATACACGCCAGTTTCAGCTTCGAAACAAGGGGAACAGCTCGCAAATCTCAATGATTTCGTCGATTTTGAGGAATACTGACCGTCATTTCCTTCCCGTTTGAGATATTTCGACGTTTAAGCGCTCTTTATACTCCAGTTGACGTGCAGAATGTAAAGCATGCCAGTTTCAACGTCTAAACCAGCGGAACAGCTCGCAAATCTCGATGATTTCGTCGATTTTGACCAAAACTGACCGTCATTTCCTTCCCGTTTGAGATATTGTGACGTTTAAGCGCTCTTTTTACTCCATTTAACGTGCAGAATGTAATGCATGCCAGTTTCAACGTTTAAACAAGCGGAACAGCTCGCAAATCTCGATGATTTCGTTGATTTTGATGAAAACTGACCGTCATTTCCTTCCCGTTTGAGATATTTCGACGTTTAAACGCTCATTTCACTCCTTTTTACTTGCAGAATGTAATAAACAACCGTTTAACCGTCGAAACAAGCGGAACAGCTCGCAAATCTCGATGATTTCGTCGATTTTGATGAAAACTGACCGTCATTTCATTCCCGTTTGAGATATTTCGACGTTTTAGCGCCCTTTTTACTCCTTTTTACGTGCAGAAAACAATACACGCCAGTTTCAGCGTCGAAACAAGCCCAACAGCTCGCAAATCGCTTTGATTTCGTCGATTTTGATGAAAACTGACCGTCATTTCATTCCCGTTTGAGATATTTCGACGTTTAAGCGCACTTTTTGCTCCATTTAACGTGCAGAATGCAATGCACAACCGTTTAACCGTCGAAACAAGCGGAACAGCTCGCAAATCTCGATGATTTCGTCGATTTTGATGAAAGTGACCGTCATTTCCTTCCCGTTTGAGATATTTCGACATTTAAGCGCTCTTTCTACTCCATTTAACGTGCAGAATGCAATGCACAACCGTCTAACCGTCGAAACAAGCGGAACAGCTCGCAAATCTCGATGATTTCGTCGATTTTGATGAAAACTGACCGTCATTTCCTTCCCGTTTGAGATATTTCGACGTTTACGCGCTCTTTTTACTCCATTTAACGTTCAGAATGTAATACACGCCAGTTTCAGCGTCGAAACAAGCCCAACAGCTCGCAAATCGCTTTGATTTCGTCGATTTTGATGAAAACTGACCCTCATTTCCTTCCCGTTTGAGATATTTCGACGTTTAAACGCTCATTTCACTCCTTTTTACGTGCAGAATGTAATAAACAACCGTTTAACCGTCGAAACAAGCGGAACAGCTCGCAAATCTCGATGATTTCGTCGATTTTGATGAAAACTGACCTTCATTTCCTTCCCGTTTGAGATATTTCGACGTTTAAGCGCTCTTTTTACTCCATTTAACGTGCAGAATGTAATACACGCCAGTTTCAGCATCGAAACAAGCGGAACAGCTCGCAAATCTCGATGATTTCGTCGATTTTGATGAAAACTGACCGTCATTTCCTTCCCGTTTGAGATATTTCGACGTTTAAACGCTCATTTCACTCCTTTTTACGTGCAGAATGTAATAAACAACCGTTTAACCGTCGAAAGAAGCGGAACAGCTCGCAAATCTCGATGATTTCGTCGATTTTGATGAAAACTGACCTTCATTTCCTTCCCGTTTGAGATATTTCGACGTTTTAGCGCTCTTTTTACTCCATTTAACGTGCAGAATGTAATACACGCCAGTTTCAGCATCGAAAGAAGCGGAACAGCTCGCAAATCTCGATGATTTCGTCGATTTTGATGAAAACTGACCTTCATTTCCTTCCCGTTTGAGATATTTCGACGTTTAAGCGCTCTTTTTACTCCATTTAACGTGCAGAATGTAATACACGCCAGTTTCAGCATCGAAACAAGCGGAACAGCTCGCAAATCTCGATGATTTCGTCGATTTTGATGAAAACTGACCGTCATTTCCTTCCCGTTTGAGATATTTCGACGTTTAAAAGTTCATTTCACACCTTTTTACGTGCAGAATGTAATAAACAACCGTTTAACCGTCGAAACAAGCGGAACAGCTCGCAAATCTCGATGATTTCGTCGATTTTGATGAAAACTGACCGTCATTTCCTTCCCGTTTGAGATATTTCGACGTTTAAGCGCTCTTTTTACTCCATTTAACGTTCAGAATGTAATACACGCCAGTTTCAGCGTCGAAACAAGCCCAACAGCTCGCAAATCGCTTTGATTTCGTCGATTTTGATGAAAACTGACCCTCATTTCCTTCCCGTTTGAGATATTTCGACGTTTAAGCGCTCTTTTTACTCCATTTAACGTGCAGAATGTAATACACGCCAGTTTCAGCATCGAAACAAGCCCAACAGCTCGCAAATCGCTTTGATTTCGTCGATTTTGATGAAAACTGACCGTCATTTCATTCCCGTTTGAGATATTTCGACGTTTAAGCGCACTTTTTACTCCATTTAACGTGCAGAATGCAATGCACAACCGTTTAACCGTCGAAACAAGCGGAACAGCTCGCAAATCTCGATGATTTCGTCGATTTTGATGAAAACTGACCGTCATTTCCTTCCCGTTTGAGATTTTTCGACATTTAAGCGCTCTTTCTACTCCATTTAACGTGCAGAATGCAATGCACATCCGTTTAACCGTCGAAACAAGCGGAACAGCTCGCAAATCTCGATGATTTCGTCGATTTTGATGAAATCTGACCGTCATTTCCTTCCCGTTTGAGATATTTCGGTATTTTAGCGCTCTTTGTACTCCATTTAACGTGCAGAATGCAATGCACAACCGTTTAACCGTCGAAACAAGCGGAACAGCTCGCAAATCTCGATGATTTCGTCGATTTTGTTGAAAACTGACCCTCATTCCCTTCCCGTTTGAGATATTTCGACGTTTAAACGCTCATTTCACTCCTTTTTACGTGCAGAATGTAATAAACAACCGTTTAACCGTCGAAACAAGCGGAACAGCTCGCAAATCTCGATGATTTCGTCGATTTTGATGAAAACTGACCTTCATTTCCTTCCCGTTTGAGATATTTCGACGTTTAAGCGCTCTTTTTACTCCATTTAACGTGCAGAATGTAATACACGCCAGTTTCAGCATCGAAACAAGCGGAACAGCTCGCAAATCTCGATGATTTCGTCGATTTTGATGAAAACTGACCGTCATTTCCTTCCCGTCTGAGATATTTCGACGTTGAAACGCTCATTTCACTCCTTTTTACTTGCAGAATGTAATAAACAACCGTTTAACCGTCGAAACAAGCGGAACAGCTCGCAAATCTCGATGATTTCGTCGATTTTGTTGAAAACTGACCCTCATTCCCTTCCCGTTTGAGATATTTCGACGTTTAAACGCTCATTTCACTCCTTTTTACGTGCAGAATGTAATAAACAACCGTTTAACCGTCGAAACAAGCGGAACAGCTCGCAAATCTCGATGATTTCGTCGATTTTGATGAAAACTGACCTTCATTTCCTTCCCGTTTGAGATATTTCGACGTTTAAGCGCTCTTTTTACTCCATTTAACGTGCAGAATGTAATACACGCCAGTTTCAGCATCGAAACAAGCGGAACAGCTCGCAAATCTCGATGATTTCGTCGATTTTGATGAAAACTGACCGTCATTTCCTTCCCGTTTGAGATATTTCGACGTTTAAACGCTCATTTCACTCCTTTTTACGTGCAGAATGTAATAAACAACCGTTTAACCGTCGAAACAAGCGGAACAGCTCGCAAATCTCGATGATTTCGTCGATTTTAATGAAAGTGACCGTCATTTCCTTCCCGTTTGAGATATTTCGACGTTTAAACGCTCATTTCACTCCTTTTTACGTGCAGAATGTAATAAACAACCGTTTAACCGTCGAAACAAGCGGAACAGCTCGCAAATCTCGATGATTTCGTCGATTTTAATGAAAGTGACCGTCATTTCCTTCCCGTTTGAGATATTTCGACATTTAAGCGCTCTTTCTACTCCATTTAACGTGCAGAATGCAATGCACAACCGTTTAACCGTCGAAACAAGCGGAACAGCTCGCAAATCTCGATGATTTCGTCGATTTTGATGAAAACTGACCGTCATTTCCTTCCCGTTTGAGATATTTCGACGTTTAAGCGCTCTTTTTACTCCATTTAACGTTCAGAATGTAATACACGCCAGTTTCAGCATCGAAACAAGCGGAACAGCTCGCAAATCTCGATGATTTCGTCGATTTTGATGAAAACTGACCGTCATTTCCTTCCCGTTTGAGATATTTCGACGTTTAAACGCTCATTTCACTCCTTTTTACGTGCAGAATGTAATAAACAACCGTTTAACCGTCGAAACAAGCGGAACAGCTCGCAAATCTCGATGATTTCGTCGATTTTGATGAAAACTGACCTTCATTTCCTTCCCGTTTGAGATATTTCGACGTTTAAGCGCTCTTTTTACTCCATTTAACGTGCAGAATGTAATACACGCCAGTTTCAGCATCGAAACAAGCGGAACAGCTCGCAAATCTCGATGATTTCGTCGATTTTGATGAAAACTGACCGTCATTTCCTTCCCGTTTGAGATATTTCGACGTTTAAACGCTCATTTCACTCCTTTCTACGTGCAGAATGTAATAAACAACCGTTTAACCGTCGAAAGAAGCGGAACAGCTCGCAAATCTCGATGATTTCGTCGATTTTGATGAAAACTGACCTTCATTTCCTTCCCGTTTGAGATATTTCGACGTTTAAACGCTCATTTCACTCCTTTTTACGTGCAGAATGTAATAAACAACCGTTTAACTGTCGAAAGAAGCGGAACAGCTCGCAAATCTCGATGATTTCGTCGATTTTGATGAAAACTGACCTTCATTTCCTTCCCGTTTGAGATATTTCGATGTTTAAACGCTCATTTCACTCCTTTTTACTTGCAGAATGTAATAAACAACCGTTTAACCGTCGAAACAAGCGGAACAGCTCGCAAATCTCGATGATTTCGTCGATTTTGATGAAAACTGTCCGTCATTTCCTTCCCGTTTGAGATATTTCGACGTTTAAACGCTCATTTCACTCCTTTTTACTTGCAGAATGTAATAAACAACCGTTTAACCGTCGAAACAAGCGGAACAGCTCGCAAATCGCTTTGATTTCGTCGATTTTGATGAAAACTGACCGTCATTTCCTTCCCGTTTGAGATTTTTCGACATTTAAGCGCTCTTTCTACTCCATTTAACGTGCAGAATGTAATACACGCCAGTTTCAGCATCGAAACAAGCGGAACAGCTCGCAAATCTCGATGATTTCGTCGATTTTGATGAAAACTGACCGTCATTTCCTTCCCGTTTGAGATATTTCGACGTTTAAACGCTCATTTCACTCCTTTTTACGTGCAGAATGTAATAAACAACCGTTTAACCGTCGAAACAAGCGGAACAGCTCGCAAATCTCGATGATTTCGTCGATTTTAATGAAAGTGACCGTCATTTCCTTCCCGTTTGAGATATTTCGACATTTAAGCGCTCTTTCTACTCCATTTAACGTGCAGAATGCAATGCACAACCGTTTAACCGTCGAAACAAGCGGAACAGCTCGCAAATCTCGATGATTTCGTCGATTTTGATGAAAACTGACCGTCATTTCCTTCCCGTTTGAGATATTTCGACGTTTAAGCGCTCTTTTTACTCCATTTAACGTTCAGAATGTAATACACGCCAGTTTCAGCGTCGAAACAAGCCCAACAGCTCGCAAATCGCTTTGATTTCGTCGATTTTGATGAAAACTGACCCTCATTTCCTTCCCGTTTGAGATATTTCGACGTTTAAACGCTCATTTCACTCCTTTTTACGTGCAGAATATAATAAACAACCGTTTATCCGTCGAAACAAGCGGAACAGCTCGCAAATCTCGATGATTCCGTCGATTTTGATGAAAACTGACCTTCATTTCCTTCCCGTTTGAGATATTTCGACGTTTAAGCGCTCTTTTTACTCCATTTAACGTGCAGAATGTAATACACGCCAGTTTCAGCATCGAAACAAGCGGAACAGCTCGCAAATCTCGATGATTTCGTCGATTTTGATGAAAACTGACCGTCATTTCCTTCCCGTTTGAGATATTTCGACGTTTAAACGCTCATTTCACTCCTTTTTACGTGCAGAATGTAATAAACAACCGTTTAACCGTCGAAACAAGCGGAACAGCTCGCAAATCTCGATGATTTCGTCGATTTTAATGAAAGTGACCGTCATTTCCTTCCCGTTTGAGATATTTCGACATTTAAGCGCTCTTTCTACTCCATTTAACGTGCAGAATGCAATGCACAGCCGTTTAACCGTCGAAACAAGCGGAACAGCTCGCAAATCTCGATGATTTCGTCGATTTTGATGAAAACTGACCGTCATTTCCTTCCCGTTTGAGATATTTCGACGTTTAAGCGCTCTTTTTACTCCATTTAACGTTCAGAATGTAATACACGCCAGTTTCAGCGTCGAAACAAGCCCAACAGCTCGCAAATCGCTTTGATTTCGTCGATTTTGATGAAAACTGACCCTCATTTCCTTCCCGTTTGAGATATTTCGACGTTTAAACGCTCATTTCACTCCTTTTTACGTGCAGAATGTAATAAACAACCGTTTAACCGTCGAAACAAGCGGAACAGCTCGCAAATCTCGATGATTTCGTCGATTTTGATGAAAACTGACCTTCATTTCCTTCCCGTTTGAGATATTTCGACGTTTAAGCGCTCTTTTTACTCCATTTAACGTGCAGAATGTAATACACGCCAGTTTCAGCATCGAAACAAGCGGAACAGCTCGCAAATCTCGATGATTTCGTCGATTTTCATGAAAACTGACCGTCATTTCCTTCCCGTTTGAGATATTTCGACGTTTAAACGCTCATTTCACTCCTTTCTACGTGCAGAATGTAATAAACAACCGTTTAACCGTCGAAAGAAGCGGAACAGCTCGCAAATCTCGATGATTTCGTCGATTTTGATGAAAACTGACCTTCATTTCCTTCCCGTTTGAGATATTTCGACGTTTAAACGCTCATTTCACTCCTTTTTACGTGCAGAATGTAATAAACAACCGTTTAACTGTCGAAAGAAGCGGAACAGCTCGCAAATCTCGATGATTTCGTCGATTTTGATGAAAACTGACCGTCATTTCCTTCCCGTTTGAGATATTTCGACGTTTAAACGCTCATTTCACTCCTTTCTACGTGCAGAATGTAATAAACAACCGTTTAACCGTCGAAAGAAGCGGAACAGCTCGCAAATCTCGATGATTTCGTCGATTTTGATGAAAACTGACCTTCATTTCCTTCCCGTTTGAGATATTTCGACGTTTAAACGCTCATTTCACTCCTTTTTACGTGCAGAATGTAATAAACAACCGTTTAACTGTCGAAAGAAGCGGAACAGCTCGCAAATCTCGATGATTTCGTCGATTTTGATGAAAACTGACCTTCATTTCCTTCCCGTTTGAGATATTTCGATGTTTAAACGCTCATTTCACTCCTTTTTACTTGCAGAATGTAATAAACAACCGTTTAACCGTCGAAACAAGCGGAACAGCTCGCAAATCTCGATGATTTCGTCGATTTTGATGAAAACTGACCGTCATTTCCTTCCCGTCTGAGATATTTCGACGTTGAAACGCTCATTTCACTCCTTTTTACTTGCAGAATGTAATAAACAACCGTTTAACCGTCGAAACAAGCGGAACAGCTCGCAAATCTCGATGATTTCGTCGATTTTGGTGAAAACTGACCGTCATTTCCTTCCCGTTTGAGATATTTCGACGTTTAAACGCTCATTTCACTCCTTTTTACGTGCAGAATGCAATGCACAACCGTTTAACCGTCGAAACAAGCGGAACAGCTCGCAAATCTCGATGATTTCGTCAATTTTGATTAAAACTGACCGTCATTTCCTTCCCGTTTGAGATATTTCGACGTTTAAACGCTCATTTCACTCCTTTTTACTTGCAGAATGTAATAAACAACCGTTTATCCGTCGAAACAAGCGGAACAGCTCGCAAATCTCGATGATTTCGTTGATTTTGATGAAAACTGTCCGTCATTTCCTTCCCGTTTGAGATATTTCGACGTTTAAACGCTCATTTCACTCCTTTTTACTTGCAGAATGTAATAAACAACCGTTTAACCGTCGAAACAAGCGGAACAGCTCGCAAATCGCTTTGATTTCGTCGATTTTGATGAAAACTGACCGTCATTTCCTTCCCGTTTGAGATTTTTCGACATTTAAGCGCTCTTTCTACTCCATTTAACGTGCAGAATGTAATACACGCCAGTTTCAGCATCGAAACAAGCGGAACAGCTCGCAAATCTCGATGATTTCGTCGATTTTGATGAAAACTGACCGTCATTTCCTTCCCGTTTGAGATATTTCGACGTTTAAACGCTCATTTCACTCCTTTTTACGTGCAGAATGTAATAAACAACCGTTTAACCGTCGAAACAAGCGGAACAGCTCGCAAATCTCGATGATTTCGTCGATTTTAATGAAAGTGACCGTCATTTCCTTCCCGTTTGAGATATTTCGACATTTAAGCGCTCTTTCTACTCCATTTAACGTGCAGAATGCAATGCACAACCGTTTAACCGTCGAAACAAGCGGAACAGCTCGCAAATCTCGATGATTTCGTCGATTTTGATGAAAACTGACCGTCATTTCCTTCCCGTTTGAGATATTTCGACGTTTAAGCGCTCTTTTTACTCCATTTAACGTTCAGAATGTAATACACGCCAGTTTCAGCGTCGAAACAAGCCCAACAGCTCGCAAATCGCTTTGATTTCGTCGATTTTGATGAAAACTGACCCTCATTTCCTTCCCGTTTGAGATATTTCGACGTTTAAACGCTCATTTCACTCCTTTTTACGTGCAGAATGTAATAAACAACCGTTTATCCGTCGAAACAAGCGGAACAGCTCGCAAATCTCGATGATTTCGTCGATTTTGATGAAAACTGACCTTCATTTCCTTCCCGTTTGAGATATTTCGACGTTTAAGCGCTCTTTTTACTCCATTTAACGTGCAGAATGTAATACACGCCAGTTTCAGCATCGAAACAAGCGGAACAGCTCGCAAATCTCGATGATTTCGTCGATTTTGATGAAAACTGACCGTCATTTCCTTCCCGTTTGAGATATTTCGACGTTTAAACGCTCATTTCACTCCTTTCTACGTGCAGAATGTAATAAACAACCGTTTAACCGTCGAAAGAAGCGGAACAGCTCGCAAATCTCGATGATTTCGTCGATTTTGATGAAAACTGACCTTCATTTCCTTCCCGTTTGAGATATTTCGACATTTAAGCGCTCTTTCTACTCCATTTAACGTGCAGAATGCAATGCACAACCGTTTAACCGTCGAAACAAGCGGAACAGCTCGCAAATCTCGATGATTTCGTCGATTTTGATGAAAACTGACCGTCATTTCCTTCCCGTTTGAGATATTTCGACGTTTAAGCGCTCTTTTTACTCCATTTAACGTTCAGAATGTAATACACGCCAGTTTCAGCGTCGAAACAAGCCCAACAGCTCGCAAATCGCTTTGATTTCGTCGATTTTGATGAAAACTGACCCTCATTTCCTTCCCGTTTGAGATATTTCGACGTTTAAACGCTCATTTCACTCCTTTTTACGTGCAGAATGTAATAAACAACCGTTTAACCGTCGAAACAAGCGGAACAGCTCGCAAATCTCGATGATTTCGTCAATTTTGATTAAAACTGACCGTCATTTCCTTCCCGTTTGAGATATTTCGACGTTTAAACGCTCATTTCACTCCTTTTTACTTGCAGAATGTAATAAACAACCGTTTATCCGTCGAAACAAGCGGAACAGCTCGCAAATCTCGATGATTTCGTTGATTTTGATGAAAACTGTCCGTCATTTCCTTCCCGTTTGAGATATTTCGACGTTTAAACGCTCATTTCACTCCTTTTTACTTGCAGAATGTAATAAACAACCGTTTAACCGTCGAAACAAGCGGAACAGCTCGCAAATCGCTTTGATTTCGTCGATTTTGATGAAAACTGACCGTCATTTCCTTCCCGTTTGAGATTTTTCGACATTTAAGCGCTCTTTCTACTCCATTTAACGTGCAGAATGTAATACACGCCAGTTTCAGCATCGAAACAAGCGGAACAGCTCGCAAATCTCGATGATTTCGTCGATTTTGATGAAAACTGACCGTCATTTCCTTCCCGTTTGAGATATTTCGACGTTTAAACGCTCATTTCACTCCTTTTTACGTGCAGAATGTAATAAACAACCGTTTAACCGTCGAAACAAGCGGAACAGCTCGCAAATCTCGATGATTTCGTCGATTTTAATGAAAGTGACCGTCATTTCCTTCCCGTTTGAGATATTTCGACATTTAAGCGCTCTTTCTACTCCATTTAACGTGCAGAATGCAATGCACAACCGTTTAACCGTCGAAACAAGCGGAACAGCTCGCAAATCTCGATGATTTCGTCGATTTTGATGAAAACTGACCGTCATTTCCTTCCCGTTTGAGATATTTCGACGTTTAAGCGCTCTTTTTACTCCATTTAACGTTCAGAATGTAATACACGCCAGTTTCAGCGTCGAAACAAGCCCAACAGCTCGCAAATCGCTTTGATTTCGTCGATTTTGATGAAAACTGACCCTCATTTCCTTCCCGTTTGAGATATTTCGACGTTTAAACGCTCATTTCACTCCTTTTTACGTGCAGAATGTAATAAACAACCGTTTATCCGTCGAAACAAGCGGAACAGCTCGCAAATCTCGATGATTTCGTCGATTTTGATGAAAACTGACCTTCATTTCCTTCCCGTTTGAGATATTTCGACGTTTAAGCGCTCTTTTTACTCCATTTAACGTGCAGAATGTAATACACGCCAGTTTCAGCATCGAAACAAGCGGAACAGCTCGCAAATCTCGATGATTTCGTCGATTTTGATGAAATCTGACCGTCATTTCCTTCCCGTTTGAGATATTTCGACGTTTAAACGCTCATTTCACTCCTTTTTACGTGCAGAATGTAATAAACAACCGTTTAACCGTCGAAACAAGCGGAACAGCTCGCAAATCTCGATGATTTCGTCGATTTTGATGAAAACTGACCTTCATTTCCTTCCCGTTTGAGATATTTCGACGTTTAAGCGCTCTTTTTACTCCATTTAACGTGCAGAATGTAATACACGCCAGTTTCAGCATCGAAACAAGCGGAACAGCTCGCAAATCTCGATGATTTCGTCGATTTTGATGAAAACTGACCGTCATTTCCTTCCCGTTTGAGATATTTCGACGTTTAAACGCTCATTTCACTCCTTTTTACGTGCAGAATGTAATAAACAACCGTTTAACCGTCGAAACAAGCGGAACAGCTCGCAAATCTCGATGATTTCTTCGATTTTGATGAAAACTGACCTTCATTTCCTTCCCGTTTGAGATATTTCGATGTTTAAACGCTCATTTCACTCCTTTTTACTTGCAGAATGTAATAAACAACCGTTTAACCGTCGAAACAAGCGGAACAGCTCGCAAATCTCGATGATTTCGTCGATTTTGATGAAAACTGACCGTCATTTCCTTCCCGTTTGAGATATTTCGACGTTTAAACGCTCATTTCACTCCTTTTTACTTGCAGAATGTAATAAACAACCGTTTAACCGTCGAAACAAGCGGAACAGCTCGCAAATCTCGATGATTTCGTCGATTTTGGTGAAAACTGACCGTCATTTCCTTCCCGTTTGAGATATTTCGACGTTTAAACGCTCATTTCACTCCTTTTTACGTGCAGAATGCAATGCACAACCGTTTAACCGTCGAAACAAGCGGAACAGCTCGCAAATCTCGATGATTTCGTCGATTTTGATTAAAACTGACCGTCATTTCCTTCCCGTTTGAGATATTTCGACGTTTAAACGCTCATTTCACTCCTTTTTACTTGCAGAATGTAATAAACAACCGTTTATCCGTCGAAACAAGCGGAACAGCTCGCAAATCTCGATGATTTCGTTGATTTTGATGAAAACTGTCCGTCATTTCCTTCCCGTTTGAGATATTTCGACGTTTAAACGCTCATTTCACTCCTTTTTACTTGCAGAATGTAATAAACAACCGTTTAACCGTCGAAACAAGCGGAACAGCTCGCAAATCGCTTTGATTTCGTCGATTTTGATGAAAACTGACCGTCATTTCCTTCCAGTTTGAGATATTTCGACGTTTAAAAGCTCATTTCACTCCTTTTTACGTGCGGAATGCAATGCACAACCGTTTAACCGTCGAAACAAGCGGAACAGCTCGCAAATCGCTTTGATTTCGTCGATTTTGATGAAAACTGACCGTCATTTCCTTCCAGTTTGAGATATTTCGACGTTTAAAAGCTCATTTCACTCCTTTTTACTTGCAGAATGTAATAAACAACCGTTTATCCGTCGAAACAAGCGGAACAGCTCGCAAATCTCGATGATTTCGTTGATTTTGATGAAAACTGTCCGTCATTTCCTTCCCGTTTGAGATATTTCGACGTTTAAACGCTCATTTCACTCCTTTTTACTTGCAGAATGTAATAAACAACCGTTTAACCGTCGAAACAAGCGGAACAGCTCGCAAATCTCGATGATTTCGTCGATTTTGATGAAAACTGACCGTCATTTCCTTCCCGTTTGAGATATTTCGACGTTTAAAAGTTCATTTCACTCCTTTTTACGTGCAGAATGCAATGCACAACCGTTTAACCGTCGAAACAAGCGGAACAGCTCGCAAATCTCGATGATTTCGTCGATTTTGGTGAAAACTGTCCGTCATTTCCTTCCCGTTTGAGATATTTCAACGTTTAAACGCTCATTTCACTCCTTTTTACGTGCAGAATGAAATGCACAACCGTTTAACCGTCGAAACAAGCGGAACAGCTCGCAAATCTCGATGATTTCGTCGATTTTGATGGAAACTGACCGTCATTTCCTTCCCGTTTGAGATATTTCGATGTTTAAACGCTCATTTCACTCCTTTTTACGTGCAGAATGTAATAAACAACCGCTTAACCGTCGAAACAAGCGGAACAGCTCGCAAATCTTGATGATTTCGTCGATTTTGATGAAAACTGACCTTCATTTCCTTCCCGTTTGAGATATTTCGACGTTTAAGCGCTCTTTTTACTCCATTTAACGTGCAGAATGTAATACACGCCAGTTTCAGCGTCGAAACAAGCCCAACAGCTCGCAAATCGCTTTGATTTCGTCGATTTTGATGAAAACTGACCGTCATTTCATTCCCGTTTGAGATATTTCGACGTTTAAGCGCATTTTTTACTCCATTTAACGTGCAGAATGCAATGCACGCCAGTTTCAGCTTCGAACCAAGCGGAACAGCTCGCAAATCTCGATGATTTCGTCGATTTTGACCAAAACTGACCGTCATTTCCTTCCCGCTTGAGATATTTCGACGTTTAAGCGCCCTTTTTACTCCATTTAACGTGCAGAATGCAATGCACAACCGTTTAACCGTCGAAACAAGCGGAACAGCTCGCAAATCTCGATGAATTCGTCAATTTTGATGAAAACTGACCTTCATTTCCTTCCCGTTTGAGATTTTTCGACGTTTAAGCGCTCTTTTTACTCCATTTAACGTGCAGAATATAATACACGCCAGTTTCAGCTTCGAAACAAGCGGAGCAGCTCGCAAATCTCGATGATTTCGTCGATTTTGACCAAAACTGACCGTCATTTCCTTCCCGCTTGAGATATTTCGACGTTTAAGCGCCCTTTTTACTCCATTTAACGTGCAGAATGCAATGCACAACCGTTTAACCGTCGAAACAAGCGGAACAGCTCGCAAATCTCGATGATTTCGTCGATTTTGATTAAAACTGACCGTCATTTCCTTCCCGTTTGAGATATTTCGATGTTTAAACGCTCATTTCACTCCTTTTTACGTGCAGAATGTAATAAACAACCGCTTAACCGTCGAAACAAGCGGAACAGCTCGCAAATCTCGATGATTTCGTCGATTTTGATGAAAACTGACCTTCATTTCCTTCCCGTTTGAGATATTTCGACGTTTAAGCGCTCTTTTTACTCCATTTAACGTGCAGAATGTAATACACGAAAGTTTCAGCGTCGAAACAAGCCCAACAGCTCGCAAATCGCATTGATTTCGTCGATTTTGATGAAAACTGACCGTCATTTCATTCCCGTTTGAGATATTTCGACGTTTAAGCGCACTTTTTACTCCATTTAACGTGCAGAATGCAATGCACAACCGTTTAAACGTCGAAACAAGCGGAACAGCTCGCAAATCTCGATGATTTCGTCGATTTTGATGAAAACTGACCGTCATTTCCTTCCCGTTTGAGATTTTTCGACGTTTAAACGCTCATTTCACTCCTTTTTACGTGCAGAATGTAATAAACAACCGTTTAACCGTCGAAAGAAGCGGAACAGCTCGCAAATCTCGATGATTTCGTCGATTTTGATGAAAACTGACCTTCATTTCCTTCCCGTTTGAGATTTTTCGACGTTTAAGCGCTCTTTTTACTCCATTTAACGTGCAGAATATAATACACGCCAGTTTCAGCTTCGAACCAAGCGGAACAGCTCGCAAATCTCGATGATTTCGTCGATTTTGACCAAAACTGACCGTCATTTCCTTCCCGCTTGAGATATTTCGACGTTTAAGCGCCCTTTTTACTCCATTTAACGTGCAGAATGCAATGCACAACCGTTTAACCGTCGAAACAAGCGGAACAGCTCGCAAATCTCGATGATTTCGTCGATTTTGATGAAAACTGACCCTCATTCCCTTCCCGTTTGAGATATTTCGACGTTTAAACGCTCATTTCACTCCTTTTTACGTGCAGAATGTAATAAACAACCGTTTAACCGTCGAAACAAGCGGGCAGCTCGCAAATCTCGATGATTTCGTCGATTTTGATGAAAACTGACCTTCATTTCCTTCCCGTTTGAGATATTTCGACGTTTAAGCGCTCTTTTTACTCCTTTTTACGTGCAGAATGTAATAAACAACCGTTTAACCGTCGAAACAAGCGGAACAGCTCGCAAATCTCGATGATTTCGTCGATTTTAATGAAAGTGACAGTCATTTCCTTCCCGTTTGAGATATTTCGACATTTAAGCGCTCTTTCTACTCCATTTAACGTGCAGAATGCAATGCACAACCGTTTAACCGTCGAAACAAGCGGAACAGCTCGCAAATCTCGATGATTTCGTCGATTTTGATGAAAACTGACCGTCATTTCCTTCCCGTTTGAGATATTTCGACGTTTAAGCGCTCTTTTTACTCCATTTAACGTTCAGAATGTAATACACGCCAGTTTCAGCGTCGAAACAAGCCCAACAGCTCGCAAATCGCTTTGATTTCGTCGATTTTGATGAAAACTGACCCTCATTTCCTTCCCGTTTGAGATATTTCGACGTTTAAACGCTCATTTCACACCTTTTTACGTGCAGAATGTAATAAACAACCGTTTAACCGTCGAAACAAGCGGAACAGCTCGCAAATCTCGATGATTTCGTCGATTTTGATGAAAACTGACCTTCATTTCCTTCCCGTTTGAGATATTTCGACGTTTAAGCGCTCTTTTTACTCCATTTAACGTGCAGAATGTAATACACGCCAGTTTCAGCGTCGAAACAAGCCCAACAGCTCGCAAATCGCTTTGATTTCGTCGATTTTGATGAAAACTGACCTTCATTTCCTTCCCGTTTGAGATATTTCGACGTTTAAAAGCTCATTTCACTCCTTTTTACGTGCAGAATGCAATGCACAACCGTTTAACCGTCGAAACAAGCGGAACAGCTCGCAAATCTCGATGATTTCGTCGATTTTGATGGAAACTGACCGTCATTTCCTTCCCGTTTGAGATATTTCGATGTTTAAGCGCACTTTTTACTCCATTTAACGTGCAGAATGCAATGCACAACCGTTTAAACGTCGAAACAAGCGGAACAGCTCGCAAATCTCGATGATTTCGTCGATTTTGATGAAAACTGACCGTCATTTCCTTCCCGTTTGAGATTTTTCGACGTTTAAACGCTCATTTCACTCCTTTTTACGTGCAGAATGTAATAAACAACCGTTTAACCGTCGAAAGAAGCGGAACAGCTCGCAAATCTCGATGATTTCGTCGATTTTGATGAAAACTGACCTTCATTTCCTTCCCGTTTGAGATTTTTCGACGTTTAAGCGCTCTTTTTACTCCATTTAACGTGCAGAATATAATACACGCCAGTTTCAGCTTCGAAACAAGCGGAGCAGCTCGCAAATCTCGATGATTTCGTCGATTTTGACCAAAACTGACCGTCATTTCCTTCCCGCTTGAGATATTTCGACGTTTAAGCGCCCTTTTTACTCCATTTAACGTGCAGAATGCAATGCACAACCGTTTAACCGTCGAAACAAGCGGAACAGCTCGCAAATCTCGATGATTTCGTCGATTTTGATGGAAACTGACCGTCATTTCCTTCCCGTTTGAGATATTTCGATGTTTAAACGCTCATTTCACTCCTTTTTACGTGCAGAATGTAATAAACAACCGCTTAACCGTCGAAACAAGCGGAACAGCTCGCAAATCTCGATGATTTCGTCGATTTTGATGAAAACTGACCTTCATTTCCTTCCCGTTTGAGATATTTCGACGTTTAAGCGCTCTTTTTACTCCATTTAACGTGCAGAATGTAATACACGAAAGTTTCAGCGTCGAAACAAGCCCAACAGCTCGCAAATCGCATTGATTTCGTCGATTTTGATGAAAACTGACCGTCATTTCATTCCCGTTTGAGATATTTCGACGTTTAAGCGCACTTTTTACTCCATTTAACGTGCAGAATGCAATGCACAACCGTTTAAACGTCGAAACAAGCGGAACAGCTCGCAAATCTCGATGATTTCGTCGATTTTGATGAAAACTGACCGTCATTTCCTTCCCGTTTGAGATTTTTCGACGTTTAAACGCTCATTTCACTCCTTTTTACGTGCGGAATGTAATAAACAACCGTTTAACCGTCGAAAGAAGCGGAACAGCTCGCAAATCTCGATGATTTCGTCGATTTTGATGAAAACTGACCTTCATTTCCTTCCCGTTTGAGATTTTTCGACGTTTAAGCGCTCTTTTTACTCCATTTAACGTGCAGAATATAATACACGCCAGTTTCAGCTTCGAAACAAGCGGAGCAGCTCGCAAATCTCGATGATTTCGTCGATTTTGACCAAAACTGACCGTCATTTCCTTCCCGCTTGAGATATTTCGACGTTTAAGCGCCCTTTTTACTCCATTTAACGTGCAGAATGCAATGCACAACCGTTTAACCGTCGAAACAAGCGGAACAGCTCGCAAATCTCGATGATTTCGTCGATTTTGATGGAAACTGACCGTCATTTCCTTCCCGTTTGAGATATTTCGATGTTTAAACGCTCATTTCACTCCTTTTTACGTGCAGAATGTAATAAACAACCGCTTAACCGTCGAAACAAGCGGAACAGCTCGCAAATCTCGATGATTTCGTCGATTTTGATGAAAACTGACCTTCATTTCCTTCCCGTTTGAGATATTTCGACGTTTAAGCGCTCTTTTTACTCCATTTAACGTGCAGAATGTAATACACGAAAGTTTCAGCGTCGAAACAAGCCCAACAGCTCGCAAATCGCATTGATTTCGTCGATTTTGATGAAAACTGACCGTCATTTCATTCCCGTTTGAGATATTTCGACGTTTAAGCGCACTTTTTACTCCATTTAACGTGCAGAATGCAATGCACAACCGTTTAAACGTCGAAACAAGCGGAACAGCTCGCAAATCTCGATGATTTCGTCGATTTTGATGAAAACTGACCGTCATTTCCTTCCCGTTTGAGATTTTTCGACGTTTAAACGCTCATTTCACTCCTTTTTACGTGCAGAATGTAATAAACAACCGTTTAACCGTCGAAAGAAGCGGAACAGCTCGCAAATCTCGATGATTTCGTCGATTTTGATGAAAACTGACCTTCATTTCCTTCCCGTTTGAGATTTTTCGACGTTTAAGCGCTCTTTTTACTCCATTTAACGTGCAGAATATAATACACGCCAGTTTCAGCTTCGAAACAAGCGGAGCAGCTCGCAAATCTCGATGATTTCGTCGATTTTGACCAAAACTGACCGTCATTTCCTTCCCGCTTGAGATATTTCGACGTTTAAGCGCATTTTTTACTCCATTTAACGTGCAGAATGCAATGCACGCCAGTTTCAGCTTCGAACCAAGCGGAACAGCTCGCAAATCTCGATGATTTCGTCGATTTTGACCAAAACTGACCGTCATTTCCTTCCCGCTTGAGATATTTCGACGTTTAAGCGCCCTTTTTACTCCATTTAACGTGCAGAATGCAATGCACAACCGTTTAACCGTCGAAACAAGCGGAACAGCTCGCAAATCTCGATGAATTCGTCAATTTTGATGAAAACTGACCGTCATTTCCTTCCCTTTTGAGATATTTCGACGTTTAAGGGCTCTTTTTACTCCATTTAACGTGCAGAATGCAATGCACGCCAGTTTCAGCTTCGAAACAAGCGGAACAGCTCGCAAATCTAAATGATTTCGTCGATTTTGACGAAAACTAACCGTCATTTCTTTCCCGTTTGAGATATTTCTACGTTTAAGCGCACTTTTTACTCCATTTAACGTGCAGAATGTAATGCATGCCAGTTTCAACGTCTAAACAAGCGGAACAGCCCGCAAATCTCGATGTTTTCTTTTTATTTTGACCAAAACTGACCGTCATTTCTTTCCCGTTTGAGATATTTCGACGTTTAAGCGCTCTTTGTACTCCATTTAACGTGCAGAATGCAATGGACGCCAGTTTCACCTTCGGAACAAGCGGCACAGCTCGCAAATTTCGATGATTTCGTCGATTTTGATGAAAACTGACCTTCATTTCCTTCCCGTTTGAGATATTTCGACGTTTAAGCGCTCTTTTTACTCCTTTTTACGTGCAGAATGTAATAAACAACCGCTTAACCGTCGAAACAAGCGGAACAGCTCGCAAATCGCTTTGATTTCGTCGATTTTGATGAAAACTGACCTTCATTTCCTTCCCGTTTGAGATATTTCGACGTTTAAAAGCTCATTTCACTCCTTTTTACGTGCAGAATGCAATGCACAACCGTTTAACCGTCGAAACAAGCGGAACAGCTCGCAAATCTCGATGATTTCGTCGATTTTGATGGAAACTGACCGTCATTTCCTTCCCGTTTGAGATATTTCGATGTTTAAACGCTCATTTCACTCCTTTTTACGTGCAGAATGTAATAAACAACCGCTTAACCGTCGAAACAAGCGGAACAGCTCGCAAATCTCGATGATTTCGTCGATTTTGATGAAAACTGACCTTCATTTCCTTCCCGTTTGAGATATTTCGACGTTTAAGCGCTCTTTTTACTCCATTTAACGTGCAGAATGTAATACACGAAAGTTTCAGCGTCGAAACAAGCCCAACAGCTCGCAAATCGCATTGATTTCGTCGATTTTGATGAAAACTGACCGTCATTTCATTCCCGTTTGAGATATTTCGACGTTTAAGCGCACTTTTTACTCCATTTAACGTGCAGAATGCAATGCACAACCGTTTAAACGTCGAAACAAGCGGAACAGCTCGCAAATCTCGATGATTTCGTCGATTTTGATGAAAACTGACCGTCATTTCCTTCCCGTTTGAGATTTTTCGACGTTTAAACGCTCATTTCACTCCTTCTTACGTGCAGAATGTAATAAACAACCGTTTAACCGTCGAAAGAAGCGGAACAGCTCGCAAATCTCGATGATTTCGTCGATTTTGATGAAAACTGACCTTCATTTCCTTCCCGTTTGAGATTTTTCGACGTTTAAGCGCTCTTTTTACTCCATTTAACGTGCAGAATATAATACACGCCAGTTTCAGCTTCGAAACAAGCGGAGCAGCTCGCAAATCTCGATGATTTCGTCGATTTTGACCAAAACTGACCGTCATTTCCTTCCCGCTTGAGATATTTCGACGTTTAAGCGCCCTTTTTACTCCATTTAACGTGCAGAATGCAATGCACAACCGTTTAACCGTCGAAACAAGCGGAGCAGCTCGCAAATCTCGATGATTTCGTCGATTTTGATGGAAACTGACCGTCATTTCCTTCCCGTTTGAGATATTTCGATGTTTAAACGCTCATTTCACTCCTTTTTACGTGCAGAATGTAATAAACAACCGCTTAACCGTCGAAACAAGCGGAACAGCTCGCAAATCTCGATGATTTCGTCGATTTTGATGAAAACTGACCTTCATTTCCTTCCCGTTTGAGATATTTCGACGTTTAAGCGCTCTTTTTACTCCATTTAACGTGCAGAATGTAATACACGAAAGTTTCAGCGTCGAAACAAGCCCAACAGCTCGCAAATCGCATTGATTTCGTCGATTTTGATGAAAACTGACCGTCATTTCATTCCCGTTTGAGATATTTCGACGTTTAAGCGCACTTTTTACTCCATTTAACGTGCAGAATGCAATGCACAACCGTTTAAACGTCGAAACAAGCGGAACAGCTCGCAAATCTCGATGATTTCGTCGATTTTGATGAAAACTGACCGTCATTTCCTTCCCGTTTGAGATTTTTCGACGTTTAAACGCTCATTTCACTCCTTTTTACGTGCAGAATGTAATAAACAACCGTTTAACCGTCGAAAGAAGCGGAACAGCTCGCAAATCTCGATGATTTCGTCGATTTTGATGAAAACTGACCTTCATTTCCTTCCCGTTTGAGATTTTTCGACGTTTAAGCGCTCTTTTTACTCCATTTAACGTGCAGAATATAATACACGCCAGTTTCAGCTTCGAAACAAGCGGAGCAGCTCGCAAATCTCGATGATTTCGTCGATTTTGACCAAAACTGACCGTCATTTCCTTCCCGCTTGAGATATTTCGACGTTTAAGCGCATTTTTTACTCCATTTAACGTGCAGAATGCAATGCACGCCAGTTTCAGCTTCGAACCAAGCGGAACAGCTCGCAAATCTCGATGATTTCGTCGATTTTGACCAAAACTGACCGTCATTTCCTTCCCGCTTGAGATATTTCGACGTTTAAGCGCCCTTTTTACTCCATTTAACGTGCAGAATGCAATGCACAACCGTTTAACCGTCGAAACAAGCGGAACAGCTCGCAAATCTCGATGAATTCGTCAATTTTGATGAAAACTGACCGTCATTTCCTTCCCTTTTGAGATATTTCGACGTTTAAGGGCTCTTTTTACTCCATTTAACGTGCAGAATGCAATGCACGCCAGTTTCAGCTTCGAAACAAGCGGAACAGCTCGCAAATCTAAATGATTTCGTCGATTTTGACGAAAACTAACCGTCATTTCTTTCCCGTTTGAGATATTTCTACGTTTAAGCGCACTTTTTACTCCATTTAACGTGCAGAATGTAATGCATGCCAGTTTCAACGTCTAAACAAGCGGAACAGCCCGCAAATCTCGATGTTTTCTTTTTATTTTGACCAAAACTGACCGTCATTTCTTTCCCGTTTGAGATATTTCGACGTTTAAGCGCTCTTTGTACTCCATTTAACGTGCAGAATGCAATGCACGCCAGTTTCAGCTTCGAAACAAGCGGAACAGCTCGCAAATTTCGATGATTTCGTCGATTTTGATGAAAACTGACAGTCATATCCTTCCCGTTTGAGATTTTTCGACGTTTTAGCGCTCTTTTTACTCCTTTTTACGTGCAGAATGCAATACACGCCAGTTTGAGCGTCGGAACAAGCGGAACAGCTCGAAAATCTCGATGATTTCGTCGATTTTGATGAAAACTGACCGTCATTTCCTTCCCGTTTGAGATATTTCGACGTTTAAGGGCTCTTTTTACTCCATTTAACGTGCAGAATGCAATGCACAACCGTTTAACCGTCGAAAGAAGCGGAACAGCTCGCAAATCTCGATGATTTCGTCGATTTTGACCAAAACTGACCGTCATTTCCTTCCCGCTTGAGATATTTCGACGTTTAAGCGCTCTTTTTACTCCATTTAACGTGCAGAATGCAATGCACAACCGTTTAACCGTCGAAACAAGCGGAACAGCTCGCAAATCTCAATGATTTCGTCGATTTTGACCAAAACTGACCGTCATTTCCTTCCCGCTTGAGATATTTCGACGTTTAAGCGCACTTTTTACTCCATTTAACGTGCAGAATGCAATGCACGCCAGTTTCAGCTTCGAAACAAGCGGAACAGCTCGCAAATCTAAATGATTTCGTCGATATTGATGAAAACTGACAGTCATATCCTTCCCGTTTGAGATTTTTCGACGTTTTAGCGCTCTTTTTACTCCTTTTTACGTGCAGAATGCAATACACGCCAGTTTGAGCGTCGGAACAAGCGGAACAGCTCGAAAATCTCGATGATTTCGTCGATTTTGATGAAAACTGACCGTCATTTCCTTCCCGTTTGAGATATTTCGTCGTTTAAGGGCTCTTTTTACTCCATTTAACGTGCAGAATGCAATGCACAACCGTTTAACCGTCGAAACAAGCGGAACAGCTCGCAAATCTCGATGATTTCGTCGATTTTGATGAAAACTGACCGTCATTTCCTTCCCGTTTGAGATTTTTCGACGTTTAAGCGCTCTTTTTACTCCATTTAACGTGCAGAATGTAATACACGCCAGTTTCAGCTTCGAAACAAGCGGAGCAGCTCGCAAATCTCGATGATTTCGTCGATTTTGACCAAAACTGACCGTCATTTCCTTCCCGCTTGAGATATTTCGACGTTTAAGCGCATTTTTTACTCCATTTAACTTGCAGAATGCAATGCACGCCTGTTTCAGCTTCGAAACAAGCGGAACAGCTCGCAAATCTCGATGATTTCGTCGATTTTGACCAAAACTGACCGTCATTTCCTTCCCGCTTGAGATATTTCGACGTTTAAGCGCTCTTTTTACTCCATTTAACGTGCAGAATGCAATGCACGCCAGTTTCAGCTTCGAAACAAGCGGAACAGCTCGCAAATCTCGATGATTTCGTCGATTTTGACCAAAACTGACCGTCATTTCCTTCCCGCTTGAGATATTTCGACGTTTAAGCGCTCTTTTTACTCCATTTAACGTGCAGAATGCAATGCACAACCGTTTAACCGTCGAAACAAGCGGAACAGCTCGCAAATCTCGATGATTTCGTCGATTTTGATGAAAACTGACCGTCATTTCCTTCCCGTTTGAGATTTTTCGACGTTTAAGCGCTCTTTTTACTCCATTTAACGTGCAGAATGTAATACACGCCAGTTTCAGCTTCGAAACAAGCGGAGCAGCTCGCAAATCTCGATGATTTCGTCGATTTTGACCAAAACTGACCGTCATTTCCTTCCCGCTTGAGATATTTCGACGTTTTAGCGCTCTTTTTACTCCTTTTTACGTGGAGAATGCAATACACGCCAGTTTGAGCGTCGGAACAAGCGGAACAGCTCGAAAATCTCGATGATTTCGTCGATTTTGATGAAAACTGACCGTCATTTCCTTCCCGTTTGAGATATTTCGACGTTTAAGGGCTCTTTTTACTCCATTTAACGTGCAGAATGCAATGCACAACCGTTTAACCGTCGAAACAAGCGGAACAGCTCGCAAATCTCGATGATTTCGTCGATTTTGATGAAAACTGACCGTCATTTCCTTCCCGTTTGAGATTTTTCGACGTTTAAGCGCTCTTTTTACTCCATTTAACGTGCAGAATGTAATACATGCCAGTTTCAGCTTCGAAACAAGCGGAGCAGCTCGCAAATCTCGATGATTTCGTCGATTTTGACCAAAACTGACCGTCATTTCCTTCCCGCTTGAGATATTTCAACGTTTAGCGCATTTTTTACTCCATTTAACGTGCAGAATGCAATGCACGCCAGTTTCAGCTTCGAAACAAGCGGAACAGCTCGCAAATCTCGATGATTTCGTCGATTTTGACCAAAACTGACCGTCATTTCCTTCCCGCTTGAGATATTTCGACGTTTAAGCGCTCTTTTTACTCCATTTAACGTGCAGAATGCAATGCACGCCAGTTTCAGCTTCGAAACAAGCGGGACAGCTCGCAAATCTCAATGATTTCGTCGATTTTGACCAAAACTGACCGTCATTTCCTTCCCGTTTGAGATATTTCGACGTTTAAGCGCTCTTTTTACTCCATTTAACGTGCAGAATGTAATGCATGCCAGTTTCAAAGTCTAAACAAGCGGAACAGCTCGCAAATCTCGATGATTTCGTCGATTTTGACGAAAACTAACCGTCATTTCCTTCCCGTTTCAGATATTTCGACGTTTAAGCGCACTTTTCACTCCATTTAACGTGCAGAATGTAATGCATGCCAGTTTCAACGTCTAAACAAGCGGAACAGCTCGCAAATCTCGATGTTTTCTTTTTATTTTGACCAAAACTGACCGTCATTTCCTTCCCGTTTGAGATATTTCGACGTTTAAGCGCTCTTTATACTCCAGTTAACGTGCAGAATGTAATGCATGCCAGTTTCAACGTCTAAACCAGTGGAACAGCTCGCAAATCTCGATGATTTCGTCGATTTTGACCAAAACTGACCGTCATTTCTTTCCCGTTTGAGATATTTCGACGTTTAAGCGCTCTTTGTACTCCATTTAACGTGCAGAATGCAATGGACGCCAGTTTCACCTTCGGAACAAGCGGCACAGCTCGCAAATTTCGTTGATTTCGTCGATTTTAATGAAAACTGACAGTCATATCCTTCCCGTTTGAGATTTTTCGACGTTTTAGCGCTCCTTTTACTCCTTTTTACGTGCAGAATGCAATACACGCCAGTTTGAGCGTCGGAACAAGCGGAACAGCTCGAAAATCTCGATGATTTCGTCGATTTTGATGAAAACTGACCGTCATTTCCTTCCCATTTGAGATATTTCGACGTTTAAGGGCTCTTTTTACGCCATTTAACGTGCAGAATGTAGTGCATGCCAGTTTCAACGTCTAAACAAGCGGAACAGCTCGCAAATCTCGATGATTTCGTCGATTTTGACCAAAACTGACCGTCATTTCCTTCCCGCTTGAGATATTTCGACGTTTAAGCGCTCTTTTTACTCCATTTAACGTGCAGAATGCAATGCACGCCAGTTTCAGCTTCGAAACAAGCGGAACAGCTCGCAAATCTCGATGATTTCGTCGATTTTGACCAAAACTGACCGTCATTTCCTTCCCGTTTGAGATATTTCGACGTTTAAGGGCTCTTTTTACTCCATTTAACGTGCAGAATGCAATGCACAACCGTTTAACCGTCGAAACAAGCGGAACAGCTCGCAAATCTCGATGATTTCGTCGATTTTGATGAAAACTGACCGTCATTTCCTTCCCGTTTGAGATTTTTCGACGTTTAAGCGCTCTTTTTACTCCATTTAACGTGCAGAATGTAATACATGCCAGTTTCAGCTTCGAAACAAGCGGAGCAGCTCGCAAATCTCGATGATTTCGTCGATTTTGACCAAAACTGACCGTCATTTCCTTCCCGCTTGAGATATTTCAACGTTTAGCGCATTTTTTACTCCATTTAACGTGCAGAATGCAATGCACGCCAGTTTCAGCTTCGAAACAAGCGGAACAGCTCGCAAATCTCGATGATTTCGTCGATTTTGACCAAAACTGACCGTCATTTCCTTCCCGCTTGAGATATTTCGACGTTTAAGCGCTCTTTTTACTCCATTTAACGTGCAGAATGCAATGCACGCCAGTTTCAGCTTCGAAACAAGCGGGACAGCTCGCAAATCTCAATGATTTCGTCGATTTTGACCAAAACTGACCGTCATTTCCTTCCCGTTTGAGATATTTCGACGTTTAAGCGCTCTTTTTACTCCATTTAACGTGCAGAATGTAATGCATGCCAGTTTCAAAGTCTAAACAAGCGGAACAGCTCGCAAATCTCGATGATTTCGTCGATTTTGACGAAAACTAACCGTCATTTCCTTCCCGTTTCAGATATTTCGACGTTTAAGCGCACTTTTCACTCCATTTAACGTGCAGAATGTAATGCATGCCAGTTTCAACGTCTAAACAAGCGGAACAGCTCGCAAATCTCGATGTTTTCTTTTTATTTTGACCAAAACTGACCGTCATTTCCTTCCCGTTTGAGATATTTCGACGTTTAAGCGCTCTTTATACTCCAGTTAACGTGCAGAATGTAATGCATGCCAGTTTCAACGTCTAAACCAGTGGAACAGCTCGCAAATCTCGATGATTTCGTCGATTTTGACCAAAACTGACCGTCATTTCTTTCCCGTTTGAGATATTTCGACGTTTAAGCGCTCTTTGTACTCCATTTAACGTGCAGAATGCAATGGACGCCAGTTTCACCTTCGGAACAAGCGGCACAGCTCGCAAATTTCGTTGATTTCGTCGATTTTAATGAAAACTGACAGTCATATCCTTCCCGTTTGAGATTTTTCGACGTTTTAGCGCTCTTTTTACTCCTTTTTACGTGCAGAATGCAATACACGCCAGTTTGAGCGTCGGAACAAGCGGAACAGCTCGAAAATCTCGATGATTTCGTCGATTTTGATGAAAACTGACCGTCATTTCCTTCCCTTTTGAGATATTTCGACGTTTAAGGGCTCTTTTTACGCCATTTAACGTGCAGAATGCAATGCACAACCGTTTAACTGTCGAAACAAGCGGAACAGCTCGCAAATCTCGATGATTTCGTCGATTTTGATGAAAACTGACCGTCATTTCCTTCCCGTTTGAGATTTTTCGACGTTTAAGCGCTCTTTTTACTCCATTTAACGTGCAGAATGTAATACACGCCAGTTTCAGCTTCGAAACAAGCGGAGCAGCTCGCAAATCTCGATGATTTCGTCGATTTTGACCAAAATTGACCGTCATTTCCTTCCCGCTTGAGATATTTCGACGTTTAAGCGCTCTTTTTACTCCATTTAAAGTGCAGAATGCAATGCACGCCAGTTTCAGCTTCGAAACAAGCGGAACAGCTCGCAAATCTCGATGATTTCGTCGATTATGACCAAAACTGACCGTCATTTCATTCCCGCTTGAGATATTTCGACGTTTAAGCGCATTTTTTACTCCATTTAACGTGCAGAATGCAATGCACAACCGTTTAACCGTCGAAACAAGCGGAACAGCTCGCAAATCTCAATGATTTCGTCGATTTTGACCAAAACTGACCGTCATTTCCTTCCCGCTTGAGATATTTCGACGTTTAAGCGCACTTTTTACTCCATTTAACGTGCAGAATGCAATGCACGCCAGTTTCAGCTTCGAAACAAGCGGAACAGCTCGCAAATCTAAATGATTTCGTCGATATTGATGAAAACTGACAGTCATATCCTTCCCGTTTGAGATTTTTCGACGTTTTAGCGCTCTTTTTACTCCTTTTTACGTGCAGAATGCAATACACGCCAGTTTGAGCGTCGGAACAAGCGGAACAGCTCGAAAATCTCGATGATTTCGTCGATTTTGATGAAAACTGACCGTCATTTCCTTCCCGTTTGAGATATTTCGACGTTTAAGGGCTCTTTTTACTCCATTTAACGTGCAGAATGCAATGCACAACCGTTTAACCGTCGAAACAAGCGGAACAGCTCGCAAATCTCGATGATTTCGTCGATTTTGACCAAAACTGACCGTCATTTCCTTCCCGCTTGAGATATTTCGACGTTTAAGCGTATTTTTTACTCCATTTAACGTGCAGAATGCAATGCACGCCAGTATCAGCTTCGAAACAAGCGGAACAGCTCGCAAATCTCGATGATTTCGTCGATTTTGACCAAAACTGACCGTCATTTCCTTCCCGCTTGAGATATTTCGACGTTTAAGCGCTCTTTTTACTCCATTTAACGTGCAGAATGCAATGCACGCCAGTTTCAGCTTCGAAACAAGCGGGACAGCTCGCAAATCTCAATGATTTCGTCGATTTTGACCAAAACTGACCGTCATTTCCTTCCCGCTTGAGATATTTCAACGTTTAAGCGCTCTTTTTACTCCATTTAACGTGCAGAATGTAGTGCATGCCAGTTTCAACGTCTAAACAAGCGGAACAGCTCGCAAATCTCGATGATTTCGTCGATTTTGACCAAAACTGACCGTCATTTCCTTCCCGCTTGAGATATTTCGACGTTTAAGCGCTCTTTTTACTCCATTTAACGTGCAGAATGCAATGCACAACCGTTTAACCGTCGAAACAAGCGGAACAGCTCGCAAATCGCTTTGATTTCGTCGATTTTGATGAAACCTGACCGTCATTTCCTTCCCGTTTGAGATTTTTCGACGTTTAAGCGCTCTTTTTACTCCATTTAACGTGCAGAATGTAATACACGCCAGTTTCAGCTTCGAAACAAGCGGAGCAGCTCGCAAATCTCGATGATTTCGTCGATTTTGACCAAAACTGACCGTCATTTCCTTCCCGCTTGAGATATTTCAACGTTTAAGCGCTCTTTTTACTCCATTTAACGTGCAGAATGTAGTGCATGCCAGTTTCAACGTCTAAACAAGCGGAACAGCTCGCAAATCTCGATGATTTCGTCGATTTTGACCAAAATTAACCGTCATTTCCTTCCCGCTTGAGATATTTCGACGTTTAAGCGCTCTTTTTAGTCCATTTAACGTGCAGAATGTAATGAATGCCAGTTTCAACATCTGAACAAGCGGAACAGCTCGCAAATCTCGATGATTTCGTCGATTTTGACCAAAATTGACCGTCATTTCCTTCCCGCTTGAGATATTTCGACGTTTAAGCGCACTTTTTACGCCATTTAACGTGCAGAATGTAACGCATGCCAGATTCAACGTTTAAACAAGCGGAACAGCTCGCAAATCTCGATGATTTCGTCGATTTTGACCAAAATTGACCGTCATTTCCTTCCCGCTTGAGATATTTCGACGTTTAAGCGCTCTTTTTACTCCATTTAAAGTGCAGAATGCAATGCACGCCAGTTTCAGCTTCGAAACAAGCGGAACAGCTCGCAAATCTCGATGATTTCGTCGATTATGACCAAAACTGACCGTCATTTCCTTCCCGCTTGAGATATTTCGACGTTTAAGCGCTCTTTTTACTCCATTTAACGTGCAGAATGTAGTGCATGCCAGTTTCAACGTCTAAACAAGCGGAACAGCTCGCAAATCTCGATGATTTCGTCGATTTTGACGAGAACTAACAGTCATTTCCTTCCCGTTTGAGATATTTCGACGTTTAAGCGCTCTTTTTACTCCATTTAACGTGCAGAATGTAACGCATGCCAGTTTCAACGTTTAAACAAGCGGAACAGCTCGCAAATCTCGATGATTTCGTCGATTTTGACCAAAATTGACCGTCATTTCCTTCCCGCTTGAGATATTTCGACGTTTAAGCGCTCTTTTTACTCCATTTAACGTGCAGAATGTAATGAATGCCAGTTTCAACGTCTGAACAAGCGGAACAGCTCGCAAATCTCGATGATTTCGTCGATTTTGACCAAAATTGACCGTCATTTCCTTCCCGCTTGAGATATTTCGACGTTTAAGCGCTCTTTTTACGCCATCTAACGTGCAGAATGTAACGCATGCCAGTTTCAACGTTTAAACAAGCGGAACAGCTCGCAAATCTCGATGATTTCGTCGATTTTGACCAAAATTGACCGTCATTTCTTTCCCGCTTGAGATATTTCGACGTTTAAGCGCTCTTTTTACTCCATTTAACGTGCAGAATGTAGTGCATGCCAGTTTCAACGTCTAAACAAGCGGAACAGCTCGCAAATCTCGATGATTTCGTCGATTTTGACGAGAACTAACAGTCATTTCCTTCCCGTTTGAGATATTTCGACGTTTAAGCGCTCTTTTTACTCCATTTAACGTGCAGAATGTAACGCATGCCAGTTTCAACGTTTAAACAAGCGGAACAGCTCGCAAATCTCGATGATTTCGTCGATTTTGACGAGAACTAACAGTCATTTCCTTCCCGTTTGAGATATTTCGACGTTTAAGCGCTCTTTTTACTCCATTTAACGTGCAGAATGTAACGCATGCCAGTTTCAACGTTTAAACAAGCGGAACAGCTCGCAAATCTCGATGATTTCGTCGATTTTGACCAAAATTGACCGTCATTTCCTTCCCGCTTGAGATATTTCGACGTTTAAGCGCTCTTTTTACTCCATTTAACGTGCAGAATGTAATGCACGCCAGTTTCAGCTTCGAAACAAGCGGGACAGCTCGCAAATCTCAATGATTTCGTCGATTTTGACCAAAACTGACCGTCATTTCCTTCCCGTTTGAGATATTTCGACGTTTAAGCGCTCTTTTTACTCCATTTAACGTGCAGAATGTAATGCATGCCAGTTTCAAAGTCTAAACAAGCGGAACAGCTCGCAAATCTCGATGATTTCGTCGATTTTGACGAAAACTAACCGTCATTTCCTTCCCGTTTCAGATATTTCGACGTTTAAGCGCACTTTTCACTCCATTTAACGTGCAGAATGTAATGCATGCCAGTTTCAACGTCTAAACAAGCGGAACAGCTCGCAAATCTCGATGTTTTCTTTTTATTTTGACCAAAACTGACCGTCATTTCCTTCCCGTTTGAGATATTTCGACGTTTAAGCGCTCTTTATACTCCAGTTAACGTGCAGAATGTAATGCATGCCAGTTTCAACGTCTAAACCAGCGGAACAGCTCGCAAATCTCGATGATTTCGTCGATTTTGACCAAAACTGACCGTCATTTCCTTCCCTTTTGAGATATTTCGACGTTTAAGGGCTCTTTTTACGCCATTTAACGTGCAGAATGCAATGCACAACCGTTTAACTGTCGAAACAAGCGGAACAGCTCGCAAATCTCGATGATTTCGTCGATTTTGATGAAAACTGACCGTCATTTCCTTCCCGTTTGAGATTTTTCGACGATTAAGCGCTCTTTTTACTCCATTTAACGTGCAGAATGTAATACACGCCAGTTTCAGCTTCGAAACAAGCGGAGCAGCTCGCAAATCTCGATGATTTCGTCGATTTTGACCAAAACTGACCGTCATTTCCTTCCCGCTTGAGATATTTCGACGTTTAAGCGCTCTTTTTACTCCATTTAACGTGCAGAATGTAGTGCATGCCAGTTTCAACGTCTAAACAAGCGGGACAGCTCGCAAATCTCAATGATTTCGTCGATTTTGACCAAAACTGACCGTCATTTCCTTCCCGTTTGAGATATTTCGACGTTTAAGCGCTCTTTTTACTCCATTTAACGTGCAGAATGTAATGCATGCCAGTTTCAAAGTCTAAACAAGCGGAACAGCTCGCAAATCTCGATGATTTCGTCGATTTTGACGAAAACTAACCGTCATTTCCTTCCCGTTTCAGATATTTCGACGTTTAAGCGCACTTTTCACTCCATTTAACGTGCAGAATGTAATGCATGCCAGTTTCAACGTCTAAACAAGCGGAACAGCTCGCAAATCTCGATGTTTTCTTTTTATTTTGACCAAAACTGACCGTCATTTCCTTCCCGTTTGAGATATTTCGACGTTTAAGCGCTCTTTATACTCCAGTTAACGTGCAGAATGTAATGCATGCCAGTTTCAACGTCTAAACCAGCGGAACAGCTCGCAAATCTCGATGATTTCGTCGATTTTGACCAAAACTGACCGTCATTTCCTTCCCTTTTGAGATATTTCGACGTTTAAGGGCTCTTTTTACGCCATTTAACGTGCAGAATGCAATGCACAACCGTTTAACTGTCGAAACAAGCGGAACAGCTCGCAAATCTCGATGATTTCGTCGATTTTGATGAAAACTGACCGTCATTTCCTTCCCGTTTGAGATTTTTCGACGATTAAGCGCTCTTTTTACTCCATTTAACGTGCAGAATGTAATACACGCCAGTTTCAGCTTCGAAACAAGCGGAGCAGCTCGCAAATCTCGATGATTTCGTCGATTTTGACCAAAACTGACCGTCATTTCCTTCCCGCTTGAGATATTTCGACGTTTAAGCGCTCTTTTTACTCCATTTAACGTGCAGAATGTAGTGCATGCCAGTTTCAACGTCTAAACAAGCGGAACAGCTCGCAAATCTCGATGATTTCGTCGATTTTGACCAAAATTAACCGTCATTTCCTTCCCTTTTGAGATATTTCGACGTTTAAGGGCTCTTTTTACGCCATTTAACGTGCAGAATGCAATGCACAACCGTTTAACTGTCGAAACAAGCGGAACAGCTCGCAAATCTCGATGATTTCGTCGATTTTGATGAAAACTGACCGTCATTTCCTTCCCGTTTGAGATTTTTCGACGATTAAGCGCTCTTTTTACTCCATTTAACGTGCAGAATGTAATACACGCCAGTTTCAGCTTCGAAACAAGCGGAGCAGCTCGCAAATCTCGATGATTTCGTCGATTTTGACCAAAACTGACCGTCATTTCCTTCCCGCTTGAGATATTTCAACGTTTAAGCGCTCTTTTTACTCCATTTAACGTGCAGAATGTAGTGCATGCCAGTTTCAACGTCTAAACAGGCGGAACAGCTCGCAAATCTCGATGATTTCGTCGATTTTGACCAAAATTAACCGTCATTTCCTTCCCGCTTGAGATATTTCGACGTTTAAGCGCTCTTTTTACTCCATTTAACGTGCAGAATGTAGTGCATGCCAGTTTCAACGTCTAAACAAGCGGAACAGCTCGCAAATCTCGATGATTTCGTCGATTTTGACGAGAACTAACAGTCATTTCCTTCCCGTTTGAGATATTTCGACGTTTAAGCGCTCTTTTTACTCCATTTAACGTGCAGAATGTAACGCATGCCAGTTTCAACGTTTAAACAAGCGGAACAGCTCGCAAATCTCGATGATTTCGTCGATTTTGACCAAAATTGACCGTCATTTCCTTCCCGCTTGAGATATTTCGACGTTTAAGCGCTCTTTTTACTCCATTTAACGTGCAGAATGTAATGAATGCCAGTTTCAACGTCTGAACAAGCGGAACAGCTCGCAAATCTCGATGATTTCGTCGATTTTGACCAAAATTGACCGTCATTTCCTTCCCGCTTGAGATATTTCGACGTTTAAGCGCTCTTTTTACGCCATTTAACGTGCAGAATGTAACGCATGCCAGTTTCAACGTTTAAACAAGCGGAACAGCTCGCAAATCTCGATGATTTCGTCGATTTTGACCAAAATTGACCGTCATTTCTTTCCCGCTTGAGATATTTCGACGTTTAAGCGCTCTTTTTACTCCATTTAACGTGCAGAATGTAGTGCATGCCAGTTTCAACGTCTAAACAAGCGGAACAGCTCGCAAATCTCGATGATTTCGTCGATTTTGACGAGAACTAACAGTCATTTCCTTCCCGTTTGAGATATTTCGACGTTTAAGCGCTCTTTTTACTCCATTTAACGTGCAGAATGTAACGCATGCCAGTTTCAACGTTTAAACAAGCGGAACAGCTCGCAAATCTCGATGATTTCGTCGATTTTGACGAGAACTAACAGTCATTTCCTTCCCGTTTGAGATATTTCGACGTTTAAGCGCTCTTTTTACTCCATTTAACGTGCAGAATGTAACGCATGCCAGTTTCAACGTTTAAACAAGCGGAACAGCTCGCAAATCTCGATGATTTCGTCGATTTTGACCAAAATTGACCGTCATTTCCTTCCCGCTTGAGATATTTCGACGTTTAAGCGCTCTTTTTACTCCATTTAACGTGCAGAATGTAATGCACGCCAGTTTCAGCTTCGAAACAAGCGGGACAGCTCGCAAATCTCAATGATTTCGTCGATTTTGACCAAAACTGACCGTCATTTCCTTCCCGTTTGAGATATTTCGACGTTTAAGCGCTCTTTTTACTCCATTTAACGTGCAGAATGTAATGCATGCCAGTTTCAAAGTCTAAACAAGCGGAACAGCTCGCAAATCTCGATGATTTCGTCGATTTTGACGAAAACTAACCGTCATTTCCTTCCCGTTTCAGATATTTCGACGTTTAAGCGCACTTTTCACTCCATTTAACGTGCAGAATGTAATGCATGCCAGTTTCAACGTCTAAACAAGCGGAACAGCTCGCAAATCTCGATGTTTTCTTTTTATTTTGACCAAAACTGACCGTCATTTCCTTCCCGTTTGAGATATTTCGACGTTTAAGCGCTCTTTATACTCCAGTTAACGTGCAGAATGTAATGCATGCCAGTTTCAACGTCTAAACCAGCGGAACAGCTCGCAAATCTCGATGATTTCGTCGATTTTGACCAAAACTGACCGTCATTTCCTTCCCTTTTGAGATATTTCGACGTTTAAGGGCTCTTTTTACGCCATTTAACGTGCAGAATGCAATGCACAACCGTTTAACTGTCGAAACAAGCGGAACAGCTCGCAAATCTCGATGATTTCGTCGATTTTGATGAAAACTGACCGTCATTTCCTTCCCGTTTGAGATTTTTCGACGATTAAGCGCTCTTTTTACTCCATTTAACGTGCAGAATGTAATACACGCCAGTTTCAGCTTCGAAACAAGCGGAGCAGCTCGCAAATCTCGATGATTTCGTCGATTTTGACCAAAACTGACCGTCATTTCCTTCCCGCTTGAGATATTTCAACGTTTAAGCGCTCTTTTTACTCCATTTAACGTGCAGAATGTAGTGCATGCCAGTTTCAACGTCTAAACAGGCGGAACAGCTCGCAAATCTCGATGATTTCGTCGATTTTGACCAAAATTAACCGTCATTTCCTTCCCGCTTGAGATATTTCGACGTTTAAGCGCTCTTTTTACTCCATTTAACGTGCAGAATGTAATGAATGCCAGTTTCAACATCTGAACAAGCGGAACAGCTCGCAAATCTCGATGATTTCGTCGATTTTGACCAAAATTGACCGTCATTTCCTTCCCGCTTGAGATATTTCGACGTTTAAGCGCTCTTTTTACGCCATTTAACGTGCAGAATGTAACGCATGCCAGTTTCAACGTTTAAACAAGCGGAACAGCTCGCAAATCTCGATGATTTCGTCGATTTTGACCAAAATTGACCGTCATTTCCTTCCCGCTTGAGATATTTCGACGTTTAAGCGCTCTTTTTACTCCATTTAAAGTGCAGAATGCAATGCACGCCAGTTTCAGCTTCGAAACAAGCGGAACAGCTCGCAAATCTCGATGATTTCGTCGATTATGACCAAAACTGACCGTCATTTCCTTCCCGCTTGAGATATTTCGACGTTTAAGCGCTCTTTTTACTCCATTTAACGTGCAGAATGTAGTGCATGCCAGTTTCAACGTCTAAACAAGCGGAACAGCTCGCAAATCTCGATGATTTCGTCGATTTTGACGAGAACTAACAGTCATTTCCTTCCCGTTTGAGATATTTCGACGTTTAAGCGCTCTTTTTACTCCATTTAACGTGCAGAATGCAATGCACGCCAGTTTCAATGTCTAAACAAGCGGAACAGCTCGCAAATCTCGATGATTTCGTCGATTATGGCCAAAACTGACCGTCATTTCCTTCCCGTTTGAGATATTTCGACGTTTAAGCGCTCTTTTTACTCCATTTAACGTGCAGAATGTAACGCATGCCAGTTTCAACGTTTAAACAAGCGGAACAGCTCGCAAATCTCGATGATTTCGTCGATTTTGACCAAAATTGACCGTCATTTCCTTCCCGCTTGAGATATTTCGACGTTTAAGCGCTCTTTTTACACCATTTAACGTGCAGAATGTAATGAATGCCAGTTTCAACGTCTGAACAAGCGGAACAGCTCGCAAATCTCGATGATTTCGTCGATTTTGACCAAAATTGACCGTCATTTCCTTCCCGCTTGAGATATTTCGACGTTTAAGCGCTCTTTTTACGCCATTTAACGTGCAGAATGTAACGCATGCCAGTTTCAACGTTTAAACAAGCGTAAGAGCTCGCAAATCTCGATGATTTCGTCGATTTTGACCAAAATTGACCGTCATTTCTTTCCCGCTTGAGATATTTCGACGTTTAAGCGCTCTTTTTACTCCATTTAACGTGCAGAACGCAATGCACGCCAGTTTCAGCTTCGAAACAAGCGGAACAGCTCGCAAATCTCGATGATTTTGTCGATATTGACCAAAACTGACCGTCATTTCCTTCCCGTTTGAGATATTTCGACGTTTAAGCGCTCTTTTTACTCCATTTAACGTGCAGAATGTAATGCACGCCAGTTTCAGCTTCGACACAAGCGGAACAGCTCGCAAATCTCGATGATTTCGTCGATTATGACCAAAACTGACCGTCATTTCCTTCCCGTTTGAGATATTTCGACGTTTAAGCGCTCTTTTTACTCCATTTAACGTGCAGAATGTAGTGCATGCCAGTGTCACGTCCCGTGCTCCGCACGTGCCGTAACGAAAATACAAAGCTACTATACGGAAATCAGCGCGAGTAAAATTTGAATAGACCAAGGAACACACGCTACTGCAAAACAAAATAAAAGATTAACGAATAAGGGCGACTATAGACTAACAATAGGGATGAATATATACGAAACACAAAATATGTAGAATAAAATCAACCAATAAATAAATATATGCACATAACACTAAATAAATCTACCAATAACCGACACGATATTTAAAAACCTATGGTTCAATAAATCAACCAATAAATAAAATATAGGTATATAACATCAAATAAACCTACCAATATCCTATGAATTTGATAACTTGGCAAAGGATAAACCACGATTCGAAAAACTAACCGATAACTATCAGTATAAAATAAAGTCAATTAATAAACTGGACTAGATACGAACCGATCATATAAAACAAGAATAAGTAGGATTATATATGACAAATTCGCAAAGGAGCAACAAGAAGATATACTACAATCAATCAACGAAGACGGAATATGTGAAATACAAAAGAAGAATTTAAATCAGTAAATAAAAATTAATTAATGAATTAAACGAGTGGCGAACCAAACGAGTAAATCAAGAAATAAGAATGACTACAGAAGGGAAATAATTGAAACAGCGGGAATACATTTTTTTTTAATTAACAAAACAAATGATCAAAACAACTAACATCGCAGCAACTTGGAGTATTATACACAAATATATACATATATGTTAAACACATAACAATTTAGTAAATATTAGAAATAAAACTTTCAATACTATGTAACAAATCCAAAATTATCAAATTTCAAATATATATGCATATACGAAATCAAATGATTAACAGTCTAATAAACACCTAACCTAAAATACACAATACTACACTATTAAAAAAAAAAAAAAAAAACTTATATAAAAATCACATTGACGGAAATATGTATATGTGTGCGCATTCTATACTATTAAATCAAATTAACGATCTGGTAAACATAAAATACATAATCAAAACTCGTGCTCATTCTAGTAAAGAACTACATATGAAAACTATACTACGAAACATGCATGTCTATATATATATATATAAAACCTAGATTTTAAACCAAGCTATTAATAATCTAATATAAAAGATATAGAACATACACATAGTACTATTGAAACTAACCAACTAACTACTTGTTAGCAAATCCAGCGATTAAAAATAATTAACACCGCCTCGACTGGGAGAATTGCGTACAGCATAAATATGTAAACCATATCAAACACAAATGTAAAAAAAAAAAATATATATATATATATATATTATAAAAGAAATACAAAATAAAATGTATAACTACACTATCAAACACAAATGTAAAAAAAAAAAAAATATATATATATATATATATTATAAAAGAAATACAAAATAAAATATATAACTACACTATCAAACACAAATGTAAAAAAATATATATATATATATATTATAAAAGAAATACAAAATAAAATATATAAAAGTATACACACGTACTTAACAAACATAAAAAGAAATAAATTATGAAACAAGTATATAAACATATATATATATGTATATATATATATATTTAACATACAACCAAAATAAAAGAAAACCGAAATTGTTAAACGGCGAAACTACAAATACAGAGCAACTATACTAAATCGAAATCAGGACAAGGAGCTCCAGGATAAAGCTCGCTAAACTTACACATACACCAATAACGTACGACAGGGGAAATTCCCCTTTCTCCAGAAGCATGATGGCGAAGATGTGCCTCCAGAACTACTTCAGGGATTTCATCAGGAAAACGCACCTTCGCGCAACGGTCAGTATCAACAACTTCAAATAGAGGAAAATCCCACTCGAGTATGACGGTTTCCGCATCAAAGAAGCTTTCGTCAACAACAGCAGAATTGTCAGAACTCGATTCCAAGGAATCAGCACTGATGTCACGCAACTCCTCCAACAACTTTGGTTCTCGTACTTGGTCACAATACCTCATACGTTTGCTGGGTCCTCCCGAATCACTCATGGATTCTTCGCTATCCCTCTTCCTCTTCCGCTAGAATAATACAAATAGAGCTTAATGGAACAAAACGGGATAAATTAAGCGGACTAAAAACAAGACAAAATACGCACTCGAGAAGCCTGCATAAGAACCTCTGATAAAATTGCCTCCGCAACCATCGTCCAAACGTCAAAGTCCAAATCACCGAAATCTACGTTTATGAAAATAGCAAAAATCGAAAATCAAATTAAATCCCAAAAGCAACCATAACATGGAAATATTCATCAAAACCAAACTTACCCAAGATAAACCAAAAGAAATCCTTGCTGCGGGAGAGTGGCGGATCGCGCGTGTTGCCGGGGCAAGTGTCGATATAATAATGAGACTCTAGCCACCGGCCCTTCTACGCGCCGAAGAACAAAAATTATTCCCACAGTACTAACATAAAGATTCTCAAGAAAAAGACTAGACCAGCATGGAAGGCTCCAAGCCTCCTAGACGCTACCTCAGCAGAAAATAGAACCGATGGGAACTAAGTCGAAATACGGATTTTTGCATTCTCTCACGTACCCGCGATGGGAATCTGGAAGTTAAAAGACAAGATAACGAAGCAAAGGAGACATCAACGATTACAGAATTTGCATTCTCTCACGTACGAGTTCAGGAACCCCAAAACTGCAGCATCCCGATTCCCACGGAAGCGAACCACCAGTTGACCGCCACCCCGTGGGGGATGTTATTATAAATAAGCGCAGGAACATAGAAGATTTTCAATATATTGTCGTCATTCGCGCATTGCACCTCGACGGTCTCTTATTAATTGCTCAGTTTAAGTCACAAATTAAGTTAGAAATCTTTCTAAGTGTTCATTTCATTGGCGAGATTTAAAAAAAAAAACATCCTCATAAATAAATATATTTATACCCGCGACGTTTATCCGAATAAATAAGCCGCAAGCTTATTTAGAGTGTATTTCTAATCAAAAATAAATAAACTACAGTTCTAATAATAATTATACCTGAGTCGAATAACTAAACCAAATAAAAAAAAAAAAAATTTCACCGACGACTATTACGAGCCGATGGCCCCTGACGGAACAAGGTAAGAGTCTCAATTTTTATAAAATTTTCTTCTTCTCTAGTAACTTCGCCACATCCAGGAACCGAATCCGATTTACTTATCATCAATTAATACATTCAATTTCGTTTCAATTTTGAGAATAAACGAAGGGTCATTCGCTGCGTAGGCTTGTGAAAACGGTGTCTTCAATTACTGAAACACTCATTGATCTTCGCATTCCTCCTCCCACTGTTGGCAAAACATTGCCCGTCTTTGGGCAAGGCTTGCGAAATCACACGAGTTTTACGCAGAGAAGACTATCAAATTAGATCTAATTGACCGATATCTTCATTCTTGCCATCGTTGTATACAATTATAAAATAGAATAATTCCCTTCTGAATCTTAACCAAAGGATCATTCGCTGTGTTGGGTTGTGGATAACGGTGTTTCGACTATCGAACCATCTATTGATCTTCGCATTCCTCCTCCCACTGCTGGCAAAATACTGCCCATCTTTGGGCAAGGTTTGCGAAATCACACGAACCCCACACAGAGAGGATCATTGAAATCACTTTCTCGTAAACACTCAATTCGGAAGGCAAGAAGATCGAAACGGTAAAAAAAAAAATCACTCTAACAAATGAACTAAGGTCCAGTTCAATGATAGATTCATTGGCGAAATTAAGAGAGGAGGAGAAGGAAACGTAAAGATAAAATTTGCATCAAACGAAGAAAATTCGAAATCTTAACCAATCCATTAACGCGAACACTCTTGTTTTACCGTCCCTAAAACGCTATATATATATATATATATATATATATATATATATATACATATATATAACAACTTGAATAATTCCATATTCAAATTTAAATAAATTCTATACAACGAAATTGAACCGAACTCTCAAATAATTCCTACATACAGATATATACATACACATATATATATATGTCGGGGTGGGATTGGAATTTTGGGCGCGTGACAATTCTTCACGTGAGTTATCCATTGTTTAACACAACTAAGATTATATTTTCACTTATACACAAGTCTGTTACAAAGATTAACAAATAATAAGTCTAGAGAATAATAAACTTAACAAATAATGAAGTTAGCGAAAAATATATTGAACGAATAATAAACTAAACAAATAATAAAGTTAGTGGATAATAAGTTGAACGGTTAGTAAGTCTAACAGATAATAAAGCTAATGAGTAATACGTTTAACGGATAGTAAGTTCAATGAATAATATGGTTTACAAACAATAAGTTAATAATCGTTATAAACAATAATTTGAGTTCAAACGAATCCACGATCAACGGGATGACTCCTTACTAAGCGCAGACTGATCTTAAGCGCAGAAACACGACGTGTCACTCTCTAAAGCAGCCACAAGACGAATGCCAGTCTCGTGGAGATTTTTCTCCCCGTACGATTGCATTTTGTTTTCTATGCCCGTTTGGAAGCATCGAGAAGGTTCCAAACGCCGTTGCTAGGCACACTCGTTGGAAGCATCGAGAAAGTTCCAAACGCCGTTGCTAGGCAGTTTCTGCCTGGAGTTTTGATTACTAATACAATGTATGTCCCATTGCATCGGCACCTCCGAGGCAACGTCACACGTGGCTAGGCCCGCTCTCGAGGTCGCATGCCGCCACAACCACATTTCTCGGAGAACACATACAACCACTCCAGACCTCCGTTAGATAAAACATCCATCCCGTGACCGTGGCTACGTTCGGCGACCAATTGTCGCCTCGAACCCAATCTTGATATCACAAATCTCTAACAATTACAGCTATGATAAAATCCAGGCTAGACTACTAGAAGATGTTCCCAAAATTTCCAAGGAACGGCTTCGGCTTTCCTTTCATCTCCGACACGGCCATTCTGACTGTCACACGTCCTCGTGTGTAGCTAAAATACAGAGTTTTTTTTTTTAACATTAGACTCGTTGTAACTAATATTATCTACCATTCAGTTAAATGTTCCAAATAAGTCAAGGGTCCAGTTTGACAGCAAGATTCCGTTCGAAGGTTTAACAAACAAAGAAATGAAAGAGAACTCAAATTGGTAGTGTCATAGTTTGTATTTCGAAGTGCTAGTTGCATTCTGTGAGTCACCAGTCAGACCGCAACGACACGACAGATCATTTTCGATTCCGTACACGGGTGAATCTCAGATTGTTGGATCGTGTTACCACATTGGGCGTACTACGAAAGCGCAGAACATCTCACTGGACATATTACAAAAGCGCAGAACATCTCACTGGACGTATTACGAACGCGCAGAGCACCACACTGGGTGTATTACTAAAGCGCAGAGGGTCACAGTGGACGTATTACGAACGCGCAGAGAGTCACAGTGGACGTATTACGAACGCGCAGAGCATCTCACTGGACGTATTACGAACGCGCACAGCACCACACTGGGTGTATTACTAAGGCGCAGAGGGTCACAGTGGACGTATTACGAACGCGCAGAGCATCTCACTGGACGTATTACGAACGCGCACAGCACCACACTGGGTGTATTACTAAGGCGCAGAGGGTCACAGTGGACGCATTACGAACGCGCAGAGCACCACACTGGGTGTACGACCACGACGTGGTATTAATGATCCTCTGAGGTCCGTGCACTCGCATCGTTATTATCACCGTCGCTGTCATCGTCGCAGACGTCCAACTCATCAGGAACGCAACTATTTGGCATTTTTCTTAGTTTGTCATGTCTGTCCTTGTATGTCCGTTTACCGTCTAAGGTCTTTAATGTATATCGGTCCCCTTCCAAAATCTCTGCTATCACGAATGGACCCCTGAATTTCGGGTCCAACTTCGTTTGGTTCCTTTCCTCATTTTTTCGTAACACAAAGTCACCAAGGTTAAACCTAACTATCTTGGCTTTCGTTTTGTCGAACCTGTCTTTATCATAGCTAGCGCAAGTCTCCATGTTCCGTATCGCCTGTTGTCTTACACTGGAGATGTCTACTTCCTTTTCCTCGACACTATCAGACAACGTTAAACCGTAGGGCCTTGCTGCCTTGCCAATTAATAACTCCAGAGGACTTGACTTAGTTACACGATTGGTGGTGCAATTCAAGGCTAACTGTATCTCGCCAATCGCGTCTTGCCACGTTCGCCCGGTCGTTTCTACCGTCGAAAACATATTTTTTAGGGTGCTCATAGTACGCTCTACCTGTCCATTGGCCCTACTAGCACCGGTTGCTATTAAGTGGAGTTTAATGTGCCTATCTTGACAGAAACTTTGGAAATCTTTACCCGCAAAGCATCTCCCCTGGTCCGCTATTACCCGGCAGGGGTTACCGAATAAAAATATAGCGGACTTAAGCGCTTTAATGGTATTTAGGGAGTCTATCTTACGGGTATGGTGCAAATATACGAACTTGGTGAAGGCGTCGACCAGCACAACGACATATTCCTTCGAGTCGCTTTTACCACTTAGTTTTCCCGTGATATCCATGTGAACCGTGTGCCAAGGTATGCTGGTCTTAGGTATGGGATGTAGTTCGGCTTGTGTTTTGCCTGAACTAGCCTTTGAAACTCGACAAGCATGACAGTTCTCGACGAATTTGCGAACGTATTTCGCCATTCCCTCGAACCAATAACACTCGTACAGTTTCTCGAGCGTTTTATCCCATCCTAAGTGCATAATTGACTGGTGCACATGGTTGATCACGGACCACCTAAAGCCTCTTGGGACAATGGGCAAGCAGAGAGTTCTGCCTCTCCTTTGTATCTTACGATACAGGGTGCCGGATCGTAATTCGTACGTGTTCGCAACGTCGTCCGCAAGCTCGTCGTTCCGCAACTTATCGACGATTTCCATAATTTGAGGATCGCGACGTTGCTCCGCCAAGAGCCAATCTTCGGAAATTTCGGCCAGATTGATTTCTTTTTCGGCAATTTTGACGATCGTACGGTGATCCGAGTCTACGGGGTTCCGCGAAAAAAAATCGACGTGAGCCATTCGTCTGCCTTCCCGATACATAATGTCAAAGGTAAAAGTTTGTAGGTAAGCCCACCACCTGTAAATCCTGTCATTCAAATGCGCCTTATTGCTGGATGCCTTCAAGGAATTGCAATCAGTAACGACAAGGAATTCTCGCCCGTGTAGATAGTGGCGAAAATGCTTGACGGCGTTTACGACTGCTAACGTTTCTAATTCGTAGGAATGATATCTAGATTCCGTTGGGCTAGTCTTTTTGCTGTAATACTCTACTACTCTATTTTTACCTTCGACCTTCTGCATTAGGATAGCCCCGTAGCCTTCTGAACTAGCGTCGGTGTGTAGCTCTATTGGGTAATTGGGATCAAATATCATTAGCACCGGTTCATCGGTCAGAATAGAAATTATTTTTTGCCTTATCTTTTCATGTTTATCCGTCCAATTTATGTTCTTGTTACCGGAAGTGAGTGCATACAAAGGTTTCATTACTTGTGAGAATTTTGGAACGAATTTTCGAAAATAAGAAGCTAGACCGATGAACTGCCGAAGCTGTGTAACGGTCGTCGGTGCGGGTAAAGAGCTTAAGGCGTGTATTTTTCCCGGGTTGGGGCGAACTTCTCCGTTACAAATTACATAACCCAAATAGAGTACCGAGGTCGTTAGAAAAGAACATTTTGCAAAGTTAAAAGAGAATCCGGCTTTTACAAGGGTATCTAATACGATGTCCAATCGTTCTAGGGCTTGATCTACCGAGTCAGCGATAATTAAGACGTCATCCAGGTAAACTATGACGTATGAATAAGCAAGGTCGCCTAAGGCTTTGAAAATGGCTCTTTGGAAAACGGCTGGTGCATTTTTCAACCCAAACGGCATCGTTACATATTCGTACTGACCGTCGGGGGTGACGAACGCTGTATATTCAGTGGAGTTAGGGTGAATAGGGATCTGATGAAATCCACTGGCCATGTCCAAGCTAATAAAGTATCTCGCACTCTGCAATCTCACGATTTGATCAGCAATAAGGGGTAAGGGATACCGATCCGCGACCGTGTTTTTATTTAGCGCCCGGAAATCTACACACAATCTGTCCGATCCGTCCTTCTTCTTCACGAGTAACATGGGGCTCGCGAACGGCGAATTACTAGGTTTTACAATTTTTGCCCTAATCAGTTCACTTATCCGCTCGCGCACTATTCTCCGCTCTTCCCCGCTAAGTCTGTAAGGACTTCTCTGTACGGTGACATTAGGGTCAATCAACCGAATTTCTAACTGGCCCGTACTCACACGCGTCCGCGGGAAACCCGTAATAAATGACTCTTTGAATTTTTCAAGGACAGAGATCAATCGATCTTTGTCGTTACCAACTACATCAGTGTTGATCTCGTTAATGTTGACCGCATCTTCCACGACTTTGCTACAGGCGTTAACCATTTTTGTCTTGCAAATATCGACGCTATTTCGTGTAATATTCACGTCAAAACCTTGGCTCAAAATTTCACGACCAATCATGATACCATATTTTAAGTAGCTATCAGCAAGGACATGAAAAGTTATCTCCAGTGTAAAACCGTTAATACATACAGTGGACAAGATCTGAAGTGTACTGTTAACACAAGTATTTCCTATACCTCGCATTACTACTACATCAGTCGTTCGTTTGCCGGAAAATTTCGAAGATATAGATTCTTTAATTAACGAGCATTCAGCTCCGGAATCGAAACAAAATGGGTACGACTCACCCAGATGACTTAAACTACCAGCTGGAGACTCCACCATGCAGGAGTCGACTCGTCGTTCGTTCTTGGAGCCGGTTTTCTTGTGCTGCAGTAGCGGACAATCAGGTGCGATATGGCCCTCCGCCTTACACTTGAAGCAAACCACCTGGGGCGATGTTGCCGGTCGTCTTCCTTCCGGGCGTTGTGTATTTCCTCGCTGCTCTTTCTGCATCCTACTGCGGCACTCCGCTATTCTGTGTCCGTGTTTACCACAGTAGAGGCACTTCACGTGGTGGGCCGACGGCTTGTGTCTTTTGGCTTCAGGGCCCGTGGAGGTGTCGCTCGTCGCAAATACGGGCCTTTTCGCGAAAGCAGTAGCTCTCATTTCGTCTAAAAATTGGTCCTTGGTCTTGATATCCTTCATAGCTGCTATCTCTTCGATGCGCTGATCCCGTGAGCTCAGGTGATAAAGAACGACAGCGTTGATTACTTCAGCCATAGTGGCATTTTGCCACTTCGTCTCCAGGAGGGAACGGAGACGGATGGCGTACGCAGCCATGTTTTCGTCCTCTTGTGGTGGTTCCCTGAGTGTCTTCATTAGCGTCGAGGTTGCCGTATCTTTGCTACCAAAACGTGTAATGAAAAGTTCCCTAAACGTTGGCCAGGTAAGCCCTTCGCCGGTCACTATCTGCGTGAGCCAATGCGCTGCACGACCCTCTAGAGCACTATTTAAAACAGAAACTAATGCACTGTCTTGCAGAGGATTACCCTTCATAAGCAGGTCCACAGTCGAGCACCATGCGGCTGGATCGGCGCCCGCGATCGCGGGGTTAAAACGTGGTAGCACGATGTTTTTAGGTTCCGCACTTGACTTCGGCGCCAGCGTCTGAATTAACTCGCGCATGATGGCCATATGTTCTTGTATTGTCATAGTCGGCACTGATCCCACTTCTGATGTCGGGGAGGGATTGGAATTTTGGGCGCGTGACAATTCTTCACGTGAGTTATCCATTGTTTAACACAACTAAGATTATATTTTCACTTATACACAAGTCTGTTACAAAGATTAACAAATAATAAGTCTAGAGAATAATAAACTTAACAAATAATGAAGTTAGCGAAAAATATATTGAACGAATAATAAACTAAACAAATAATAAAGTTAGTGGATAATAAGTTGAACGGTTAGTAAGTCTAACAGATAATAAAGCTAATGAGTAATACGTTTAACGGATAGTAAGTTCAATGAATAATATGGTTTACAAACAATAAGTTAATAATCGTTATAAACAATAATTTGAGTTCAAACGAATCCACGATCAACGGGATGACTCCTTACTAAGCGCAGACTGATCTTAAGCGCAGAAACACGACGTGTCACTCTCTAAAGCAGCCACAAGACGAATGCCAGTCTCGTGGAGATTTTTCTCCCCGTACGATTGCATTTTGTTTTCTATGCCCGTTTGGAAGCATCGAGAAGGTTCCAAACGCCGTTGCTAGGCACACTCGTTGGAAGCATCGAGAAAGTTCCAAACGCCGTTGCTAGGCAGTTTCTGCCTGGAGTTTTGATTACTAATACAATGTATGTCCCATTGCATCGGCACCTCCGAGGCAACGTCACACGTGGCTAGGCCCGCTCTCGAGGTCGCATGCCGCCACAACCACATTTCTCGGAGAACACATACAACCACTCCAGACCTCCGTTAGATAAAACATCCATCCCGTGACCGTGGCTACGTTCGGCGACCAATTGTCGCCTCGAACCCAATCTTGATATCACAAATCTCTAACAATTACAGCTATGATAAAATCCAGGCTAGACTACTAGAAGATGTTCCCAAAATTTCCAAGGAACGGCTTCGGCTTTCCTTTCATCTCCGACATATATATATATATATATATATATATAATTTTAAATAATTCTATACTGAAGTTTAGATAAATTCCGTGCGAACAAATCGAATACTTATTTTTATCCAACTTTAATCCTCTCCCGTGCGAGTATCCCTGCACATAGCAGGTTAGCCGAAAAACGTGGAAATTATTTTATCAGTAGCCTAACACTAGTCAACGCTATCCATAAGTAATTAATTTATCAATAGAATTATTTCGAAAATAAGTACAAGGAAATTTTTCTATTCGAAACAGTCCTCAGACTGTTTCTGGTGGCAGCAACTACCGTGTGAGAAATATTTCTTATACAGCCAATTAAATTTAAATCTTTCCCTTCAGATTAAATTAAAATCAAAAGTTTGAATTGACTTTAAACGAGTACGTAACAATAAACTTTCAACTTAGAAATAGATTTTAATCGAAAACCTTGATTCAATATCTTAAATATAATTATATCGTGTAAATTTTCCCCTCCTGACGAAACTCAACTAAATCGAACTAAATTAAATTAAATTAAATTAAACAAAACAAAATAAATTAAAACAAACACAAAAAAACTAATTAAAATTAAAACAATAAAAAAAAAAAAAATCTTGCGAATTCAACGGTTTAAAATCAATTCAAACAAACAGGAACGTAACACCAGTTTCAACGTCTAAACAAGCGGAACAGCTCGCAAATCTCGATGATTTCGTCGATTTTGACGAGAACTAACAGTCATTTCCTTCCCGTTTGAGATATTTCGACGTTTAAGCGCTCTTTTTACTCCATTTAACGTGCAGAATGTAACGCATGCCAGTTTCAACGTCTAAACCAGCGGAACAGCTCGCAAATCTCGATGATTTCGTCGATTTTGACCAAAACTGACCGTCATTTCTTTCCCGTTTGAGATATTTCGACGTTTAAGCGCTCTTTGTACTCCATTTAACGTGCAGAATGCAATGGACGCCAGTTTCACCTTCGGAACAAGCGGCACAGCTCGCAAATTTCGTTGATTTCGTCGATTTGGATGAAAACTGACAGTCATATCCTTCCCGTTTGAAATTTTTCGACGTTTTAGCGCTCTTTTTACTCCTTTTTACTTGCAGAATGCAATACACGCCAGTTTGAGCGTCGGAACAAGCGGAACAGCTCGAAAATCTCGATGATTTCGTCGATTTTGATGAAAACTGACCGTCATTTCCTTCCCTTTTGAGATATTTCGACGTTTAAGGGCTCTTTTTACGCCATTTAACGTGCAGAATGCAATGCACAACCGTTTAACTGTCGAAACAAGCGGAACAGCTCGCAAATCTCGATGATTTCGTCGATTTTGATGAAAACTGACCGTCATTTCCTTCCCGTTTGAGATTTTTCGACGTTTAAGCGCTCTTTTTACTCCATTTAACGTGCAGAATGTAATACACGCCAGTTTCAGCTTCGAAACAAGCGGAGCAGCTCGCAAATCTCGATGATTTCGTCGATTTTGACCAAAACTGACCGTCATTTCCTTCCCGCTTGAGATATTTCAACGTTTAAGCGCTCTTTTTACTCCATTTAACGTGCAGAATGTAGTGCATGCCAGTTTCAACGTCTAAACAGGCGGAACAGCTCGCAAATCTCGATGATTTCGTCGATTTTGACCAAAATTAACCGTCATTTCCTTCCCGCTTGAGATATTTCGACGTTTAAGCGCTCTTTTTACTCCATTTAACGTGCAGAATGTAATGAATGCCAGTTTCAACATCTGAACAAGCGGAACAGCTCGCAAATCTCGATGATTTCGTCGATTTTGACCAAAATTGACCGTCATTTCCTTCCCGCTTGAGATATTTCGACGTTTAAGCGCTCTTTTTACGCCATTTAACGTGCAGAATGTAACGCATGCCAGTTTCAACGTTTAAACAAGCGGAACAGCTCGCAAATCTCGATGATTTCGTCGATTTTGACCAAATTGACCGTCATTTCCTTCCCGCTTGAGATATTTCGACGTTTAAGCGCTCTTTTTACTCCATTTAAAGTGCAGAATGCAATGCACGCCAGTTTCAGCTTCGAAACAAGCGGAACAGCTCGCAAATCTCGATGATTTCGTCGATTATGACCAAAACTGACCGTCATTTCCTTCCCGCTTGAGATATTTCGACGTTTAAGCGCTCTTTTTACTCCATTTAACGTGCAGAATGTAGTGCATGCCAGTTTCAACGTCTAAACAAGCGGAACAGCTCGCAAATCTCGATGATTTCGTCGATTTTGACGAGAACTAACAGTCATTTCCTTCCCGTTTGAGATATTTCGACGTTTAAGCGCTCTTTTTACTCCATTTAACGTGCAGAATGCAATGCACGCCAGTTTCAGCTTCGACACAAGCGGAACAGCTCGCAAATCTCGATGATTTCGTCGATTATGACCAAAACTGACCGTCATTTCCTTCCCGTTTGAGATATTTCGACGTTTAAGCGCTCTTTTTACTCCATTTAACGTGCAGAATGTAATGAATGCCAGTTTCAACGTCTGAACAAGCGGAACAGCTCGCAAATCTCGATGATTTCGTCGATTTTGACCAAAATTGACCGTCATTTCCTTCCCGCTTGAGATATTTCGACGTTTAAGCGCTCTTTTTACGCCATTTAACGTGCAGAATGTAACGCATGCCAGTTTCAACGTTTAAACAAGCGGAAGAGCTCGCAAATCTCGATGATTTCGTCGATTTTGACCAAAATTGACCGTCATTTCTTTCCCGCTTGAGATATTTCGACTGTAATATCGTAAAATAGCTTCGATTCGAAATCGGCTGAAACTAGAAAAAACACCGTGTACGTTGTCCTTTGTGGTTTGTTTATATCTAAGAGCGCCTATGCGACTAAAGTGACCTAGTTCTTACAGAGGTATGCGGAAAAACGATAAACAGCGTTAGAACAAAAAAGGACGGTTTCGGGTTCAAGGAGCAATGACCGAGAGGTCAGAGTGTGCAAGTCGAAAAGCGAGTGTGTTGCTAAGATCAGAGTTGATCGAGACGTCGAAGAGTAGAGTCGAGAGAGTTGATCGAGACGTCGAAGAGTAGAGTTGAGAGTTGATCGAGACGTCGAAGAGTAGAGTCGAGAGAGTTGATCGAGACGTCGAAGAGTAGAGTCGAGAGCTAACCGAGTCGTCGAAGAGTAGAGTCGTGAGAGTTGAGCTGTTAGTGTTGTAGAGTTGTTAGAGTTGCTAGAGAGAGAGAGAGAGAGAGAGAGTATTACCAAATAGCTGTCGAGTTATTTGATACAAATACGAGCGTTGAATTTAGTTTTCCTGTTAATCAAACATCGTTTTCTGTCTAATTAATATCTGTAATTTCAATCCATTATTAATAAATTATAATAAATCGGACAAAACTACATCTTCAATACATTCCGATATTACAATTTGGGGGCTCGTCCGGGATTGAATAAGACAGAGAACGACACGATTTAACGGAGCTATTTGTGTGGGAGTAGAAAAAGAATAGAGAAAAATGGCAAACGTTGAGGTTGAACAGAGCGTGCAAGCCTGGTCGATCTACTCCTAAGGATTAGAAGCTGTATACAAGGACGGTCTTGAAGATGAAAGTGATGAAGACGACTTCCTCTGTGATGAAGAAGAAGAAGAAGAAGATGATGACAATGAAGATGACGAACAGGGCGAAGAAGAAGAGTCGTCTCCTGCTCGGGGTAAGAAGCGGAAACATGAAGATGTGGGAGACTCAGGAAACTAGAATTGTAAAGAGCAGGTTTCTGATTCTGTTGAATGAGTGTAAAATTCATATAAATAATAACAATAATTGAGCCGCCGAGTGAACATCTGGGAATCAACCTAATTGACCGACCAATGACAGACTACAGTTAGTGGTGTGAATTTATCAGTAAATCATTGACTGACGAATTGTCTGTGGAACAACAAACGATTACCATTATGGAGAAGAGGAATGTGAATGAAAATGAAAGAGGATAGTGATGAAAATACGAGCAGCGACGATGAACACATCTGAGGGCAGATGTGATTGTCAGGAAAGGCCGATTGTAATATCGTAAAATAGCTTCGATTCGAAATCGGCTGAAACTAGAAAAAACACCGTGTACGTTGTCCTTTGTGGTTTGTTTATATCTAAGAGCGCCTATGCGACTAAAGTGACCTAGTTCTTACAGAGGTATGCGGAAAAACGATAAACAGCGTTAGAACAAAAAAGGACGGTTTCGGGTTCAAGGAGCAATGACCGAGAGGTCAGAGTGTGCAAGTCGAAAAGCGAGTGTGTTGCTAAGATCAGAGTTGATCGAGACGTCGAAGAGTAGAGTCGAGAGAGTTGATCGAGACGTCGAAGAGTAGAGTTGAGAGTTGATCGAGACGTCGAAGAGTAGAGTCGAGAGAGTTGATCGAGACGTCGAAGAGTAGAGTCGAGAGCTAACCGAGTCGTCGAAGAGTAGAGTCGTGAGAGTTGAGCTGTTAGTGTTGTAGAGTTGTTAGAGTTGCTAGAGAGAGAGAGAGAGAGAGAGAGTATTACCAAATAGCTGTCGAGTTATTTGATACAAATACGAGCGTTGAATTTAGTTTTCCTGTTAATCAAACATCGTTTTCTGTCTAATTAATATCTGTAATTTCAATCCATTATTAATAAATTATAATAAATCGGACAAAACTACATCTTCAATACATTCCGATATTACACGACGTTTAAGCGCTCTTTTTACTCCATTTAACGTGCAGAACGCAATGCACGCCAGTTTCAGCTTCGAAACAAGCGGAACAGCTCGCAAATCTCGATGATTTCGTCGATATTGACCAAAACTGACCGTCATTTCCTTCCCGTTTGAGATATTTCGACGTTTAAGCGCTCTTTTTACTCCATTTAACGTGCAGAATGTAATGCACGCCAGTTTCAGCTTCGACACAAGCGGAACAGCTCGCAAATCTCGATGATTTCGTCGATTATGACCAAAACTGACCGTCATTTCCTTCCCGTTTGAGATATTTCGACGTTTAAGCGCTCTTTTTACTCCATTTAACGTGCAGAATGTAACGCATGCCAGTTTCAACGTTTAAACAAGCGGAACAGCTCGCAAATCTCGATGATTTCGTCGATTTTGACCAAAATTGACCGTCATTTCCTTCCCGTTTGAGATATTTCGACGTTTAAGCGCTCTTTTTACTCCATTTAACGTGCAGAATGTAATGAATGCCAGTTTCAACGTCTGAACAAGCAGAACAGCTCGCAAATCTCGATGATTTCGTCGATTTTGACCAAAATTGACCGTCATTTCCTTCCCGCTTGAGATATTTCGACGTTTAAGCGCTCTTTTTACGCCATTTAACGTGCAGAATGTAACGCATGCCAGTTTCAACGTCTGAACAAGCGGAACAGCTCGCAAATCTCGATGATTTCGTCGATTTTGACGAGAACTAACAGTCATTTCCTTCCCGTTTGAGATATTTCGACGTTTAAGCGCTCTTTTTACTCCATTTAACGTGCAGAATGTAGTGCATGCCAGTTTCAACGTCTAAACAAGCGGAAGAGCTCGCAAATCTCGATGATTTCGTCGATTTTGACGAGAACTAACAGTCATTTCCTTCCCGTTTGAGATATTTCGACGTTTAAGCGCTCTTTTTACTCCATTTAACGTGCAGAATGCAATGCACGCCAGTTTCAGCTTCGACACAAGCGGAACAGGTCGCAAATCTCGATGATTTCGTCGATTATGACCAAAACTGACCGTCATTTCCTTCCCGTTTGAAATATTTCGACGTTTAAGCGCTCTTTTTACTCCATTTAACGTGCAGAATGTAATGAATGCCAGTTTCAACGTCTGAACAAGCGGAACAGCTCGCAAATCTCGATGATTTCGTCGATTTTGACCAAAATTGACCGTCATTTCCTTCCCGCTTGAGATATTTCGACGTTTAAGCGCTCTTTTTACGCCATTTAACGTGCAGAATGTAACGCATGCCAGTTTCAACGTTTAAACAAGCGGAACAGCTCGCAAATCTCGATGATTTCGTCGATTTTGACCAAAATTGACCGTCATTTCCTTCCCGCTTGAGATATTTCGACGTTTAAGCGCTCTTTTTACACCATTTAACGTGCAGAATGTAATGAATGCCAGTTTCAACGTCTGAACAAGCGGAACAGCTCGCAAATCTCGATGATTTCGTCGATTTTGACCAAAATTGACCGTCATTTCCTTCCCGCTTGAGATATTTCGACGTTTAAGCGCTCTTTTTACTCCATTTAACGTGCAGAATGTAGTGCATGCCAGTTTCAACGTCTAAACTAGCGGAACAGCTCGCAAATCTCGATGATTTCGTCGATTTTGACGAGAACTAACAGTCATTTCCTTCCCGTTTGAGATATTTCGACGTTCAAGCGCTCTTTTTACTCCATTTAACGTGCAGAATGCAATGCACGCCAGTTTCAGCTTCGACACAAGCGGAACAGGTCGCAAATCTCGATGATTTCGTCGATTTTGACCAAAATTGACCGTCATTTCCTTCCCGCTTGAGATATTTCGACGTTTAAGCGCTCTTTTTACTCCATTTAACGTGCAGAACGCAATGCACGCCACTTTCAGCTTCGAAACAAGCGGAACAGCTCGCAAATCTCGATGATTTCGTCGATTTTGACCAAAACTGACCGTCATTTCCATCCCGCTTGAGATATTTCGACGTTTAAGCGCTCTTTTTACTCCATTTAACGTGCAGAATGCAATGCACGCCAGTTTCAGCTTCGAAACAAGCGGAACAGCTCGCAAATCTCGATGATTTCGTCGATTATGACCAAAACTGACCGTCATTTCCTTCCCGTTTGAGATATTTCGACGTTTAAGCGCTCTTTTTACTCCATTTAACATGCAGAATGCAATGCACGGCAGTTTCAACGTCTAAACAAGCGGAACAGCTCGCAAATCTCGATGATTTCGTCGTTTTTGACGAGAACTAACCGTCATTTCCTTCCCGTTTGAGATATTTCGACGTTTATGCGCTCTTTTTACTCCATTTAACGTGCAGAATGCAATGCACGCCAGTTTCAGCGTCTGAACAAGCGGAACATCTCGCAAATCTCGATGATTTCGTCGATATTGACCAAAACTGACCGTCATTTCCTTCCCGTTTGAGATAATTCGACGTTTAAGCGCTCTTTTTACTCCACTTAACGTGCAGAATGTAATGCATGCCAGTTTCAACGTTTAAACAAGCGGAACAGCTCGCAAATCTCGATGATTTCGTCGATCTTGACCAAAATTGACCGTCATTTCTTTCCCGCTTGAGATATATCGACGTTTAAGCGCGCTTTTTACTCCATTTAACGTGCCGAATACAATGCACGGCAGTTTCAACGTCTAAACAAGCGGAACAGCTCGCAAATCTCGATGATTTCGTCGTTTTTGACGAGAACTAACCGTCATTTCCTTCCCGTTTGAGATATTTCGACGTTTATGCGCTCTTTTTACTCCATTTAACGTGCAGAATGCAATGCACGCCACTTTCAGCTTCGAAACAAGCGGAACAGCTCGCAAATCTCGATGATTTCGTCGATTTTGACCAAAACTGACCGTCATTTCCTTCCCGCTTGAGATATTTCGACGTTTAAGCGCTCTTTTTACTCCATTTAACGTGCAGAATGCAATGCACGCCAGTTTCAGCTTCGAAACAAGCGGAACAGCTCGCAAATCTCGATGATTTCGTCGATTATGACCAAAACTGACCGTCATTTCCTTCCCGTTTGAGATAATTCGACGTTTAAGCGCTCTTTTTACTCCACTTAACGTGCAGAATGTAATGCATGCCAGTTTCAACGTTTAAACAAGCGGAACAGCTCGCAAATCTCGATGATTTCGTCGATCTTGACCAAAATTGACCGTCATTTCTTTCCCGCTTGAGATATATCGACGTTTAAGCGCGCTTTTTACTCCATTTAACGTGCCGAATACAATGCACGGCAGTTTCAACGTCTAAACAAGCGGAACAGCTCGCAAATCTCGATGATTTCGTCGTTTTTGACGAGAACTAACCGTCATTTCCTTCCCGTTTGAGATATTTCGACGTTTATGCGCTCTTTTTACTCCATTTAACGTGCAGAATGCAATGCACGCCAGTTTCAGCGTCTGAACAAGCGGAACATCTCGCAAATCTCGATGATTTCGTCGATATTGACCAAAACTGACCGTCATTTCCTTCCCGTTTGAGATATTTCGACGTTTAAGCGCTCTTTTTACTCCATTTAACGTGCAGAATGCAATGCACGCCAGTTTCAGCGTCTAAACAAGCGGAACAGCTCGCAAATCTCGATGATTTCGTCGATTATGACCAAAACTGACCTTCATTTCCTTCCCGCTTGAGATATTTCGACGTTTAAGCGCTCTTTTTACTCCATTTAACGTGCAGAACGCAATGCACGCCACTTTCAGCTTCGAAACAAGCGGAACAGCTCGCAAATCTCGATGATTTCGTCGATTTTGACCAAAACTGACCGTCATTTCCTTCCCGCTTGAGATATTTCGACGTTTAAGCGCTCTTTTTACTCCATTTAACGTGCAGAATGCAATGCACGCCAGTTTCAGCTTCGAAACAAGCGGAACAGCTCGCAAATCTCGATGATTTCGTCGATTATGACCAAAACTGACCGTCATTTCCTTCCCGTTTGAGATAATTCGACGTTTAAGCGCTCTTTTTACTCCACTTAACGTGCAGAATGTAATGCATGCCAGTTTCAACGTTTAAACAAGCGGAACAGCTCGCAAATCTCGATGATTTCGTCGATCTTGACCAAAATTGACCGTCATTTCTTTCCCGCTTGAGATATATCGACGTTTAAGCGCGCTTTTTACTCCATTTAACGTGCAGAATACAATGCACGCCAGTTTCAACGTCTAAACAAGCGGAACAGCTCGCAAATCTCGATGATTTCGTCGATTATGACCAAAACTGACAGTCATTTCCTTCCCGTTTGAGATATTTCGACGTTTAAGCGCTCTTTTTACTCCATTTAACGTGCAGAATGTAACGCATGCCAGTTTCAACGTTTAAACAAGCGGAACAGCTCGCAAATCTCGATGATTTCGTCGATTTTGACCAAAATTGACCGTCATTTCCTTCCCGCTTGAGATATTTCGACGTTTAAGCGCTCTTTTTACACCATTTAACGTGCAGAATGTAATGAATGCCAGTTTCAACGTCTGAACAAGCGGAACAGCTCGCAAATCTCGATGATTTCGTCGATTTTGACCAAAATTGACCGTCATTTCCTTCCCGCTTGAGATATTTCGACGTTTAAGCGCTCTTTTTACGCCATTTAACGTGCAGAATGTAACGCATGCCAGTTTCAACGTTTAAACAAGCGGAACAGCTCGCAAATCTCGATGATTTCGTCGATTTTGACCAAAATTGACCGTCATTTCTTTCCCGCTTGAGATATTTCGACGTTTAAGCGCTCTTTTTACTCCATTTAACGTGCAGAATGTAATGCATGCCAGTTTCAACGTCTGAACAAGCGGAACAGCTCGCAAATCTCGATGATTTCGTCGATTTTGACGAGAACTAACAGTCATTTCCTTCCCGTTTGAGATATTTCGACGTTTAAGCGCTCTTTTTACTCCATTTAACGTGCAGAATGTAGTGCATGCCAGTTTCAACGTCTAAACTAGCGGAACAGCTCGCAAATCTCGATGATTTCGTCGATTTTGACGAGAACTAACAGTCATTTCCTTCCCGTTTGAGATATTTCGACGTTCAAGCGCTCTTTTTACTCCATTTAACGTGCAGAATGCAATGCACGCCAGTTTCAGCTTCGACACAAGCGGAACAGGTCGCAAATCTCGATGATTTCGTCGATTTTGACCAAAATTGACCGTCATTTCCTTCCCGCCTCAGATATTTCGACGTTTAAGCGCTCTTTTTACGCCATTTAACGTGCAGAATGTAACGCATGCCAGTTTCGACGTTTAAACAAGCGGAACAGCTCGCAAATCTCGATGATTTCGTCGATTTTGACCAAAATTGACCGTCATTTCCTTCCCGCTTGAGATATTTCGACGTTTAAGCGCTCTTTTTACTCCATTTAACGTGCAGAACGCAATGCACGCCACTTTCAGCTTCGAAACAAGCGGAACAGCTCGCAAATCTCGATGATTTCGTCGATTTTGACCAAAACTGACCGTCATTTCCTTCCCGCTTGAGATATTTCGACGTTTAAGCGCTCTTTTTACGCCATTTAACGTGCAGAATGTAGTGCATGCCAGTTTCAACGTCTAAACTAGCGGAACAGCTCGCAAATCTCGATGATTTCGTCGATTTTGACGAGAACTAACAGTCATTTCCTTCCCGTTTGAGATATTTCGACGTTCAAGCGCTCTTTTTACTCCATTTAACGTGCAGAATGCAATGCACGCCAGTTTCAGCTTCGAAACAAGCGGAACAGCTCGCAAATCTCGATGATTTCGTCGTTTTTGACGGGAACTAACCGTCATTTCCTTCCCGTTTGAGATATTTCGACGTTTATGCGCTCTTTTTACTCCATTTAACGTGCAGAATGCAATGCACGCCAGTTTCAGCGTCTGAACAAGCGGAACATCTCGCAAATCTCGATGATTTCGTCGTTATTGACCAAAACTGACCGTCATTTCCTTCCCGTTTGAGATATTTCGACGTTTAAGCGCTCTTTTTACTCCATTTAACGTGCAGAATGCAATGCACGCCAGTTTCAGCGTCTAAACAAGCGGAACAGCTCGCAAATCTTGATGATTTCGTCGATTATGACCAAAACTGACCTTCATTTCCTTCCCGCTTGAGATATTTCGACGTTTAAGCGCTCTTTTTAATCCATTTAACGTGCAGAACGCAATGCACGCCACTTTCAGCTTCGAAACAAGCGGAACAGCTCGCAAATCTCGATGATTTCGTCGATTTTGACCAAAACTGACCGTCATTTCCTTCCCGCTTGAGATATTTCGACGTTTAAGCGCTCTTTTTACTCCATTTAACGTGCAGAATGCAATGCGCGCCAGTTTCAGCTTCGAAACAAGCGGAACAGCTCGCAAATCTCGATGATTTCGTCGATTATGACCAAAACTGACCGTCATTTCCTTCCCGTTTGAGATAATTCGACGTTTAAGCGCTCTTTTTACTCCATTTAACGTGCAGAATGCAATGCACGCCAGTTTCAGCTTCGAAACAAGCGGAACAGCTCGCAAATCTCGATGATTTCGTCGATTTTGACCAAAATTGACCGTCATTTCCTTCCCGCTTGAGATATTTCGACGTTTAAGCGCTCTTTTTACGCCATTTAACGTGCAGAATGTAACGCATGCCAGTTTCAACGTTTAAACAAGCGGAACAGCTCGCAAATCCCGATGATTTCGTCGATTTTGACCAAAATTGACCGTCATTTCTTTCCCCCTTGAGATATTTCGACGTTTAAGCGCTCTTTTTACGCCATTTAACGTGCAGAATGTAACGCATGCCAGTTTCAACGTCTGAACAAGCGGAACAGCTCGCAAATCTCGATGATTTCGTCGATTTTGACGAGAACTAACAGTCATTTCCTTCCCGTTTGAGATATTTCGACGTTTAAGCGCTCTTTTTACTCCATTTAACGTGCAGAATGTAGTGCATGCCAGTTTCAACGTCTAAACTAGCGGAACAGCTCGCAAATCTCGATGATTTCGTCGATTTTGACGAGAACTAACAGTCATTTCCTTCCCGTTTGAGATATTTCGACGTTTAAGCGCTCTTTTTACTCCATTTAACGTGCAGAATGCAATGCACGCCAGTTTCAGCTTCGACACAAGCGGAACAGGTCGCAAATCTCTCTGATTTCGTCGATTTTGACCAAAATTGACCGTCATTTCCTTCCCGCTTGAGATATTTCGACGTTTAAGCGCTCTTTTTACTCCATTTAACGTGCAGAATGCAATGCACGCCAGTTTCAACGTCTAAACAAGCGGAACAGCTCGCAAATCTCGATGATTTCGTCGTTTTTGACGAGAACTAACCGTCATTTCCTTCCCGTTTGAGATATTTCGACGTTTATGCGCTCTTTTTACTCCATTTAACGTGCAGAATGCAATGCACGCCAGTTTCAGCGTCTGAACAAGCGGAACAGCTCGCAAATCTCGATGATTTCGTCGATTTTGACGAGAACTAACAGTCATTTCCTTCCCGTTTGAGATATTTCGACGTTTAAGCGCTCTTTTTACTCCATTTAACGTGCAGAATGTAGTGCATGCCAGTTTCAACGTCTAAACTAGCGGAACAGCTCGCAAATCTCGATGATTTCGTCGATTTTGACGAGAACTAACAGTCATTTCCTTCCCGTTTGAGATATTTCGACGTTCAAGCGCTCTTTTTACTCCATTTAACGTGCAGAATGCAATGCACGCCAGTTTCAGCTTCGACACAAGCGGAACAGGTCGCAAATCTCGATGATTTCGTCGATTTTGACCAAAATTGACCGTCATTTCCTTCCCGCCTCAGATATTTCGACGTTTAAGCGCTCTTTTTACGCCATTTAACGTGCAGAATGTAACGCATGCCAGTTTCGACGTTTAAACAAGCGGAACAGCTCGCAAATCTCGATGATTTCGTCGATTTTGACCAAAATTGACCGTCATTTCCTTCCCGCTTGAGATATTTCGACGTTTAAGCGCTCTTTTTACTCCATTTAACGTGCAGAACGCAATGCACGCCACTTTCAGCTTCGAAACAAGCGGAACAGCTCGCAAATCTCGATGATTTCGTCGATTTTGACCAAAACTGACCGTCATTTCCTTCCCGCTTGAGATATTTCGACGTTTAAGCGCTCTTTTTACTCCATTTAACGTGCAGAATGTAACGCATGCCAGTTTCGACGTTTAAACAAGCGGAACAGCTCGCAAATCTCGATGATTTCGTCGATTTTGACCAAAATTGACCGTCATTTCCTTCCCGCTTGAGATATTTCGACGTTTAAGCGCTCTTTTTACTCCATTTAACGTGCAGAACGCAATGCACGCCACTTTCAGCTTCGAAACAAGCGGAACAGCTCTCAAATCTCGATGATTTCGTCGATTTTGACCAAAACTGACCGTCATTTCCTTCCCGCTTGAGATATTTCGACGTTTAAGCGCTCTTTTTACTCCATTTAACGTGCAGAATGCAATGCACGCCAGTTTCAGCTTCGAAACAAGCGGAACAGATCGCAAATCTCGATGATTTCGTCGATTTTGACCAAAACTGACCGTCATTTCCTACCCGTTTGAGATATTTCGACGTTTAAGCGCTCTTTTTACTCCATTTAACGTGCAGAATGCAATGCACGGCAGTTTCAACGTCTAAACAAGCGGAACAGCTCGCAAATCTCGATGATTTCGTCGTTTTTGACGAGAACTAACCGTCATTTCCTTCCCGTTTGAGATATTTCGACGTTTATGCGCTCTTTTTACTCCATTTAACGTGCAGAATGCAATGCACGCCAGTTTCAGCGTCTGAACAAGCGGAACATCTCGCAAATCTCGATGATTTCGTCGTTATTGACCAAAACTGACCGTCATTTCCTTCCCGTTTGAGATATTTCGACGTTTAAGCGCTCTTTTTACTCCATTTAACGTGCAGAATGCAATGCACGCCAGTTTCAGCGTCTAAACAAGCGGGACAGCTCGCAAATCTTGATGATTTCGTCGATTATGACCAAAACTGACCTTCATTTCCTTCCCGCTTGAGATATTTCGACGTTTAAGCGCTCTTTTTAATCCATTTAACGTGCAGAACGCAATGCACGCCACTTTCAGCTTCGAAACAAGCGGAACAGCTCGCAAATCTCGATGATTTCGTCGATTTTGACCAAAACTGACCGTCATTTCCTTCCCGCTTGAGATATTTCGACGTTTAAGCGCTCTTTTTACTCCATTTAACGTGCAGAATGCAATGCACGCCAGTTTCAGCTTCGAAACAAGCGGAACAGCTCGCAAATCTCGATGATTTCGTCGATTATGACCAAAACTGACCGTCATTTCCTTCCCGTTTGAGATAATTCGACGTTTAAGCGCTCTTTTTACTCCACTTAACGTGCAGAATGTAATGCATGCCAGTTTCAACGTTTAAACAAGCGGAACAGCTCGCAAATCTCGATGATTTCGTCGATCTTGACCAAAATTGACCGTCATTTCTTTCCCGCTTGAGATATATCGACGTTTAAGCGCTCTTTTTACTCCATTTAACGTGCAGAACGCAATGCACGCCACTTTCAGCTTCGAAACAAGCGGAACAGCTCGCAAATCTCGATGATTTCGTCGATTTTGACCAAAACTGACCGTCATTTCCTTCCCGCTTGAGATATTTCGACGTTTAAGCGCTCTTTTTACTCCATTTAACGTGCAGAATGCAATGCACGCCAGTTTCAGCTTCGAAACAAGCGGAACAGCTCGCAAATCTCGATGATTTCGTCGATTATGACCAAAACTGACCGTCATTTCCTTCCCGTTTGAGATAATTCGACGTTTAAGCGCTCTTTTTACTCCACTTAACGTGCAGAATGTAATGCATGTCAGTTTCAACGTTTAAACAAGCGGAACAGCTCGCAAATCTCGATGATTTCGTCGATCTTGTCCAAAATTGACCGTCATTTCTTTCCCGCTTGAGATATATCGACGTTTAAGCGCGCTTTTTACTCCATTTAACGTGCAGAATACAATGCACGCCAGTTTCAACGTCTAAACAAGCGGAACAGCTCGCAAATCTCGATGATTTCGTCGATTATGACCAAAACTGACCGTCATTTCCTTCCCGTTTGAGATATTTCGACGTTTAAGCGCTCTTTTTACTCCACTTAACGTGCAGAATGTAATGCATGTCAGTTTCAACGTTTAAACAAGCGGAACAGCTCGCAAATCTCGATGATTTCGTCGATTTTGACCAAAATTAACCGTCATTTCCTTCCCGCTTGAGATATTTCGACGTTTAAGCGCTCTTTTTACTCCATTTAACGTGCAGAATGCAATGCACGCCAGTTTCAGCTTCGACACAAGCGGAACAGGTCGCAAATCTCGATGATTTCGTCGATTATGACGAAAACTGACCGTCATTTCCTTCCCGTTTGAGATATTTCGACGTTTAAGCGCTCCTTTTACGCCATTTAACGTGCAGAATGTAACGCATGCCAGTTTCAACGTTTAAACAAGCGGAACAGCTCGCAAATCTCGATGATTTCGTCGATTTTGACCAAAACTGACCGTCATTTCCTTCCCGCTTGAGATATTTCAACGTTTAAGCGCTCTTTTTACTCCATTTAACGTGCAGAATGTAGTGCATGCCAGTTTCAATGTCTAAACAAGCGGAACAGCTCGCAAATCTCGATGATTTCGTCGATTTTGACCAAAATTAACCGTCATTTCCTTCCCGCTTGAGATATATCGACGTTCAAGCGCTCTTTTTACTCCATTTAACGTGCAGAATGCAATGCACGCCAGTTTCAGTTTCGAAACAAGCGGAACAGATCGCAAATCTCGATGATTTCGTCGATTTTGACCAAAACTGACGGTCATTTCCTACCCGTTTGAGATATTTCGACGTTTAAGCGCTCTTTTTACTCCATTTAACGTGCAGAATGCAATGCATGCCAGTTTCAACGTTTAAACAAGCGGAACAGCTCGCAAATCTCGATGATTTCGTCGATTATGACCAAAACTGACCGTCATTTCCTTCCCGCTTGAGATATTTCGACGTTTAAGCGCTCTTTTTACTCCATTTAACGTGCAGAATGTAGTGCATGCCAGTTTCAACGTCTAAACAAGCGGAACAGCTCGCAAATCTCGATGATTTCGTCGATTTTGACGAGAACTAACAGTCATTTCCTTCCCGTTTGAGATATTTCGACGTTTAAGCGCTCTTTTTACTCCATTTAACGTGCAGAATGCAATGCACGCCAGTTTCAGCTTCGACACAAGCGGAACAGCTCGCAAATCTCGATGATTTCGTCGATTATGACCAAAACTGACCGTCACTTCCTTCCCGTTTGAGATATTTCGACGTTTAAGCGCTCTTTTTACTCCATTTAACGTGCAGAATGTAACGCATGCCAGTTTCAACGTTTAAACAAGCGGAACAGCTCGCAAATCTCGATGATTTCGTCGATTTTGACCAAAATTGACCGTCATTTCCTTCCCGCTTGAGATATTTCGACGTTTAAGCGCTCTTTTTACGCCATTTAACGTGCAGAATGTAACGCATGCCAGTTTCAACGTTTAAACAAGCGGAACAGCTCGCAAATCTCGATGATTTCGTCGATTTTGACCAAAATTGACCATCATTTCTTTCCCGCTTGAGATATTTCGACGTTTAAGCGCTCTTTTTACTCCATTTAACGTGCAGAATGTAGTGCATGCCAGTTTCAACGTCTAAACTAGCGGAACAGCTCGCAAATCTCGATGATTTCGTCGATTTTGACGAGAACTAACAGTCATTTCCTTCCCGTTTGAGATATTTCGACGTTTAAGCGCTCTTTTTACTCCATTTAACGTGCAGAATGCAATGCACGCCAGTTTCAGCTTCGACACAAGCGGAACAGCTCGCAAATCTCGATGATTTCGTCGATTTTGACCAAAATTGACCGTCATTTCCTTCCCGCTTGAGATATTTCGACGTTTAAGCGCTCTTTTTACACCATTTAACGTGCAGAATGTAATGAATGCCAGTTTCAACATCTGAACAAGCGGAACAGCTCGCAAATCTCGATGATTTCGTCGATTTTGACCAAAATTGACCGTCATTTCCTTCCCGCTTGAGATATTTCGACGTTTAAGCGCTCTTTTTACGCCATTTAACGTGCAGAATGTAACGCATGCCAGTTTCAACGTTTAAACAAGCGGAACAGCTCGCAAATCCCGATGATTTCGTCGATTTTGACCAAAATTGACCGTCATTTCTTTCCCGCTTGAGATATTTCGACGTTTAAGCGCTCTTTTTACTCCATTTAACGTGCAGAATGTAATGCATGCCAGTTTCAACGTCTGAACAAGCGGAACAGCTCGCAAATCTCGATGATTTCGTCGATTTTGACGAGAACTAACAGTCATTTCCTTCCCGTTTGAGATATTTCGACGTTTAAGCGCTCTTTTTACTCCATTTAACGTGCAGAATGTAGTGCATGCCAGTTTCAACGTCTAAACTAGCGGAACAGCTCGCAAATCTCGATGATTTCGTCGATTTTGACGAGAACTAACAGTCATTTCCTTCCCGTTTGAGATATTTCGACGTTTAAGCGCTCTTTTTACTCCATTTAACGTGCAGAATGTAGTGCATGCCAGTTTCAACGTCTAAACTAGCGGAACAGCTCGCAAATCTCGATGATTTCGTCGATTTTGACGAGAACTAACAGTCATTTCCTTCCCGTTTGAGATATTTCGACGTTTAAGCGCTCTTTTTACTCCATTTAACGTGCAGAATGCAATGCACGCCAGTTTCAGCTTCGACACAAGCGGAACAGGTCGCAAATCTCTCTGATTTCGTCGATTTTGACCAAAATTGACCGTCATTTCCTTCCCGCTTGAGATATTTCGACGTTTAAGCGCTCTTTTTACTCCATTTAACGTGCAGAATGCAATGCACGCCAGTTTCAACGTCTAAACAAGCGGAACAGCTCGCAAATCTCGATGATTTCGTCGTTTTTGACGAGAACTAACCGTCATTTCCTTCCCGTTTGAGATATTTCGACGTTTATGCGCTCTTTTTACTCCATTTAACGTGCAGAATGCAATGCACGCCAGTTTCAGCGTCTGAACAAGCGGAACATCTCGCAAATCTCGATGATTCCGTCGAACTTGACCAAAATTGACCGTCATTTCTTTCCCGCTTGAGATATATCGACGTTTAAGCGCTCTTTTTACTCCATTTAACGTGCAGAATGCAATGCACGGCAGTTTCAACGTCTAAACAAGCGGAACAGCTCGCAAATCTCGATGATTTCGTCGTTTTTGACGAGAACTAACCGTCATTTCCTTCCCGTTTGAGATATTTCGACGTTTATGCGCTCTTTTTACTCCATTTAACGTGCAGAATGCAATGCACGCCAGTTTCAGCGTCTGAACAAGCGGAACATCTCGCAAATCTCGATGATTTCGTCGATATTGACCAAAACTGACCGTCATTTCCTTCCCGTTTGAGATATTTCGACGTTTAAGCGCTCTTTTTACTCCATTTAACGTGCAGAATGCAATGCACGCCAGTTTCAGCGTCTAAACAAGCGGAACAGCTCGCAAATCTCGATGATTTCGTCGATTATGACCAAAACTGACCGTCATTTCCTTCCCGTTTGAGATATTTCGACGTTTAAGCGCTCTTTTTACTCCATTTAACGTGCAGAATGCAATGCACGCCAGTTTCAACGTCTAAACACGCGGAACAGCTCGCAAATCTCGATGATTTCGTCGTTTTTGACGAGAACTAACCGTCATTTCCTTCCCGTTTGAGATATTTCGACGTTTATGCGCTCTTTTTACTCCATTTAACGTGCAGAATGCAATGCACGCCAGTTTCAGCTTCGACACAAGCGGAACAGGTCGCAAATCTCGACGATTTCGTCGATTATGACGAAAACTGACCGTCATTTCCTTCCCGTTTGAGATATTTCGACGTTTAAGCGCTCTTTTTACTCCATTTAACGTGCAGAATATAACGCATGCCAGTTTCAACGTTTAAACAAGCGGAACAGCTCGCAAATCTCGATGATTTCGTCGATTTTGAACAAAATTAACCGTCATTTCCTTCCCGCTTGAGATATTTCGACGTTTAAGCGCTCTTTTTACTCCATTTAACGTGCAGAATGTAATGAATGCCAGTTTCAACGTCTGAACAAGCGGAACAGCTCGCAAATCTCGATGATTTCGTCGATTTTGACCAAAATTGACCGTCATTTCCTTCCCGCTTGAGATATTTCGACGTTTAAGCGCTCTTTTTACTCCATTTAACGTGCAGAACGCAATGCACGCCACTTTCAGCTTCGAAACAAGCGGAACAGCTCGCAAATCTCGATGATTTCGTCGATTTTGACCAAAACTGACCGTCATTTCCTTCCCGCTTGAGATATTTCGACGTTTAAGCGCTCTTTTTACTCCATTTAACGTGCAGAATGCAATGCACGCCAGTTTCAGCTTCGAAACAAGCGGAACAGCTCGCAAATCTCGATGATTTCGTCGATTTTGACCAAAACTGACCGTCATTTCCTTCCCGCTTGAGATATTTCGACGTTTAAGCGCTCTTTTTACTCCATTTAACGTGCAGAATGCAATGCACGCCAGTTTCAGCTTCGACACAAGCGGAACAGCTCGCAAATCTCGATGATTTCGTCGATTATGACCAAAACTGACCGTCATTTCCGTCCCGTTTGAGATATTTCGACGTTTAAGCGCTCTTTTTACTCCATTTAACGTGCAGAATGTAACGCATGCCAGTTTCAACGTTTAAACAAGCGGAACAGCTCGCAAATCTCGATGATTTCGTCGATTTTGACCAAAATTGACCGTCATTTCCTTCCCGCTTGAGATATTTCGACGTTTAAGCGCTCTTTTTACTCCATTTAACGTGCAGAATGTAATGAATGCCAGTTTCAACGTCTGAACAAGCGGAACAGCTCGCAAATCTCGATGATCTCGTCGATTTTGACGAGAACTAACAGTCATTTCCTTCCCGTTTGAGATATTTCGACGTTTAAGCGCTCTTTTTACTCCATTTAACGTGCAGAATATAACGCATGCCAGTTTCAACGTTTAAACAAGCGGAACAGCTCGCAAATCTCGATGACTTCGTCGATTTTGACCAAAATTAACCGTCATTTCCTTCCCGTTTGAGATATTTCGACGTTTATGCGCTCTTTTTACTCCATTTAACGTGCAGAATGCAATGCACGCCAGTTTCAGCGTCTGAACAAGCGGAACATCTCGCAAATCTCGATGATTTCGTCGATATTGACCAAAACTGACCGTCATTTCCTTCCCGTTTGAGATATTTCGACGTTTAAGCGCTCTTTTTACTCCATTTAACGTGCAGAATGCAATGCACGCCAGTTTCAGCGTCTAAACAAGCGGAACAGCTCGCAAATCTCGATGATTTCGTCGATTATGACCAAAACTGACCGTCATTTCCTTCCCGCTTGAGATATTTCGACGTTTAAGCGCTCTTTTTACTCCATTTAACGTGCAGAACGCAATGCACGCCACTTTCAGCTTCGAAACAAGCGGAACAGCTCGCAAATCTCGATGATTTCGTCGATTTTGACCAAAACTGACCGTCATTTCCTACCCGTTTGAGATATTTCGACGTTTAAGCGCTCTTTTTACGCCATTTAACGTGCAGAATGTAACGCACGCCAGTTTCAACGTCTAAACACGCGGAACAGCTCGCAAATCTCGATGATTTCGTCGTTTTTGACGAGAACTAACCGTCATTTCCTTCCCGTTTGAGATATTTCGACGTTTATGCGCTCTTTTTACTCCATTTAACGTGCAGAATGCAATGCACGCCAGTTTCAGCTTCGACACAAGCGGAACAGGTCGCAAATCTCGACGATTTCGTCGATTATGACGAAAACTGACCGTCATTTCCTTCCCGTTTGAGATATTTCGACGTTTAAGCGCTCTTTTTACTCCATTTAACGTGCAGAATATAACGCATGCCAGTTTCAACGTTTAAACAAGCGGAACAGCTCGCAAATCTCGATGATTTCGTCGATTTTGAACAAAATTAACCGTCATTTCCTTCCCGCTTGAGATATTTCGACGTTTAAGCGCTCTTTTTACTCCATTTAACGTGCAGAATGTAATGAATGCCAGTTTCAGCTTCGAAACAAGCGGAACAGCTCGCAAATCTCGATGATTTCGTCGATTTTGACCAAAACTGACCGTCATTTCCTTCCCGCTTGAGATATTTCGACGTTTAAGCGCTCTTTTTACTCCATTTAACGTGCAGAATGCAATGCACGCCAGTTTCAACGTTTAAACAAGCGGAACAGCTCGCAAATCTCGATGATTTCGTCGATTTTGACCAAAATTGACCGTCATTTCCTTCCCGCTTGAGATATTTCGACGTTTAAGCGCTCTTTTTACTCCATTTAACGTGCAGAATGTAATGAATGCCAGTTTCAACGTCTGAACAAGCGGAACAGCTCGCAAATCTCGATGATCTCGTCGATTTTGACGAGAACTAACAGTCATTTCCTTCCCGTTTGAGATATTTCGACGTTTAAGCGCTCTTTTTACTCCATTTAACGTGCAGAATGTAATGAATGCCAGTTTCAACGTCTGAACAAGCGGAACAGCTCGCAAATGTCGATGATTTCGTCGATTTTGACCAAAACTGACCGTCATTTCCTTCCCGTTTGAGATAATTCGACGTTTAAGCGCTCTTTTTACTCCACTTAACGTGCAGAATGTAATGCATGCCTGTTTCAACGTTTAAACAAGCGGAACAGCTCGCAAATCTCGATGATTTCGTCGAACTTGACCAAAATTGACCGTCATTTCTTTCCCGCTTGAGATATTTCGACGTTTAAGCGCTCTTTTTACTCCATTTAACGTGCAGAATGCAATGCACGCCAGTTTCAACGTCTAAACAAGCGGAACAGCTCGCAAATCTCGATGATTTCGTCGTTTTTGACGAGAACTAACCGTCATTTCCTTCCCGTTTGAGATATTTCGACGTTTAAGCGCTCTTTTTACTCCATTTAACGTGCAGAATATAACGCATGCCAGTTTCAACGTTTAAACAAGCGGAACAGCTCGCAAATCTCGATGATTTCGTCGATTTTGAACAAAATTAACCGTCATTTCCTTCCCGCTTGAGATATTTCGACGTTTAAGCGCTCTTTTTACTCCATTTAACGTGCAGAATGTAATGAATGCCAGTTTCAACGTCTGAACAAGCGGAACAGCTCGCAAATCTCGATGATTTCGTCGATTTTGACCAAAATTGACCGTCATTTCCTTCCCGCTTGAGATATTTCGACGTTTAAGCGCTCTTTTTACTCCATTTAACGTGCAGAACGCAATGCACGCCACTTTCAGCTTCGAAACAAGCGGAACAGCTCGCAAATCTCGATGATTTCGTCGATTTTGACCAAAATTGACCGTCATTTCCTTCCCGCTTGAGATATTTCGACGTTTAAGCGCTCTTTTTACTCCATTTAACGTGCAGAATGTAATGAATGCCAGTTTCAACGTCTGAACAAGCGGAACAGCTCGCAAATCTCGATGATCTCGTCGATTTTGACGAGAACTAACAGTCATTTCCTTCCCGTTTGAGATATTTCGACGTTTAAGCGCTCTTTTTACTCCATTTAACGTGCAGAATATAACGCATGCCAGTTTCAACGTTTAAACAAGCGGAACAGCTCGCAAATCTCGATGACTTCGTCGATTTTGACCAAAATTAACCGTCATTTGCTTCCCGCTTGAGATATTGCGACGTTTAAGCGCTCTTTTTACTCCATTTAACGTGCAGAATGTAATGAATGCCAGTTTCAACGTCTGAACAAGCGGAACAGCTCGCAAATGTCGATGATTTCGTCGATTTTGACCAAAACTGACCGTCATTTCCTTCCCGTTTGAGATAATTCGACGTTTAAGCGCTCTTTTTACTCCACTTAACGTGCAGAATGTAATGCATGCCTGTTTCAACGTTTAAACAAGCGGAACAGCTCGCAAATCTCGATGATTTCGTCGAACTTGACCAAAATTGACCGTCATTTCTTTCCCGCTTGAGATATTTCGACGTTTAAGCGCTCTTTTTACTCCATTTAACGTGCAGAATGCAATGCACGCCAGTTTCAACGTCTAAACAAGCGGAACAGCTCGCAAATCTCGATGATTTCGTCGTTTTCGACGAGAACTAACCGTCATTTCCTTCCCGTTTGAGATATTTCGACGTTTAAGCGCTCTTTTTACTCCATTTAACGTGCAGAATATAACGCATGCCAGTTTCAACGTTTAAACAAGCGGAACAGCTCGCAAATCTCGATGATTTCGTCGATTTTGAACAAAATTAACCGTCATTTCCTTCCCGCTTGAGATATTTCGACGTTTAAGCGCTCTTTTTACTCCATTTAACGTGCAGAATGTAATGAATGCCAGTTTCAACGTCTGAACAAGCGGAACAGCTCGCAAATCTCGATGATTTCGTCGATTTTGACCAAAATTGACCGTCATTTCCTTCCCGCTTGAGATATTTCGACGTTTAAGCGCTCTTTTTACTCCATTTAACGTGCAGAACGCAATGCACGCCACTTTCAGCTTCGAAACAAGCGGAACAGCTCGCAAATCTCGATGATTTCGTCGATTTTGACCAAAACTGACCGTCATTTCCTTCCCGCTTGAGATATTTCGACGTTTAAGCGCTCTTTTTACTCCATTTAACGTGCAGAATGCAATGCACGCCAGTTTCAGCTTCGAAACAAGCGGAACAGCTCGCAAATCTCGATGATTTCGTCGATTTTGACCAAAACTGACCGTCATTTCCTTCCCGCTTGAGATATTTCGACGTTTAAGCGCTCTTTTTACTCCATTTAACGTGCAGAATGCAATGCACGCCAGTTTCAGCTTCGACACAAGCGGAACAGCTCGCAAATCTCGATGATTTCGTCGATTATGACCAAAACTGACCGTCATTTCCGTCCCGTTTGAGATATTTCGACGTTTAAGCGCTCTTTTTACTCCATTTAACGTGCAGAATGTAACGCATGCCAGTTTCAACGTTTAAACAAGCGGAACAGCTCGCAAATCTCGATGATTTCGTCGATTTTGACCAAAATTGACCGTCATTTCCTTCCCGCTTGAGATATTTCGACGTTTAAGCGCTCTTTTTACTCCATTTAACGTGCAGAATGTAATGAATGCCAGTTTCAACGTCTGAACAAGCGGAACAGCTCGCAAATCTCGATGATCTCGTCGATTTTGACGAGAACTAACAGTCATTTCCTTCCCGTTTGAGATATTTCGACGTTTAAGCGCTCTTTTTACTCCATTTAACGTGCAGAATATAACGCATGCCAGTTTCAACGTTTAAACAAGCGGAACAGCTCGCAAATCTCGATGACTTCGTCGATTTTGACCAAAATTAACCGTCATTTCCTTCCCGTTTGAGATATTTCGACGTTTATGCGCTCTTTTTACTCCATTTAACGTGCAGAATGCAATGCACGCCAGTTTCAGCGTCTGAACAAGCGGAACATCTCGCAAATCTCGATGATTTCGTCGATATTGACCAAAACTGACCGTCATTTCCTTCCCGTTTGAGATATTTCGACGTTTAAGCGCTCTTTTTACTCCATTTAACGTGCAGAATGCAATGCACGCCAGTTTCAGCGTCTAAACAAGCGGAACAGCTCGCAAATCTCGATGATTTCGTCGATTATGACCAAAACTGACCGTCATTTCCTTCCCGCTTGAGATATTTCGACGTTTAAGCGCTCTTTTTACTCCATTTAACGTGCAGAACGCAATGCACGCCACTTTCAGCTTCGAAACAAGCGGAACAGCTCGCAAATCTCGATGATTTCGTCGATTTTGACCAAAACTGACCGTCATTTCCTACCCGTTTGAGATATTTCGACGTTTAAGCGCTCTTTTTACGCCATTTAACGTGCAGAATGTAACGCACGCCAGTTTCAACGTCTAAACACGCGGAACAGCTCGCAAATCTCGATGATTTCGTCGTTTTTGACGAGAACTAACCGTCATTTCCTTCCCGTTTGAGATATTTCGACGTTTATGCGCTCTTTTTACTCCATTTAACGTGCAGAATGCAATGCACGCCAGTTTCAGCTTCGACACAAGCGGAACAGGTCGCAAATCTCGACGATTTCGTCGATTATGACGAAAACTGACCGTCATTTCCTTCCCGTTTGAGATATTTCGACGTTTAAGCGCTCTTTTTACTCCATTTAACGTGCAGAATATAACGCATGCCAGTTTCAACGTTTAAACAAGCGGAACAGCTCGCAAATCTCGATGATTTCGTCGATTTTGAACAAAATTAACCGTCATTTCCTTCCCGCTTGAGATATTTCGACGTTTAAGCGCTCTTTTTACTCCATTTAACGTGCAGAATGTAATGAATGCCAGTTTCAGCTTCGAAACAAGCGGAACAGCTCGCAAATCTCGATGATTTCGTCGATTTTGACCAAAACTGACCGTCATTTCCTTCCCGCTTGAGATATTTCGACGTTTAAGCGCTCTTTTTACTCCATTTAACGTGCAGAATGCAATGCACGCCAGTTTCAGCTTCGACACAAGCGGAACAGCTCGCAAATCTCGATGATTTCGTCGATTATGACCAAAACTGACCGTCATTTCCGTCCCGTTTGAGATATTTCGACGTTTAAGCGCTCTTTTTACTCCATTTAACGTGCAGAATGTAACGCATGCCAGTTTCAACGTTTAAACAAGCGGAACAGCTCGCAAATCTCGATGATTTCGTCGATTTTGACCAAAATTGACCGTCATTTCCTTCCCGCTTGAGATATTTCGACGTTTAAGCGCTCTTTTTACTCCATTTAACGTGCAGAATGTAATGAATGCCAGTTTCAACGTCTGAACAAGCGGAACAGCTCGCAAATCTCGATGATCTCGTCGATTTTGACGAGAACTAACAGTCATTTCCTTCCCGTTTGAGATATTTCGACGTTTAAGCGCTCTTTTTACTCCATTTAACGTGCAGAATATAACGCATGCCAGTTTCAACGTTTAAACAAGCGGAACAGCTCGCAAATCTCGATGACTTCGTCGATTTTGACCAAAATTAACCGTCATTTCCTTCCCGTTTGAGATATTTCGACGTTTATGCGCTCTTTTTACTCCATTTAACGTGCAGAATGCAATGCACGCCAGTTTCAGCGTCTGAACAAGCGGAACATCTCGCAAATCTCGATGATTTCGTCGATATTGACCAAAACTGACCGTCATTTCCTTCCCGTTTGAGATATTTCGACGTTTAAGCGCTCTTTTTACTCCATTTAACGTGCAGAATGCAATGCACGCCAGTTTCAGCGTCTAAACAAGCGGAACAGCTCGCAAATCTCGATGATTTCGTCGATTATGACCAAAACTGACCGTCATTTCCTTCCCGCTTGAGATATTTCGACGTTTAAGCGCTCTTTTTACTCCATTTAACGTGCAGAACGCAATGCACGCCACTTTCAGCTTCGAAACAAGCGGAACAGCTCGCAAATCTCGATGATTTCGTCGATTTTGACCAAAACTGACCGTCATTTCCTACCCGTTTGAGATATTTCGACGTTTAAGCGCTCTTTTTACGCCATTTAACGTGCAGAATGTAACGCACGCCAGTTTCAACGTCTAAACACGCGGAACAGCTCGCAAATCTCGATGATTTCGTCGTTTTTGACGAGAACTAACAGTCATTTCCTTCCCGTTTGAGATATTTCGACGTTTATGCGCTCTTTTTACTCCATTTAACGTGCAGAATGCAATGCACGCCAGTTTCAGCTTCGACACAAGCGGAACAGGTCGCAAATCTCGACGATTTCGTCGATTATGACGAAAACTGACCGTCATTTCCTTCCCGTTTGAGATATTTCGACGTTTAAGCGCTCTTTTTACTCCATTTAACGTGCAGAATATAACGCATGCCAGTTTCAACGTTTAAACAAGCGGAACAGCTCGCAAATCTCGATGATTTCGTCGATTTTGAACAAAATTAACCGTCATTTCCTTCCCGCTTGAGATATTTCGACGTTTAAGCGCTCTTTTTACTCCATTTAACGTGCAGAATGTAATGAATGCCAGTTTCAGCTTCGAAACAAGCGGAACAGCTCGCAAATCTCGATGATTTCGTCGATTTTGACCAAAACTGACCGTCATTTCCTTCCCGCTTGAGATATTTCGACGTTTAAGCGCTCTTTTTACTCCATTTAACGTGCAGAATGCAATGCACGCCAGTTTCAACGTTTAAACAAGCGGAACAGCTCTCAAATCTCGATGATTTCGTCGATTTTGACCAAAATTGACCGTCATTTCCTTCCCGCTTGAGATATTTCGACGTTTAAGCGCTCTTTTTACTCCATTTAACGTGCAGAATGTAATGAATGCCAGTTTCAACGTCTGAACAAGCGGAACAGCTCGCAAATCTCGATGATCTCGTCGATTTTGACGAGAACTAACAGTCATTTCCTTCCCGTTTGAGATATTTCGACGTTTAAGCGCTCTTTTTACTCCATTTAACGTGCAGAATATAACGCATGCCAGTTTCAACGTTTAAACAAGCGGAACAGCTCGCAAATCTCGATGACTTCGTCGATTTTGACCAAAATTAACCGTCATTTGCTTCCCGCTTGAGATATTGCGACGTTTAAGCGCTCTTTTTACTCCATTTAACGTGCAGAATGTAATGAATGCCAGTTTCAACGTCTGAACAAGCGGAACAGCTCGCAAATGTCGATGATTTCGTCGATTTTGACCAAAACTGACCGTCATTTCCTTCCCGTTTGAGATAATTCGACGTTTAAGCGCTCTTTTTACTCCACTTAACGTGCAGAATGTAATGCATGCCTGTTTCAACGTTTAAACAAGCGGAACAGCTCGCAAATCTCGATGATTTCGTCGAACTTGACCAAAATTGACCGTCATTTCTTTCCCGCTTGAGATATTTCGACGTTTAAGCGCTCTTTTTACTCCATTTAACGTGCAGAATGCAATGCACGCCAGTTTCAACGTCTAAACAAGCGGAACAGCTCGCAAATCTCGATGATTTCGTCGTTTTTGACGAGAACTAACCGTCATTTCCTTCCCGTTTGAGATATTTCGAAGTTTATGCGCTCTTTTTACTCCATTTAACGTGCAGAATGCAATCACGCCAGTTTCAGCGTCTGAACAAGCGGAACATCTCGCAAATCTCGATGATTTCGTCGATATTGACCAAAACTGACCGTCATTTCCTTCCCGTTTGAGATATTTCGACGTTTAAGCGCTCTTTTTACTCCATTTAACGTGCAGAATGCAATGCACGCCAGTTTCAACGTCTAAACAAGTGGAACAGCTCGCAAATCTCGATGATTTCGTCGATTTTGACGAGAACTAACAGTCATTTCCTTCCCGTTTGAGATATTTCGACGTTTAAGCGCTCTTTTTACTCCATTTAACGTGCAGAATGCAATGCACGCCAGTTTCAGCTTCGACACAAGCGGAACAGGTCGCAAATCTCGATGATTTCGTCGATTATGACGAAAACTGACCGTCATTTCCTTCCCGTTTGAGATATTTCGACGTTTAAGCGCTCTTTTTACTCCATTTAACGTGCAGAATATAACGCATGCCAGTTTCAACGTTTAAACAAGCGGAACAGCTCGCAAATCTCGATGATTTCGTCGATTTTGACCAAAATTGACCGTCATTTCCTTCCCGCTTGAGATATTTCGACGTTTAAGCGCTCTTTTTACGCCATTTAACGTGCAGAATGTAACGCATGCCAGTTTCAACGTTTAAACAAGCGGAACAGCTCGCAAATCTCGATGATTTCGTCGATTTTGACCAAAATTGACCGTCATTTCCTTCCCGCTTGAGATATTTCGACGTTTAAGCGCTCTTTTTACTCCATTTAACGTGCAGAATGTAATGAATGCCAGTTTCAACGTCTGAACAAGCGGAACAGCTCGCAAATCTCGATGATTTCGTCGATTTTGACGAGAACTAACAGTCATTTCCTTCCCGTTTGAGATATTTCGACGTTTAAGCGCTCTTTTTACTCCATTTAACGTGCAGAATGTAACGCATGCCAGTTTCAACGTTTAAACAAGCGGAACAGCTCGCAAATCTCGATGATTTCGTCGATTTTGACCAAAATTGACCGTCATTTCCTTCCCGCTTGAGATATTTCGACGTTTAAGCGCTCTTTTTACTCCATTTAACGTGCAGAATGTAATGAATGCCAGTTTCAACGTCTGAACAAGCGGAACAGCTCGCAAATCTCGATGATTTCGTCGATTTTGACGAGAACTAACAGTCATTTCCTTCCCGTTTGAGATATTTCGACGTTTAAGCGCTCTTTTTACTCCATTTAACGTGCAGAATATAACGCATGCCAGTTTCAACGTTTAAACAAGCGGAACAGCTCGCAAATCTCGATGATTTCGTCGATTTTGAACAAAATTAACCGTCATTTCCTTCCCGCTTGAGATATTTCGACGTTTAAGCGCTCTTTTTACTCCATTTAACGTGCAGAATGTAATGAATGCCAGTTTCAGCTTCGAAACAAGCGGAACAGCTCGCAAATCTCGATGATTTCGTCGATTTTGACCAAAACTGACCGTCATTTCCTTCCCGCTTGAGATATTTCGACGTTTAAGCGCTCTTTTTACTCCATTTAACGTGCAGAATGCAATGCACGCCAGTTTCAACGTTTAAACAAGCGGAACAGCTCGCAAATCTCGATGATTTCGTCGATTTTGACCAAAATTGACCGTCATTTCCTTCCCGCTTGAGATATTTCGACGTTTAAGCGCTCTTTTTACTCCATTTAACGTGCAGAATGTAATGAATGCCAGTTTCAACGTCTGAACAAGCGGAACAGCTCGCAAATCTCGATGATCTCGTCGATTTTGACGAGAACTAACAGTCATTTCCTTCCCGTTTGAGATATTTCGACGTTTAAGCGCTCTTTTTACTCCATTTAACGTGCAGAATATAACGCATGCCAGTTTCAACGTTTAAACAAGCGGAACAGCTCGCAAATCTCGATGACTTCGTCGATTTTGACCAAAATTAACCGTCATTTGCTTCCCGCTTGAGATATTGCGACGTTTAAGCGCTCTTTTTACTCCATTTAACGTGCAGAATGTAATGAATGCCAGTTTCAACGTCTGAACAAGCGGAACAGCTCGCAAATGTCGATGATTTCGTCGATTTTGACCAAAACTGACCGTCATTTCCTTCCCGTTTGAGATAATTCGACGTTTAAGCGCTCTTTTTACTCCACTTAACGTGCAGAATGTAATGCATGCCTGTTTCAACGTTTAAACAAGCGGAACAGCTCGCAAATCTCGATGATTTCGTCGAACTTGACCAAAATTGACCGTCATTTCTTTCCCGCTTGAGATATTTCGACGTTTAAGCGCTCTTTTTACTCCATTTAACGTGCAGAATGCAATGCACGCCAGTTTCAACGTCTAAACAAGCGGAACAGCTCGCAAATCTCGATGATTTCGTCGTTTTTGACGAGAACTAACCGTCATTTCCTTCCCGTTTGAGATATTTCGACGTTTATGCGCTCTTTTTACTCCATTTAACGTGCAGAATGCAATGCACGCCAGTTTCAGCGTCTGAACAAGCGGAACATCTCGCAAATCTCGATGATTTCGTCGATATTGACCAAAACTGACCGTCATTTCCTTCCCGTTTGAGATATTTCGACGTTTAAGCGCTCTTTTTACTCCATTTAACGTGCAGAATGCAATGCACGCCAGTTTCAACGTCTAAACAAGTGGAACAGCTCGCAAATCTCGATGATTTCGTCGATTTTGACGAGAACTAACAGTCATTTCCTTCCCGTTTGAGATATTTCGACGTTTAAGCGCTCTTTTTACTCCATTTAACGTGCAGAATGCAATGCACGCCAGTTTCAGCTTCGACACAAGCGGAACAGGTCGCAAATCTCGATGATTTCGTCGATTATGACGAAAACTGACCGTCATTTCCTTCCCGTTTGAGATATTTCGACGTTTAAGCGCTCTTTTTACTCCATTTAACGTGCAGAATATAACGCATGCCAGTTTCAACGTTTAAACAAGCGGAACAGCTCGCAAATCTCGATGATTTCGTCGATTTTGACCAAAATTGACCGTCATTTCCTTCCCGCTTGAGATATTTCGACGTTTAAGCGCTCTTTTTACGCCATTTAACGTGCAGAATGTAACGCATGCCAGTTTCAACGTTTAAACAAGCGGAACAGCTCGCAAATCTCGATGATTTCGTCGATTTTGACCAAAATTGACCGTCATTTCCTTCCCGCTTGAGATATTTCGACGTTTAAGCGCTCTTTTTACTCCATTTAACGTGCAGAATGTAATGAATGCCAGTTTCAACGTCTGAACAAGCGGAACAGCTCGCAAATCTCGATGATTTCGTCGATTTTGACGAGAACTAACAGTCATTTCCTTCCCGTTTGAGATATTTCGACGTTTAAGCGCTCTTTTTACTCCATTTAACGTGCAGAATATAACGCATGCCAGTTTCAACGTTTAAACAAGCGGAACAGCTCGCAAATCTCGATGATTTCGTCGATTTTGAACAAAATTAACCGTCATTTCCTTCCCGCTTGAGATATTTCGACGTTTAAGCGCTCTTTTTACTCCATTTAACGTGCAGAATGTAATGAATGCCAGTTTCAACGTCTGAACAAGCGGAACAGCTCGCAAATCTCGATGATTTCGTCGATTTTGACCAAAATTGACCGTCATTTCCTTCCCGCTTGAGATATTTCGACGTTTAAGCGCTCTTTTTACTCCATTTAACGTGCAGAACGCAATGCACGCCACTTTCAGCTTCGAAACAAGCGGAACAGCTCGCAAATCTCGATGATTTCGTCGATTTTGACCAAAACTGACCGTCATTTCCTTCCCGCTTGAGATATTTCGACGTTTAAGCGCTCTTTTTACTCCATTTAACGTGCAGAATGCAATGCACGCCAGTTTCAGCTTCGAAACAAGCGGAACAGCTCGCAAATCTCGATGATTTCGTCGATTTTGACCAAAACTGACCGTCATTTCCTTCCCGCTTGAGATATTTCGACGTTTAAGCGCTCTTTTTACTCCATTTAACGTGCAGAATGCAATGCACGCCAGTTTCAGCTTCGACACAAGCGGAACAGCTCGCAAATCTCGATGATTTCGTCGATTATGACCAAAACTGACCGTCATTTCCGTCCCGTTTGAGATATTTCGACGTTTAAGCGCTCTTTTTACTCCATTTAACGTGCAGAATGTAACGCATGCCAGTTTCAACGTTTAAACAAGCGGAACATCTCGCAAATCTCGATGATTTCGTCGATATTGACCAAAACTGACCGCCATTTCCTTCCCGCTTGAGATATTTCGACGTTTAAGCGCTCTTTTTACTCCATTTAACGTGCAGAATGTAATGAATGCCAGTTTCAACGTCTGAACAAGCGGAACAGCTCGCAAATCTCGATGATCTCGTCGATTTTGACGAGAACTAACAGTCATTTCCTTCCCGTTTGAGATATTTCGACGTTTAAGCGCTCTTTTTACTCCATTTAACGTGCAGAATGCAATGCACGCCAGTTTCAGCTTCGACACAAGCGGAACAGGTCGCAAATCTCGATGATTTCGTCGATTATGACGAAAACTGACCGTCATTTCCTTCCCGTTTGAGATATTTCGACGTTTAAGCGCTCTTTTTACTCCATTTAACGTGCAGAATATAACGCATGCCAGTTTCAACGTTTAAACAAGCGGAACAGCTCGCAAATCTCGATGATTTCGTCGATTTTGACCAAAATTGACCGTCATTTCCTTCCCGCTTGAGATATTTCGACGTTTAAGCGCTCTTTTTACGCCATTTAACGTGCAGAATGTAACGCATGCCAGTTTCAACGTTTAAACAAGCGGAACAGCTCGCAAATCTCGATGATTTCGTCGATTTTGACCAAAATTGACCGTCATTTCCTTCCCGCTTGAGATATTTCGACGTTTAAGCGCTCTTTTTACTCCATTTAACGTGCAGAATGTAATGAATGCCAGTTTCAACGTCTGAACAAGCGGAACAGCTCGCAAATCTCGATGATTTCGTCGATTTTGACGAGAACTAACAGTCATTTCCTTCCCGTTTGAGATATTTCGACGTTTAAGCGCTCTTTTTACTCCATTTAACGTGCAGAATGTAACGCATGCCAGTTTCAACGTTTAAACAAGCGGAACAGCTCGCAAATCTCGATGATTTCGTCGATTTTGACCAAAATTGACCGTCATTTCCTTCCCGCTTGAGATATTTCGACGTTTAAGCGCTCTTTTTACTCCATTTAACGTGCAGAATGTAATGAATGCCAGTTTCAACGTCTGAACAAGCGGAACAGCTCGCAAATCTCGATGATTTCGTCGATTTTGACGAGAACTAACAGTCATTTCCTTCCCGTTTGAGATATTTCGACGTTTAAGCGCTCTTTTTACTCCATTTAACGTGCAGAATATAACGCATGCCAGTTTCAACGTTTAAACAAGCGGAACAGCTCGCAAATCTCGATGATTTCGTCGATTTTGAACAAAATTAACCGTCATTTCCTTCCCGCTTGAGATATTTCGACGTTTAAGCGCTCTTTTTACTCCATTTAACGTGCAGAATGTAATGAATGCCAGTTTCAGCTTCGAAACAAGCGGAACAGCTCGCAAATCTCGATGATTTCGTCGATTTTGACCAAAACTGACCGTCATTTCCTTCCCGCTTGAGATATTTCGACGTTTAAGCGCTCTTTTTACTCCATTTAACGTGCAGAATGCAATGCACGCCAGTTTCAACGTTTAAACAAGCGGAACAGCTCGCAAATCTCGATGATTTCGTCGATTTTGACCAAAATTGACCGTCATTTCCTTCCCGCTTGAGATATTTCGACGTTTAAGCGCTCTTTTTACTCCATTTAACGTGCAGAATGTAATGAATGCCAGTTTCAACGTTTAAACAAGCGGAACAGCTCGCAAATCTCGATGACTTCGTCGATTTTGACCAAAATTAACCGTCATTTGCTTCCCGCTTGAGATATTGCGACGTTTAAGCGCTCTTTTTACTCCATTTAACGTGCAGAATGTAATGAATGCCAGTTTCAACGTCTGAACAAGCGGAACAGCTCGCAAATGTCGATGATTTCGTCGATTTTGACCAAAACTGACCGTCATTTCCTTCCCGTTTGAGATAATTCGACGTTTAAGCGCTCTTTTTACTCCACTTAACGTGCAGAATGTAATGCATGCCTGTTTCAACGTTTAAACAAGCGGAACAGCTCGCAAATCTCGATGATTTCGTCGAACTTGACCAAAATTGACCGTCATTTCTTTCCCGCTTGAGATATTTCGACGTTTAAGCGCTCTTTTTACTCCATTTAACGTGCAGAATGCAATGCACGCCAGTTTCAACGTCTAAACAAGCGGAACAGCTCGCAAATCTCGATGATTTCGTCGTTTTTGACGAGAACTAACCGTCATTTCCTTCCCGTTTGAGATATTTCGACGTTTATGCGCTCTTTTTACTCCATTTAACGTGCAGAATGCAATGCACGCCAGTTTCAGCGTCTGAACAAGCGGAACATCTCGCAAATCTCGATGATTTCGTCGATATTGACCAAAACTGACCGTCATTTCCTTCCCGTTTGAGATATTTCGACGTTTAAGCGCTCTTTTTACTCCATTTAACGTGCAGAATGCAATGCACGCCAGTTTCAACGTCTAAACAAGTGGAACAGCTCGCAAATCTCGATGATTTCGTCGTTTTTGACCAAAATTGACCGTCATTTCCTTCCCGCTTGAGATATTTCGACGTTTAAGCGCTCTTTTTACGCCATTTAACGTGCAGAATGTAACGCACGCCAGTTTCAACGTTTAAACAAGCGGAACAGCTCGCAAATCTCGATGATTTCGTCGATATTGACCAAAACTGACCGTCATTTCCTTCCCGTTTGAGATATTTCGACGTTTAAGCGCTCTTTTTACTCCATTTAACGTGCAGAATGCAATGCACGCCAGTTTCAGCTTCGACACAAGCGGAACAGGTCGCAAATCTCGATGATTTCGTCGATTATGACGAAAACTGACCGTCATTTCCTTCCCGTTTGAGATATTTCGACGTTTAAGCGCTCTTGTTACTCCATTTAACGTGCAGAATATAACGCATGCCAGTTTCAACGTTTAAACAAGCGGAACAGCTCGCAAATCTCGATGATTTCGTCGATTTTGACCAAAATTGACCGTCATTTCCTTCCCGCTTGAGATATTTCGACGTTTAAGCGCTCTTTTTACGCCATTTAACGTGCAGAATGTAACGCATGCCAGTTTCAACGTTTAAACAAGCGGAACAGCTCGCAACTCTCGATGATTTCGTCGATTTTGACCAAAATTGACCGTCATTTCCTTCCCGCTTGAGATATTTCGACGTTTAAGCGCTCTTTTTACTCCATTTAACGTGCAGAATGTAATGAATGCCAGTTTCAACGTCTGAACAAGCGGAACAGCTCGCAAATCTCGATGATTTCGTCGATTTTGACGAGAACTAACAGTCATTTCCTTCCCGTTTGAGATATTTCGACGTTTAAGCGCTCTTTTTACTCCATTTAACGTGCAGAATATAACGCATGCCAGTTTCAACGTTTAAACAAGCGGAACAGCTCGCAAATCTCGATGATTTCGTCGATTTTGAACAAAATTAACCGTCATTTCCTTCCCGCTTGAGATATTTCGACGTTTAAGCGCTCTTTTTACTCCATTTAACGTGCAGAATGTAATGAATGCCAGTTTCAACGTCTGAACAAGCGGAACAGCTCGCAAATCTCGATGATTTCGTCGATTTTGACCAAAATTGACCGTCATTTCCTTCCCGCTTGAGATATTTCGACGTTTAAGCGCTCTTTTTACTCCATTTAACGTGCAGAACGCAATGCACGCCACTTTCAGCTTCGAAACAAGCGGAACAGCTCGCAAATCTCGATGATTTCGTCGATTTTGACCAAAACTGACCGTCATTTCCTTCCCGCTTGAGATATTTCGACGTTTAAGCGCTCTTTTTACTCCATTTAACGTGCAGAATGCAATGCACGCCAGTTTCAGCTTCGAAACAAGCGGAACAGCTCGCAAATCTCGATGATTTCGTCGATTTTGACCAAAACTGACCGTCATTTCCTTCCCGCTTGAGATATTTCGACGTTTAAGCGCTCTTTTTACTCCATTTAACGTGCAGAATGCAATGCACGCCAGTTTCAGCTTCGACACAAGCGGAACAGCTCGCAAATCTCGATGATTTCGTCGATTATGACCAAAACTGACCGTCATTTCCGTCCCGTTTGAGATATTTCGACGTTTAAGCGCTCTTTTTACTCCATTTAACGTGCAGAATGTAACGCATGCCAGTTTCAACGTTTAAACAAGCGGAACATCTCGCAAATCTCGATGATTTCGTCGATATTGACCAAAACTGACCGTCATTTCCTTCCCGCTTGAGATATTTCGACGTTTAAGCGCTCTTTTTACTCCATTTAACGTGCAGAATGTAATGAATGCCAGTTTCAACGTCTGAACAAGCGGAACAGCTCGCAAATCTCGATGATCTCGTCGATTTTGACGAGAACTAACAGTCATTTCCTTCCCGTTTGAGATATTTCGACGTTTAAGCGCTCTTTTTACTCCATTTAACGTGCAGAATGCAATGCACGCCAGTTTCAGCTTCGACACAAGCGGAACAGGTCGCAAATCTCGATGATTTCGTCGATTATGACGAAAACTGACCGTCATTTCCTTCCCGTTTGAGATATTTCGACGTTTAAGCGCTCTTTTTACTCCATTTAACGTGCAGAATATAACGCATGCCAGTTTCAACGTTTAAACAAGCGGAACAGCTCGCAAATCTCGATGATTTCGTCGATTTTGACCAAAATTGACCGTCATTTCCTTCCCGCTTGAGATATTTCGACGTTTAAGCGCTCTTTTTACGCCATTTAACGTGCAGAATGTAACGCATGCCAGTTTCAACGTTTAAACAAGCGGAACAGCTCGCAAATCTCGATGATTTCGTCGATTTTGACCAAAATTGACCGTCATTTCCTTCCCGCTTGAGATATTTCGACGTTTAAGCGCTCTTTTTACTCCATTTAACGTGCAGAATGTAATGAATGCCAGTTTCAACGTCTGAACAAGCGGAACAGCTCGCAAATCTCGATGATTTCGTCGATTTTGACGAGAACTTACAGTCATTTCCTTCCCGTTTGAGATATTTCGACGTTTAAGCGCTCTTTTTACTCCATTTAACGTGCAGAATGTAACGCATGCCAGTTTCAACGTTTAAACAAGCGGAACAGCTCGCAAATCTCGATGATTTCGTCGATTTTGACCAAAATTGACCGTCATTTCCTTCCCGCTTGAGATATTTCGACGTTTAAGCGCTCTTTTTACTCCATTTAACGTGCAGAATGTAATGAATGCCAGTTTCAACGTCTGAACAAGCGGAACAGCTCGCAAATCTCGATGATTTCGTCGATTTTGACGAGAACTAACAGTCATTTCCTTCCCGTTTGAGATATTTCGACGTTTAAGCGCTCTTTTTACTCCATTTAACGTGCAGAATATAACGCATGCCAGTTTCAACGTTTAAACAAGCGGAACAGCTCGCAAATCTCGATGATTTCGTCGATTTTGAACAAAATTAACCGTCATTTCCTTCCCGCTTGAGATATTTCGACGTTTAAGCGCTCTTTTTACTCCATTTAACGTGCAGAATGTAATGAATGCCAGTTTCAGCTTCGAAACAAGCGGAACAGCTCGCAAATCTCGATGATTTCGTCGATTTTGACCAAAACTGACCGTCATTTCCTTCCCGCTTGAGATATTTCGACGTTTAAGCGCTCTTTTTACTCCATTTAACGTGCAGAATGCAATGCACGCCAGTTTCAACGTTTAAACAAGCGGAACAGCTCGCAAATCTCGATGATTTCGTCGATTTTGACCAAAATTGACCGTCATTTCCTTCCCGCTTGAGATATTTCGACGTTTAAGCGCTCTTTTTACTCCATTTAACGTGCAGAATGTAATGAATGCCAGTTTCAACGTTTAAACAAGCGGAACAGCTCGCAAATCTCGATGACTTCGTCGATTTTGACCAAAATTAACCGTCATTTGCTTCCCGCTTGAGATATTGCGACGTTTAAGCGCTCTTTTTACTCCATTTAACGTGCAGAATGTAATGAATGCCAGTTTCAACGTCTGAACAAGCGGAACAGCTCGCAAATGTCGATGATTTCGTCGATTTTGACCAAAACTGACCGTCATTTCCTTCCCGTTTGAGATAATTCGACGTTTAAGCGCTCTTTTTACTCCACTTAACGTGCAGAATGTAATGCATGCCTGTTTCAACGTTTAAACAAGCGGAACAGCTCGCAAATCTCGATGATTTCGTCGAACTTGACCAAAATTGACCGTCATTTCTTTCCCGCTTGAGATATTTCGACGTTTAAGCGCTCTTTTTACTCCATTTAACGTGCAGAATGCAATGCACGCCAGTTTCAACGTCTAAACAAGCGGAACAGCTCGCAAATCTCGATGATTTCGTCGTTTTTGACGAGAACTAACCGTCATTTCCTTCCCGTTTGAGATATTTCGACGTTTATGCGCTCTTTTTACTCCATTTAACGTGCAGAATGCAATGCACGCCAGTTTCAACGTCTGAACAAGCGGAACAGCTCGCAAATCTCGATGATTTCGTCGATTTTGACGAGAACTTACAGTCATTTCCTTCCCGTTTGAGATATTTCGACGTTTAAGCGCTCTTTTTACTCCATTTAACGTGCAGAATGTAACGCATGCCAGTTTCAACGTTTAAACAAGCGGAACAGCTCGCAAATCTCGATGATTTCGTCGATTTTGACCAAAATTGACCGTCATTTCCTTCCCGCTTGAGATATTTCGACGTTTAAGCGCTCTTTTTACTCCATTTAACGTGCAGAATGTAATGAATGCCAGTTTCAACGTCTGAACAAGCGGAACAGCTCGCAAATCTCGATGCTTTCGTCGATTTTGACGAGAACTAACAGTCATTTCCTTCCCGTTTGAGATATTTCGACGTTTAAGCGCTCTTTTTACTCCATTTAACGTGCAGAATATAACGCATGCCAGTTTCAACGTTTAAACAAGCGGAACAGCTCGCAAATCTCGATGATTTCGTCGATTTTGAACAAAATTAACCGTCATTTCCTTCCCGCTTGAGATATTTCGACGTTTAAGCGCTCTTTTTACTCCATTTAACGTGCAGAATGTAATGAATGCCAGTTTCAGCTTCGAAACAAGCGGAACAGCTCGCAAATCTCGATGATTTCGTCGATTTTGACCAAAACTGACCGTCATTTCCTTCCCGCTTGAGATATTTCGACGTTTAAGCGCTCTTTTTACTCCATTTAACGTGCAGAATGCAATGCACGCCAGTTTCAACGTTTAAACAAGCGGAACAGCTCGCAAATCTCGATGATTTCGTCGATTTTGACCAAAATTGACCGTCATTTCCTTCCCGCTTGAGATATTTCGACGTTTAAGCGCTCTTTTTACTCCATTTAACGTGCAGAATGTAATGAATGCCAGTTTCAACGTTTAAACAAGCGGAACAGCTCGCAAATCTCGATGACTTCGTCGATTTTGACCAAAATTAACCGTCATTTGCTTCCCGCTTGAGATATTGCGACGTTTAAGCGCTCTTTTTACTCCATTTAACGTGCAGAATGTAATGAATGCCAGTTTCAACGTCTGAACAAGCGGAACAGCTCGCAAATGTCGATGATTTCGTCGATTTTGACCAAAACTGACCGTCATTTCCTTCCCGTTTGAGATAATTCGACGTTTAAGCGCTCTTTTTACTCCACTTAACGTGCAGAATGTAATGCATGCCTGTTTCAACGTTTAAACAAGCGGAACAGCTCGCAAATCTCGATGATTTCGTCGAACTTGACCAAAATTGACCGTCATTTCTTTCCCGCTTGAGATATTTCGACGTTTAAGCGCTCTTTTTACTCCATTTAACGTGCAGAATGCAATGCACGCCAGTTTCAACGTCTAAACAAGCGGAACAGCTCGCAAATCTCGATGATTTCGTCGTTTTTGACGAGAACTAACCGTCATTTCCTTCCCGTTTGAGATATTTCGACGTTTATGCGCTCTTTTTACTCCATTTAACGTGCAGAATGCAATGCACGCCAGTTTCAGCGTCTGAACAAGCGGAACATCTCGCAAATCTCGATGATTTCGTCGATATTGACCAAAACTGACCGTCATTTCCTTCCCGTTTGAGATATTTCGACGTTTAAGCGCTCTTTTTACTCCATTTAACGTGCAGAATGCAATGCACGCCAGTTTCAACGTCTAAACAAGTGGAACAGCTCGCAAATCTCGATGATTTCGTCGATTTTGACGAGAACTAACAGTCATTTCCTTCCCGTTTGAGATATTTCGACGTTTAAGCGCTCTTTTTACTCCATTTAACGTGCAGAATGCAATGCACGCCAGTTTCAGCTTCGACACAAGCGGAACAGGTCGCAAATCTCGATGATTTCGTCGATTATGACGAAAACTGACCGTCATTTCCTTCCCGTTTGAGATATTTCGACGTTTAAGCGCTCTTTTTACTCCATTTAACGTGCAGAATATAACGCATGCCAGTTTCAACGTTTAAACAAGCGGAACAGCTCGCAAATCTCGATGATTTCGTCGATTTTGACCAAAATTGACCGTCATTTCCTTCCCGCTTGAGATATTTCGACGTTTAAGCGCTCTTTTTACGCCATTTAACGTGCAGAATGTAACGCATGCCAGTTTCAACGTTTAAACAAGCGGAACAGCTCGCAAATCTCGATGATTTCGTCGATTTTGACCAAAATTGACCGTCATTTCCTTCCCGCTTGAGATATTTCGACGTTTAAGCGCTCTTTTTACTCCATTTAACGTGCAGAATGTAATGAATGCCAGTTTCAACGTCTGAACAAGCGGAACAGCTCGCAAATCTCGATGATTTCGTCGATTTTGACGAGAACTAACAGTCATTTCCTTCCCGTTTGAGATATTTCGACGTTTAAGCGCTCTTTTTACTCCATTTAACGTGCAGAATATAACGCATGCCAGTTTCAACGTTTAAACAAGCGGAACAGCTCGCAAATCTCGATGATTTCGTCGATTTTGAACAAAATTAACCGTCATTTCCTTCCCGCTTGAGATATTTCGACGTTTAAGCGCTCTTTTTACTCCATTTAACGTGCAGAATGTAATGAATGCCAGTTTCAGCTTCGAAACAAGCGGAACAGCTCGCAAATCTCGATGATTTCGTCGATTTTGACCAAAACTGACCGTCATTTCCTTCCCGCTTGAGATATTTCGACGTTTAAGCGCTCTTTTTACTCCATTTAACGTGCAGAATGCAATGCACGCCAGTTTCAACGTTTAAACAAGCGGAACAGCTCGCAAATCTCGATGATTTCGTCGATTTTGACCAAAATTGACCGTCATTTCCTTCCCGCTTTAGATATTTCGACGTTTAAGCGCTCTTTTTACTCCATTTAACGTGCAGAATGTAATGAATGCCAGTTTCAACGTCTGAACAAGCGGAACAGCTCGCAAATCTCGATGATCTCGTCGATTTTGACGAGAACTAACAGTCATTTCCTTCCCGTTTGAGATATTTCGACGTTTAAGCGCTCTTTTTACTCCATTTAACGTGCAGAATATAACGCATGCCAGTTTCAACGTTTAAACAAGCGGAACAGCTCGCAAATCTCGATGACTTCGTCGATTTTGACCAAAATTAACCGTCATTTGCTTCCCGCTTGAGATATTGCGACGTTTAAGCGCTCTTTTTACTCCATTTAACGTGCAGAATGTAATGAATGCCAGTTTCAACGTCTGAACAAGCGGAACAGCTCGCAAATGTCGATGATTTCGTCGATTTTGACCAAAACTGACCGTCATTTCCTTCCCGTTTGAGATAATTCGACGTTTAAGCGCTCTTTTTACTCCACTTAACGTGCAGAATGTAATGCATGCCTGTTTCAACGTTTAAACAAGCGGAACAGCTCGCAAATCTCGATGATTTCGTCGAACTTGACCAAAATTGACCGTCATTTCTTTCCCGCTTGAGATATTTCGACGTTTAAGCGCTCTTTTTACTCCATTTAACGTGCAGAATGCAATGCACGCCAGTTTCAACGTCTAAACAAGCGGAACAGCTCGCAAATCTCGATGATTTCGTCGTTTTTGACGAGAACTAACCGTCATTTCCTTCCCGTTTGAGATATTTCGACGTTTATGCGCTCTTTTTACTCCATTTAACGTGCAGAATGCAATGCACGCCAGTTTCAGCGTCTGAACAAGCGGAACATCTCGCAAATCTCGATGATTTCGTCGATATTGACCAAAACTGACCGTCATTTCCTTCCCGTTTGAGATATTTCGACGTTTAAGCGCTCTTTTTACTCCATTTAACGTGCAGAATGCAATGCACGCCAGTTTCAACGTCTAAACAAGTGGAACAGCTCGCAAATCTCGATGATTTCGTCGATTTTGACGAGAACTAACAGTCATTTCCTTCCCGTTTGAGATATTTCGACTTTTAAGCGCTCTTTTTACTCCATTTAACGTGCAGAATGCAATGCACGCCAGTTTCAGCTTCGACACAAGCGGAACAGGTCGCAAATCTCGATGATTTCGTCGATTATGACGAAAACTGACCGTCATTTCCTTCCCGTTTGAGATATTTCGACGTTTAAGCGCTCTTTTTACTCCATTTAACGTGCAGAATATAACGCATGCCAGTTTCAACGTTTAAACAAGCGGAACAGCTCGCAAATCTCGATGATTTCGTCGATTTTGACCAAAATTGACCGTCATTTCCTTCCCGCTTGAGATATTTCGACGTTTAAGCGCTCTTTTTACGCCATTTAACGTGCAGAATGTAACGCATGCCAGTTTCAACGTTTAAGCAAGCGGAACAGCTCGCAAATCTCGATGATTTCGTCGATTTTGACCAAAATTGACCGTCATTTCCTTCCCGCTTGAGATATTTCGACGTTTAAGCGCTCTTTTTACTCCATTTAACGTGCAGAATGTAATGAATGCCAGTTTCAACGTCTGAACAAGCGGAACAGCTCGCAAATCTCGATGATTTCGTCGATTTTGACGAGAACTAACAGTCATTTCCTTCCCGTTTGAGATATTTCGACGTTTAAGCGCTCTTTTTACTCCATTTAACGTGCAGAATGTAACGCATGCCAGTTTCAACGTTTAAACAAGCGGAACAGCTCGCAAATCTCGATGATTTCGTCGATTTTGACCAAAATTGACCGTCATTTCCTTCCCGCTTGAGATATTTCGACGTTTAAGCGCTCTTTTTACTCCATTTAACGTGCAGAATGTAATGAATGCCAGTTTCAACGTCTGAACAAGCGGAACAGCTCGCAAATCTCGATGATTTCGTCGATTTTGACGAGAACTAACAGTCATTTCCTTCCCGTTTGAGATATTTCGACGTTTAAGCGCTCTTTTTACTCCATTTAACGTGCAGAATATAACGCATGCCAGTTTCAACGTTTAAACAAGCGGAACAGCTCGCAAATCTCGATGACTTCGTCGATTTTGACCAAAATTAACCGTCATTTCCTTCCCGCTTGAGATATTGCGACGTTTAAGCGCTCTTTTTACTCCATTTAACGTGCAGAATGTAATGAATGCCAGTTTCAACGTCTGAACAAGCGGAACAGCTCGCAAATGTCGATGATTTCGTCGATTTTGACCAAAACTGACCGTCATTTCCTTCCCGTTTGAGATAATTCAACGTTTAAGCGCTCTTTTTACTCCACTTAACGTGCAGAATGTAATGCATGCCAGTTTCAACGTTTAAACAAGCGGAACAGCTCGCAAATCTCGATGATTTCGTCGAACTTGACCAAAATTGACCGTCATTTCTTTCCCGCTTGAGATATTTCGACGTTTAAGCGCTCTTTTTACTCCATTTAACGTGCAGAATGCAATGCACGCCAGTTTCAACGTCTAAACAAGCGGAACAGCTCGCAAATCTCGATGATTTCGTCGTTTTTGACGAGAACTAACCGTCATTTCCTTCCCGTTTGAGATATTTCGACGTTTATGCGCTCTTTTTACTCCATTTAACGTGCAGAATGCAATGCACGCCAGTTTCAGCGTCTGAACAAGCGGAACATCTCGCAAATCTCGATGATTTCGTCGAAATTGACCAAAACTGACCGTCATTTCCTTCCCGTTTGAGATATTTCGACGTTTAAGCGCTCTTTTTACTCCATTTAACGTGCAGAATGCAATGCACGCCAGTTTCAACGTCTAAACAAGTGGAACAGCTCGCAAATCTCGATGATTTCGTCGATTTTGACGAGAACTAACAGTCATTTCCTTCCCGTTTGAGATATTTCGACGTTTAAGCGCTCTTTTTACTCCATTTAACGTGCAGAATGCAATGCACGCCAGTTTCAGCTTCGACACAAGCGGAACAGGTCGCAAATCTCGATGATTTCGTCGATTATGACGAAAACTGACCGTCATTTCCTTCCCGTTTGAGATATTTCGACGTTTAAGCGCTCTTTTTACTCCATTTAACGTGCAGAATATAACGCATGCCAGTTTCAACGTTTAAACAAGCGGAACAGCTCGCAAATCTCGATGATTTCGTCGATTTTGACCAAAATTGACCGTCATTTCCTTCCCGCTTGAGATATTTCGACGTTTAAGCGCTCTTTTTACTCCATTTAACGTGCAGAACGCAATGCACGCCACTTTCAGCTTCGAAACAAGCGGAACAGCTCGCAAATCTCGATGATTTCGTCGATTTTGACCAAAACTGACCGTCATTTCCTTCCCGCTTGAGATATTTCGACGTTTAAGCGCTCTTTTTACTCCATTTAACGTGCAGAATGCAATGCACGCCAGTTTCAGCTTCGAAACAAGCGGAACAGCTCGCAAATCTCGATGATTTCGTCGATTATGACCAAAACTGACCGTCATTTCCTTCCCGTTTGAGATAATTCGACGTTTAAGCGCTCTTTTTACTCCACTTAACGTGCAGAATGTAATGCATGCCAGTTTCAACGTTTAAACAAGCGGAACAGCTCGCAAATCTCGATGATTTCGTCGAACTTGACCAAAATTGACCGTCATTTCTTTCCCGCTTGAGATATATCGACGTTTAAGCGCTCTTTTTACTCCATTTAACGTGCAGAATGCAATGCACGCCAGTTTCAGCTTCTGAACAAGCGGAACATCTCGCAAATCTCGATGATTTCGTCGATATTGACCAAAACTGACCGTCATTTCCTTCCCGTTTGAGATATTTCGACGTTTAAGCGCTCTTTTTACTCCATTTAACGTGCAGAATGCAATGCACGCCAGTTTCAACGTCTAAACAAGCGGAACAGCTCGCAAATCTCGATGATTTCGTCGATTATGACCAAAACTGACCGTCATTTCCTTCCCGCTTGAGATATTTCGACGTTTAAGCGCTCTTTTTACTCCATTTAACGTGCAGAACGCAATGCACGCCACTTTCAGCTTCGAAACAAGCGGAACAGCTCGCAAATCTCGATGATTTCGTCGATATTGACCAAAACTGACCGTCATTTCCTTCCCGTTTGAGATATTTCGACGTTTAAGCGCTCTTTTTACTTCATTTAACGTGCAGAATGCAATGCACGCCAGTTTCAACGTCTAAACAAGTGGAACAGCTCGCAAATCTCGATGATTTCGTCGATTTTGACGAGAACTAACAGTCATTTCCTTCCCGTTTGAGATATTTCGACATTTAAGCGCTCTTTTTACTCCATTTAACGTGCAGAATGCAATGCACGCCAGTTTCAGCTTCGACACAAGCGGAACAGGTCGCAAATCTCGATGATTTCGTCGATTATGACGAAAACTGACCGTCATTTCCTTCCCGTTTGAGATATTTCGACGTTTAAGCGCTCTTTTTACTCCATTTAACGTGCAGAATATAACGCATGCCAGTTTCAACGTTTAAACAAGCGGAACAGCTCGCAAATCTCGATGATTTCGTCGATTTTGACCAAAATTGACCGTCATTTCCTTCCCGCTTGAGATATTTCGACGTTTAAGCGCTCTTTTTACGCCATTTAACGTGCAGAATGTAACGCATGCCAGTTTCAACGTTTAAACAAGCGGAACAGCTCGCAAATCTCGATGATTTCGTCGATTTTGACCAAAATTGACCGTCATTTCCTTCCCGCTTGAGATATTTCGACGTTTAAGCGCTCTTTTTACTCCATTTAACGTGCAGAACGCAATGCACGCCACTTTCAGCTTCGAAACAAGCGGAACAGCTCGCAAATCTCGATGATTTCGTCGATTTTGACCAAAACTGACCGTCATTTCTTTCCCGCTTGAGATATATCGACGTTTAAGCGCTCTTTTAACTCCATTTAACGTGCAGAATGCAATGCACGCCAGTTTCAGTTTCGAAACAAGCGGAACAGATCGCAAATCTCGATGATTTCGTCGATTTTGACCAAAACTGACGGTCATTTCCTACCCGTTTGAGATATTTCGACGTTTAAGCGCTCTTTTTACTCCATTTAACGTGCAGAATGCAATGCATGCCAGTTTCAACGTTTAAACAAGCGGAACAGCTCGCAAATCTCGATGATTTCGTCGATTTTGACCAAAATTGACCGTCATTTCCTTCCCGCTTGAGATATTTCGACGTTTAAGCGCTCTTTTTACGCCATTTAACGTGCAGAATGTAACGCATGCCAGTTTCAACGTTTAAACAAGCGGAACAGCTCGCAAATCTCGATGATTTCGTCGATTTTGACCAAAATTGACCGTCATTTCCTTCCCGCTTGAGATATTTCGACGTTTAAGCGCTCTTTTTACTCCATTTAACGTGCAGAACGCAATGCACGCCACTTTCAGCTTCGAAACAAGCGGAACAGCTCGCAAATCTCGATGATTTCGTCGATTTTGACCAAAACTGACCGTCATTTCTTTCCCGCTTGAGATATATCGACGTTTAAGCGCTCTTTTTACTCCATTTAACGTGCAGAATGCAATGCACGCCAGTTTCAGTTTCGAAACAAGCGGAACAGATCGCAAATCTCGATGATTTCGTCGATTTTGACCAAAACTGACCGTCATTTCCTTCCCGTTTGAGATATTTCGACGTTTAAGCGCTCTTTTTACTCCATTTAACGTGCAGAATGCAATGCACGCCAGTTTCAGCTTCGGCACAAGCGGAACAGGTCGCAAATCTCGATGATTTCGTCGATTATGACCAAAACTGACCGTCATTTCCTTCCCGTTTGAGATATTTCGACGTTTAAGCGCTCTTTTTACTCCATTTAACGTGCAGAATATAACGCATGCCAGTTTCAACGTTTAAACAAGCGGAACAGCTCGCAAATCTCGATGATTTCGTCGATTTTGACCAAAATTAACCGTCATTTCCTTCCCGCTTGAGATATTTCGACGTTTAAGCGCTCTTTTTACTCCATTTAACGTGCAGAATGTAATGAATGCCAGTTTCAACGTCTGAACAAGCGGAACAGCTCGCAAATCTCGATGATTTCGTCGATTTTGACCAAAATTGACCGTCATTTCCTTCCCGCTTGAGATATTTCGACGTTTAAGCGCTCTTTTTACGCCATTTAACGTGCAGAATGTAACGCATGCCAGTTTCAACGTTTAAACAAGCGGAACAGCTCGCAAATCTCGATGATTTCGTCGATTTTGACCAAAATTGACCGTCATTTCCTTCCCGCTTGAGATATTTCGACGTTTAAGCGCTCTTTTTACTCCATTTAACGTGCAGAACGCAATGCACGCCACTTTCAGCTTCGAAACAAGCGGAACAGCTCGCAAATCTCGATGATTTCGTCGATTTTGACCAAAACTGACCGTCATTTCCTTCCCGCTTGAGATATTTCGACGTTTAAGCGCTCTTTTTACTCCATTTAACGTGCAGAATGCAATGCACGCCAGTTTCAGCTTCGAAACAAGCGGAACAGCTCGCAAATCTCGATGATTTCGTCGATTTTGACCAAAACTGACCGTCATTTCCTTCCCGCTTGAGATATTTCGACGTTTAAGCGCTCTTTTTACTCCATTTAACGTGCAGAATGCAATGCACGCCAGTTTCAGCTTCGACACAAGCGGAACAGCTCGCAAATCTCGATGATTTCGTCGATTATGACCAAAACTGACCGTCATTTCCTTCCCGTTTGAGATATTTCGACGTTTAAGCGCTCTTTTTACTCCATTTAACGTGCAGAATGTAATGAATGCCAGTTTCAACGTCTGAACAAGCGGAACAGCTCGCAAATCTCGATGATTTCGTCGATTTTGACCAAAATTGACCGTCATTTCCTTCCCGCTTGAGATATTTCGACGTTTAAGCGCTCTTTTTACGCCATTTAACGTGCAGAATGTAACGCATGCCAGTTTCAACGTTTAAACAAGCGGAACAGCTCGCAAATCTCGATGATTTCGTCGATTTTGACCAAAATTGACCGTCATTTCTTTCCCGCTTGAGATATTTCGACGTTTAAGCGCTCTTTTTACTCCATTTAACGTGCAGAATGTAATGCATGCCAGTTTCAACGTCTGAACAAGCGGAACAGCTCGCAAATCTCGATGATTTCGTCGATTTTGACGAGAACTAACAGTCATTTCCTTCCCGTTTGAGATATTTCGACGTTTAAGCGCCCTTTTTACTCCATTTAACGTGCAGAATGTAGTGCATGCCAGTTTCAACGTCTAAACAAGCGGAACAGCTCGCAAATCTCGATGATTTCGTCGATTTTGACGAGAACTAACAGTCACTTCCTTCCCGTTTGAGATATTTCGACGTTTAAGCGCTCTTTTTACTCCATTTAACGTGCAGAATGCAATGCACGCCAGTTTCAGCTTCGACACAAGCGGAACAGGTCGCAAATCTCGATGATTTCGTCGATTATGACCAAAACTGACCGTCATTTCCTTCCCGTTTGAGATATTTCGACGTTTAAGCGCTCTTTTTACTCCATTTAACGTGCAGAATGTAATGCATGCCAGTTTCAACGTCTAAACAAGCGGAACAGCTCGCGAATCTCGATGATTTCGTCGATTTTGACCAAAACTGACCGTCATTTCCTTCCCGTTTGAGATATTTCAACGTTTAAGCGCTCTTTTTACTCCATTTAACGTGCAGAATGTAATGCGCGCAAGTTTCAGCGTCGAAACAGGCCCAGCAGCTCGCAAAACGCATTCTTCGTCCAATTTTGACGGAAACTATGCATTTGCTCGTTCCCGTTGAAAATATTTCGACGTTTAATCGCTCCTTTCACCTCATTTTATACGCCAAATGTAGTACGCGCTTCTTTTAGCGTCGAAACATGCCCAGCAGCTAGGTAAACGCTATCTTTCGTCGATTTTGCCGAGAACTAAGCGTTATTTCGTTACGGTTTCAGATATTTCGACGTGTAAGCGCTCCTTTCACCCATTTTACACGCCGAACGTAGTATACGTCTCCTTCAGTGTTGAAACAAGCCCTGCAGGTCACACAATGCATTGCTCCTCCGATATTGCCGAAAACTAAGCGTTATTTCGTTCCTGTCTCAGATATATCGACGTTTAAAAGCTCTTTTCACTCCATTTTACACGCCCAATGTAGTACATGCCTGTTTTAGCTTCGAAACAATCCCAGCAGCTAGATAAACGCAATTATTCGTCGACTTTGTCGAAAACTAAGCGTTATTTCTTTCCCGTTTGAAATATTTCGACGTTTAAACGCTCCTTTCACTCCATTTTACACGCCGAATGTAGTACACATCTCCTTCAGTGACGACAGAAGCCCAGCAGCTTGCAAAACGCAATTATTAGTCGGCTTTGCCGAAAACTAAGCGTTATTTCGTTCTCGTTTCAGATATTTCGACGTCTAAACGCTCTTTTCACTCCATTTTGTTCCCGTTTGAAATATTTCCACGTTTAAAGTCTATTTTCACACCATTTTACACACTGAATGTGTTGCAGGCCTCTTTCAGCATCGAAACCAGCCCAGTGTTTCGTTCTGAATGTATTGCCGTGATTGGTTGAACTTAATGATACGATTTGAAATGTAAGTTTGAAATTCCCGATTGATACGGTAGGTGCTGCCATGAGAAATAGCCTAAGGATTATTTCAAAATATTTGTTTCTTTTTTTTGTGTTAGGAATGCTGATATAATTTGCGACTAGTAGTTGTCGAAATGGCCTCGCCAGAAGCGTTGCGTAATCTCGAGTTAATCCGAAGCGTCGCACTCTCTGTAACAAGTCGAATGAAATCGCAGTCTCGTGTCGCCTATTCGAGGCGCACTCGCGCCTGAAGGATTCCAAATCGTTGTATTTTACGACTGATAGGAGTTAACGGAATTGGCTCGCCAGAAACGCTGCGCGATCTCGAGTTAATCCAAGCGTCGCACGAGAGTTATTACAGAGATGTAATAACTCGAATAAAATCCCAGACTTGTCTCACCTACTCGTAGCGCAGTCCCGCCTGAAGGATTCCAAAGTGTTGTATTCTCTTGATCTTTATTCAATAAGTTATATGTACATGGATAGTGTTAACTAGCGTTTGATGTAACTGGCAAATAGGTTCCACGTTTCAGCTAACCTGCTATGCGCAGGAGTACTGGCACGGGAGAGAATTGTAATTGTTGAAATAAATAATCGGTTTCGATATACAAGATTTATTCAGTTCAAATGGGTTATATTAACAACTATGCAACGATTTATTCCGGTTGATTTGATTATACAGGGTAGTTGGTAACTGGTGGCACAAGCGGAAAAGGGGTGATTCTATGCGAAAAAATAAATCGAAAATATAGAATAAAAATATTTTTTTAATTTTTTTTTTTTTTTTTTAATTTTTCCATCGAGACAACGATCTACAGTGAGATCCGTTATAACGTACCGCACGCGTACCGAGCGATAATTCAAAGTCGATTTTCTCGAAAACAAAGCCTCAAACGAAAAATTTTTATTCTATATTTTCAACTTCTTTTTTCGAGTAGAATCACCCCCTTTCCGCTTGTACCACCAGTTACCAACCACCCTGTATACTCGTATTGTTCGTCAGGGGTAACAAATGCTGTATACTCCGTAGAATTAGGATGAATCGGGATTTGGTGAAACTCGCTGGCCATGTCCAGACTAATAAAGTATCTCGCTTTTGCAATCTCGCGATTTGTATTGATTGATATTCACGATCGTATTTTTATTTATTTCTCAAAAATCTACACATAATCTATCTGAGCCATCTTTCTTCTTCACGAGTAACATAGGGCTCGCGAACGGTGAATTACTAAGTCTTATGATTTTTGCTCTAATTAATTCGCTTGTTCCTTCGTGTACTCTATTCTGCGCGCTTCCTCGCTAATTCTATAAGGACTTCTTTGTACGGTGATACGTACAGTACGTAGGAGACCCGTGACAAATGAATCTTTGAATTTTTCGAGAAGAGAAATTAATCGACTTTTATTATTACCATGTACATCAGTGTCAACCTCATTAATATCGATCTCATTTTCAGCGGTTTTATTGCAGACATCAATTATTTTTGTTTTACACATAGCGAGGCTATTTTGTGTAATATTACGTCAAAACCTTGACTTAAAATTTCACGATTAATCACGATATCATATTTTAAATAACTATCAGCAAGAACATCAAAATTTATCTACTATATAAAACCATTAATACATACAATGGACAAGATTTGAGATGTACGTTTAATACAAATATTTACTATTCCTCGCATCACTACTATATCAGTCGTTCTTTTGCCAGAAAATCTCAAGACTACGGATTCTTTAATTAGTGAACACTCGGCTCCAGAATCGGAGTAAAATGGAAATGACTGACTGACTGACTGACGCGCCGGTGTTAATGATATTTATCCCTAATTATTCGATAGAACTACATACTGACGCTGGTTCGGATGGATAAGGCTATTTTAATGCATTAAGTTGACGGTAAAAACAGAGTAGTAGAATACTATAGTAAGAAAACTAGTCCTACGGAATCCAAATATCATTCGTATGAATGAGAGACGTTGGTAGTTGTAAACGCCGTTAAACGTTTTCGCAACTATTTACCTGGACGAGAATTTCTTGTTGTTATCGACTGTAATTCTTTGTAGGCATCTAGCAATAAAGTGAATTTAAATGACAGGGTTTACAGGTGATAGACTTACTTACGAACTTTCAATTTTGATATTATGTATCGAGAAGGCAAACGAATGGCTCACGTAGATTTCTTCTAGTGGAATCCCATAGACATACATCACAGTATAATTAACAAAGTTACAGATAAAAAATTTCAGAAATCGCTAATAAATTGCAAAACAATGAGCTTGTAGTGTAAAAATTAAAATAAAACAAGAAACTTGTCAATTTCCGAACAGGAGATCGAGTTCTTTATTTTTACTCAATTTGTACAGTATTATTTTCGGTTCGCGATGATACATTTTTGATACTTGGGCTAGTTGAGAATTTTTTCAGACTGACTGGATGATTTTGAAGGGAGCATTTATATTCTTTTATTCGTTGGAGTGGGAGAAGGCTTTGCTCGTACTTATCATATATTTCGGAGAACGGCTAGAGTGATGAAATGCCACCCAGGCGGCTGAGAACGGATGCTGACCGGACGGTCACACGTGATAAGGCGCTCGGAATTTTGGTTTATCATATGGCTGTTCGAATTTCAGCTGTAACAAGCTCGTGGATGATATCGCGAATACATATAAATTACGATCCTGTACCCTTTATCGTAGAATACAAAGAAGGGGCAGAACTCTCTGCTTGCCCATTGTCCCAAGAGGTTTTAGGTGGTCCGTTAGAATTACTTATAAGTAAAAGAGCAAGACCCCACGGTTTATTGCTACCCGACAATGTTGAAGAAAGAGAAGTAGATATCTCCGATGTTAAAGTAGTTAGGTTTAATCTTGGTGATTTTATATTACGCAAAAAAAAGAAAAAATGAGAAAGGAAATCAAACTAAATTAAATCCAAAATTTAAGGGTCCATTTATAATAGCAGAGATTTTGGAAGGAGATGGGAATACTTTAAAAACATTAGATGGTAAACGATCATACAAATACAGTCATGATAGACTAAAAAAATGCAAGACATTTGCATTCCATTACATTGCATTGATGACAAGAACAGTGACCATGACGATATGAGTACTCTGATCTCAGAAGATCAGTAGCACCATGGCCATAACATCTAGCGGGGTGAGTTCGCATGCGCTTCGGGGCGACAATGTAATAAAGCTCGGTGAGACCTTGTAATGCAGTTCACATGCGTTTCGGGGCGACAATGTAACAAAACCCACTGAAACTGTGGAACGAAGCTGTGCGTGTGTGCTCGTGCGATCTAGAAAAACGAGATTCATTTGAGTAGGAAATCGAGAATGGTCCATCATGTCATTACGATCCGACTGATAACCCACAGAATGCAACTAGCACTTTGAATACTAATCATAATGTTACTAATTTTTTCTTTTATTTCTTTTGTTATCAAACCTCCGAATAAAATTTTTGTTGTTGCACTGGACCCTTGGCTTATTTGGACATTTAGTTAAATTGTAAATAACGTTAGTTGCATCGAGTCTAATGTTGGGAAAACCCAATATTTTAGTTACACCTGAGGACGTGTGATAGTCAGGATGGCCGTGTCGGAGATGAAAGGACACCGGAGCCTTCTCTTTGGAACTTTAGGAAAATCTCTTAACACTGTAATCTAGATTCTACCATAGCCGTAATTAAGCAGTTGTCGTCATTCAATCCGATTGTATTTGTTAGAGATTTGTGATAATGAGCTTGGGCTCGAGGCCACAACTAGTAGCCGAACGTAGCCGCAGTCAAGGGACGAACGTTTTGCCTAACAAAGCTATGGAGTAATAGTATAGCTCTCCTTAAAAAGAAATAGTTGTAGCGGCACTCGACAGTAAACATTCCAACGGTTTCTGTTCCGTCGCTCGCCACACGCAGACCCTATTCTTCGGGTAAGATGATTATCAGATATCGACGCATCTCCACAGTACATGTTCAGCTAGCCCGAGGACCCGTTATATAACTTAAGATTTAGTTAACTAAAGCCCTTCAAACAGATAAACAGTCTTTGTTCCAATAACAGGTAATAGATACGGGAAATTTGATTACGCTAGCAACTCTCCCTCAAGAGCGGCTAGCATCCTTCTCTAACCACCAACATGAAAATTGACCAGTTAACAGCAACGTCAATTTCCCTCAGTTTCCGAACGAAGGCTTTTCTCCACGAATCCGATGATCTCGTGCCCTTGGACACACCCCATCATAGTTTTCCTCTACAGCGTCACCGTGACAGAGAGACACTCTCTCTCGTACGATCTCATCAATGAGTTAAGTAACGTCTTTACGATCAGTGATTACTCCACGTTTTAACATAGAATCCAACTTAGACTTACTTGACGAAAAAGTAAATTCGCTATCCCATTGATCGCGGATGCGTTATTGAACCTAGGATCATTGTTGCGTATTATCGACTAAAGAGCAACCGGTCAGGTCAAACCGATCGGTCGATATCGCGTACCTCGAATAGCTTAACATTCAAGGTGGAGGAAATGAATGAACAATCATCGTCATTAGCATCTCGAGTATCTAATTACCACGGTTGCCAAATTCTGTAATAATTATATTTGCACTAGTCAATATCTTATCTATTGCATAACAACAATGCCTAATCCAAACGAAGATTCGTTTCACGCCCATAACCCTAAACATAATGTGAACCCGGCATATATGTCGGAGATGATAGGAAAACCGAATCCGTTCCTTGGAAATTTTGGGAACATCCTCTAGTACTCTAGCCTAGATTTTATCATAGCTGTAATTGTTCGAGATTTGTGATAGCGAGATTGGGTTCGAGGTGACAATTGGTCGCCGAACGTAGCCACGGTCACGGGATGTACGTTTTGCCTAACGGAGGTCTGGAGTGGTTGTATGGGTTTTCCGAGAAATCTGGTTGTGGCGGCATGCGGCCTCGGGAGCGGGCCTAGCCACGTGTGATACAATGGGTCATACATTGTATTACTAATCAAATTCCAGGCAGAAACTGCCTAACAACGGCGTTTGGAACTTTCTCGATGCTTCTAACGAGTCTGCTTAGCAACGGCGTTTGAAACCTTCTCGATGCTTCCAAACGGGTATAGAAAAACAAATGCAATCGTACAGCGAGAAAAATCTCGACGAGGCTGGCATTCTTGCGACTGCTTTGGAGAGTGACACGTCGAGTTTTCAACCATCGTATTTCTGTGCTTAAGATCAGTCTACGCTTAGTAAAGAGTTATCCCGTTGGCCGTGGATTCGTTTGAACTCAAAAATATTGTTAATAGCGTTCATTAAACTTATTGTTCGTAAATCATACTATTCATTGAACTTACTATTCGTTAAACTTATTATTCATTAGACTTATTAATTGTTAGACTTATTATTAGTTCAACTTATTATCCACTAACTTTATTATTTGTTAAGCTTATTATTCACTAGACTTATTATTTGTTAATCTTTGTAGTAGACTTGTATATACGTGTAAATATAATCTCGGCTTTGTAAAACAATGGCTAATTCACGTGAAGAGTTGTTACGCGCCCAAAATTCTAACCATAACCCGACATATATATACACATATCTACAGATAAACAAAATGTTATTGTCAAACAAAAATATACATTTAACTTACCGCAATTCATATAGAACCTCAAAAATATACAAGAAACGAGTCAAGATGCAACTGCTGTAGTCACGCTTAGATTACCGTTGAATTGTCTTCGGAGTTTCCAGCACCAACTAGCTTCTACCGAAATTACAACTGCATACTTCACGGTTACACAGCCAAGGATACATACTCAACTCAGTACAATTTATGTAGAAGTCCAAAGATGAACACCAGACAGGTCAAAATACATCTGCTGCTGTCGTATTTAGCTTATGGCTAAGTTATCTTTGGATTTTCAGGCGTCCACGAGATTCCACTGAATTTGCGGCTCCATTTATCGCGTTTGTACGCCCTGGAATACATGCCTAACCGACCACAAATTCATGTTGAAGGCCAAAAATCCGCATCAAGCACGTCAAAATGCGTCTGAAGTAATCACGTTAAGGTAGTGATTGGTTATGTTTCAATTTTACAGCTCCCGCGATCTCCTATCGGGCTTATAGCTACATTTCTCGCGTCTTCGCGCTCGATAATAAAGCTACCTCCCAACCTACCACAATAGAAATAAAAACGCAAAAATGCACACTAAATTTGTGAAAATGAGTCTGAGGTGATACTGATTAGGTGTAATTAGGTTACATTTGGATTTTCCAGCACTTGCGATTTCTATCGAACTTACTGCTGTATTCTTCGCATCTTGACAGCCGACAGACATGCCAAATGTACCACATCTAGAATCCCACAAATCCATGCCAATGTCACGTAAAATAAAAAAAAGGAAATCGGAGATGAAAAGAAAGATAAAATATAAAAAAAATAAAAAGAAAATTTATTTTTTTAACACTTGGTTTACACTAATTACAATTTGTTTCTGAACTCTAACCATGACTTTCCAAGATTGAAGCTCTTACAATTTGACTTTCGATCGGATCTGTTTCTTTTTCCTTTGTCACCCCTCAATATCCCTACTATCCACGCGTTTGTTAGGCGTCCGCGACCGTTGCCATGCACGCCTTTTTCTCTAACATTCGGCGTAAGGACCGTTGGGATATTGATCTCTCATTAGGCACTTCGGCGATATACATTGTCGCCGAGTACCGCCACATCTTTATCTCCGTCATCAATCCATCGGATTTGAACTGTGCCAGTTGTGACACCAAACTCGTCAAAACACGTCTAAAGTAGTTATGTTTAGGTTACAATTAGGTTACGTTGAGATCTCTCAGCGCTCACGAGCTTCTAGCAAGGTTACAGTTGTATTAGTCGCGTCTATATATCCAATAATACATACCAAACTCACCATAGTTCATCTGAGAGCTCAAATTTCATATCAAACATGCCAAAATACGTCTGAAGTAATTGCGTTTACGTTGCAGTTGGTTTGCGTTTAGATTCCTCAGACCCCACGTGCCTTTACAAAGGTGAAAATTAGAATTTTCGCATCAGGTAACGAAATAGTACGAACGTGACGTGGAAAAGTGATTCTGCAAACCGAAAGATACAAGCATAACCCATGGATATGCGTCTGTAACGATTACATTAGGATTTTGTAATACCCACGTACGTCTGTTATATCCGTATCTTTAAGCTGCCACGTGCGTTTTCAGAGTATATTTTTGAGTTTCCGTGTTTGGAGCAATTAGGTTTGGATTTTTCACCCTTTTACCCTCTAAGTGCAGTTGGAAGAACTTGATTTGAAGTTTTCGACTCCCAAATGGGATTTCATGGGTTAGGTTGAGAATTTTCAACTGCTAAGTGGGTTTTGATTTAAGATTTTTATGCTAAAATTAGTGTTACATCGGGCGACACTCTACCTAGACCAGGCCATACACCGAGGGCCAAACGGGAACCAGATGTCCGCTCATCCTTACTGCGTACCTTCAATAGTCTTAAGGACCCATCATAAATCTCAGTAATTTACTAGCTATGGTCCTTCAGACCGAACAAATATCTTTGTTTCTAAATCATTTTCTAAAGATTTTTGATTACTACGGCTTTTTTTTATTTTTTTTTCTTTTTATTTATTGAAATTTACAATCAATTCTCGCATTGAGAATTTTCAGTGACATGGCTAATTATTTATTATAGTTAATACTTGTCGGAGAAGGTTGGAATTTAGAGTTAGGGGCGTGAAACAAATCTTCGTTTGAATTACACAGTGTCGTTATGCAATAGAGAAGACATTGACTAGTGCAAATATGATTATTATAGGATTGGACAAGTAACCGTGGTAATTAGATACTCGAGAAACTAATGACAATGATCCTAGGTTCAATAACGAATCCGCGGTCAACGGGATGATGGATGAACATGCTCACAAAATCTAAGTCGGACTCTTTGTTAAAACGTGGAATATCCACCGAGCGTGCAGACGCTAAGTAACTCGCTAATACGACCTCACGAGAGAATGACTTTCCGTCGCGATGATGCTGCAGAGGAAAACTATGATGGGGTGTGTCTAAGGACACGAGATCCTTAGATTCGTCGAGGATAGCCTTCGTTTAGAAGGTGAGGGAAATTGGCGTTGCTGCTAATTGGTCAATCTCCATATCAGTGGTTAGAAAAAGATGCCAGCCGCCCTCGAAGGAAAGTTGCTAGTGGGAGACGCCGTTCGTTGAAAAATAGGTCTCTCTTATTTTCCCGTAGCTGGGACAAAGATTGTTTGTCTGTCTGAAGGACTTTAGCCAACTAAATCTTAAGATTTATAACGGGCCCTCAGGCTAGCCGAACATGTACTGCGAAGACGCATCGACATCTGGCAATCATCTTACTCGAAGAATAGGGTCTGCGTGTGGCGAGCCATGGGACAGAAACCGTTGGAATGTTTATTGTCGCGTGCCGTCACAAATATTTCTTCTAAGGAGAACTATAGAATTACGCCCTACCTTTGTTAGACAAAGCGTCCATCCCGTGACCGCGGCTACGTTCGGCGACTGGTTGTCGCCTCGAGCCCAAGCTCATTATCACAAATCTCGAACAAATACAATCAGATCGAATGACGACAATTGTTTAATTACGCCTATAATAGAATCTAGATTACGGTGTTAAGGGATTTTCCCGAAGTTCCAAAGGGAAGGCTCCGATGTCCTTTCATTTCCGACATACTTATTATAGATAAGTATAATTTATAGGTAATTGTTATAAGTAGGTAAATGTTACTTAATAGATAAATAAATATTATTTAGTATAAATATCTAATTAAATCTAGTGTTTAGGTCTAGCGGGTAGTGTCTCTTCAGCCTGCGGATCTGGTCCGTCGTATCAAGTAGTTTCGTGATTAGGGGGTTTCGGTGTTTGTTGACTCTTTTGCTATATCTGTCGCTATATTTTGCTATTTCCTCTTTGACTGTGGGTATCTTGAGGTCGCGATGTATTGTTTCGTTGGTAACATACCAAGGTGCATCTATTAGGGATCTTAGCGTTTTCGATTGGAAGCATTGAAGTATTTCAATGTTAGAGTTACTTGCTGTTCCCCATAGTTGGATTCCGTAGGTCCAGACAGGTTTTATTACGGTCTTGTAGAGGGTAATTTTATTCTGTATGTTTAGTTTGGAGTGTCTGCCCGTGAGCCAATAGAATTTTTTTAGTTTGTTCTTCAGTTGCTTCGTTTTGTCTGTGATGTGGTTTCGCCATGTTAGTCACCTGTCCAGGGTCATGACTAGGTATCTGATTAGATGAGGCAATTACCGGGTCTGCGTGAGAAGTTAATAGCGCCGTGTCGTCAGCAAATGTTGCTATTGTTATCTCAGTTGATATAGGTAAATCGACCGTGTAGATGGAGAACAGCAGGGGTCCAAGGACACTACCTTGGGGTATGCCAGATTCTATTGTTAATGTTGAGGAAGTGGCATCTAAGCATTTGATCATGAATTGTCTATTGGTTAGGTAGGACTTTAGGATGGAGTAGTAGGTGTGTGGTAGGATTTTTTTGAGTTTGTATAGCAGCCCTTCATGCCATACTTTGTCGAATGCCTGTTGAATGTCTAGGAATACCGCTGAGCAATATTTTTTCTTTTCAAGGGTTTGGCTTATCATATGGATTATTCGATGGATTTGCTCTACTGTTGAATGTTGTTTCCGAAAGCCGAATTGATGATCTGGGAGTGTTTTCAGATCCTCTAGGAGTGGAAGGAGTCGATTCGCTAGCATCTTCTCGAATAATTTAGACAGGGTCGGTAAAAGACTGATTGGGCGATAGGAGCTAGTTTCATATATCGGTTTTCCGGGTTTAGGGATGAAGGTAATCATTGAGATTTTCCAGGCCTTAGGAAAGTATTCTAGGCGAAGAATAGCGTTAAAAATCGAGGTGATGAGTGCAATCCCTTTAATGGGAAGTTCCTTGATTGCTTTATTGCCTATTAGGTCATGCCCTGCTGCTTTCTTGGGATTTAGGAGACTGATTGATTCTATAATCTCTGCAGAAGTGAAGTGTTCAATAGGAGGAGACATTTGGAAGGGAGAGTGCAGGAATTCAGTAATGTCCGCGGCAACATTGGAGGAATGGGGTTTAAATACTTTAGACAAGTATTTGGCAAACAGGTTAGCTTTTTTTATAGGGCTACGCGCCCATCCACCTTGCGGACGGCGGATTGGAGGGATTATTTGCGGGGGGCGCGTGAGTTTCCTGGAGGCCTTCCATAGTGAGTAGTTGGAGTCAGCTGTGGGGGACAGATTGGCGAGATACTTCTGAAAACAGTCGTTTTTATAATTTTTTATGATTTTGGTTAACTTTCTAGTTGCGTTGTTTAGTTTGCGTTTGTCATCCGGTGTTCTATGGCTTTGCCATACTCTTCTTAGACTACGTTTTTCTGCTATTTTTTTTTTTTTTTTTTTAGTATGTAATAGGGATATTCGTGTTTGCTGGTGGAAGTCTTAGTAGGTGTGGAGGAGCGGATAGCGTTTATTATGCTCATGTTTAAGTAATTCGTGGCTGCTTCGATATCTTCATTAGTTTTTAGTGCAGTTAGGGCTGAAGTTGAGTGATTAAAGACTTCTCTAAAGAGCTGCCAGTTGGTGAGTTGGTTATGAATAAAGCCATTAGGTGTATTCCTGATAATTGTTGTACTGACTGTTGCTATCACGGGGGAATGATCAGAAGAGAGATCAGCCGAAGAGTTGATTTGAACGTATCTTGGCGAGATATTTTTGGTTACGAAGAAATCAAGTAGGTCGGGTATTTTGTTAGTGTCAGTGGGCCAGTATGTCGGTTCGTATGTGGTGAGGTAACTGAGATTGTTGGTTATTATGCTGTTTAAGAGATTTTTGCCTCTTACTGTAACCAGCCTGTGTTGCCTCTACTGCCCCATTGGGTATGTTTGGCGTTATAGTCTCCTCCAGCTATGAATCTATTGACCAGGGTGCCAAGGAAGTTATCAAAGTCTCCTTTGGCGATGGGGTGTCTGGGAGGGCAGTATACCGCTGAAGTGGTGATTGTTCCCTGGCAGTCTTCTATTGCTACGTACGTTTGTTGCTTGGAGGTAGTCTTCCTGGAATGATGGAAGTTCGTAGTGCTTAATGCTGGATTTGATTATGATTCCGGTGCCGCCGTGGGCCTTTCCACTGGGATGTTGGGTATGGTAGAAATTATAACCATATATTTTTAGGTAGTTTTTGTCGGTGAAGTGGGTTTCAGAGACGAGCATTATGTCGATTTGCTGCTGTTTAAGGAAGAGTTCTAGTTCAAATTTGTGTTGAGCCAGACCGTTGGCATTCCAGAGAGCTATGCGTCTTGTTTTTATTTTGCGTCGGGGCGTATTAGTTTATCCATGATGAGTGTTAATAGTGATAGCAAATTATTTATTTGCTCAGATTGTTTTTCTATTAGCTTTTCAAGTCTAGAGACGTTGTCTGTGTTTTGTGAATTGGGGACACTATTTTGAGAATTGTCCCTGTGATCATACGGGTTATTTTGGATTCCTTGTACTGCTTGGGCATAGGAGGTTGAAGTAGTGGTGAATTTAGGAGGACTGGGTATTTGATTGGTTAAAGAGCTTGAAGTAGTAGTGAATTTAGGAGGACTGGGTATTTAATTGGTTATCTCTTTTGTTCTGAGTTTTGGGTACTTATTTGTGTACAGGGTTTTGTAGGCTGGGCAGCCTTTGTAGTTAGCAGGATGGTCACCTTGACAGTGGATGCACTTCGCTGGGGTTTCCGGTGATTTAGCGCACTGGTCAGTGGGGTGTGTACGTTTACTACGGCTTGACACGGGAAAGTTAGTTTTTCTCACGTACGATGCTTCCCACTAGCAACTTTCTCTCGAGGGCGGCTAAGACCCTTCCTAGTCCACCAACCTTCGTTTATCCAATCAGAGGCAATGTATACTGCCCTCACTTTCCTGACCAAAAATGTCATGAACAAATCCGATGGCCCCGTGCGCTAGACACACCCATCGCTAGCTTTCCTCCGACACAGCATCGTCACTGTACCCTACTTCTTCTACAACGCTAGAATAGTCAACATGTCAGTAACGGGTTCTGTCTTTTCCCTTTTGCTACGTCAACTATAACAAAAGCTCTACGAGCCTTGCTCTATCACCAACGAATATTGTGCCAGTGAAGCGCATCTCTATACGCTAAATCATTGTCGACAATATATATCATAAGCAACGGTGTAACTTAAGTGTTAAAATATATAATTTATAACCCTGTTAATCGCAGTGTTATACCCTCTTAACCACCCGTATAATCTTAACGGAAATCAGGGGATCGATCAACTCGTGGTGTCGATTATTATAATCGTACCGGGAATTTACGACTCGCGTTGACATGTTTCCTCGCGATTGCGTCTCCCCGCGATTGGTCGAAAATACAATTAGATTTACAATTTTTTACTTTAAAGTGCTTTTTCATGGATTAGATTTTGGACTTCTGATTTCCAAGTGTGTTTATAACAGTAATGCTTTGGATTTTTAGCTTCCATGTGTATTTTCTGGGTTCTCTCCCAAATGCCAACTTTCCAAATCTGTACACTACTTATTCTTTTCTTTACAAAACCTGTATCTTCAAATTGTCTAATATTTAGTATCTTTTTGTTTTTCACATATATTTTACATTACTGTTATAAATAAATAAAAGATGATTTTTGTAAATCTTTTATTTCATTATTGTACGTTTATGGTAAGTTATAAACACATTTAAATATATGTACAAAAATATTATCTGTCTGTGTTATGTCACAACGTATTTTAACAAATCATTATTTATATATAAAAATACGATTTTTCTACATTCCATTATAAGCTGGGCCACCTCCACCTTCTGGTACAACCCAGTTAATGTTCTGACTCGGGTCCTTAATATCGCAGGTTTTACAGTGAATGCAGTTCTGAGCATTAATTTGCAACCTCTCTCCTTCTCCAGATTCCAATGGTACAAATTCATAAACACCTAAAATGTATAAATAATAATAATTAAAGCTCTTTTATTATCTTCCTTCGTATATTTTGTTTTGCAAATATTTGTTGTATAGATTGTATTGTATACTATACAATATATTATATACTATTGCGTATATTTAATTTATAAGCTATTTATTACTAATAAGATGTTAGTGATTTACTCCACTGATAGAATATCTACAATATATCAAAGTTTAATATTCGGTAGTCAATATAAATTAATAAATTTATAATCACAAAATTTATCAAGCATGGTTTCCTTATAGTAAAAAATGTGTTAAAGAATTCTCTATAATTCTCAATAGAAGTACCTATTTCATTATTTTAAAAAATAAATATATAATATAATAATGATATTAAATGTGTTTATAAATATGTACTTACCAGCAGGACAAAATCGACCTTCTGGCCCGGCAAATGTCGTTAAATTTCTTTTTACTGGTACAGTATCATCAAGCAAAGTAAGATGTGGTGGCTGATCGGCTTCATGATTTGTACCAGTAAGTGCCACTGAAGATAGTAAATCAAAAGATATTTCATTATCCGGCTGTGGATATTCTATCGGTGTACATTCCGATGCTGATTTCAAACTTTTATAATCCGGACCTAGAAAAAATATTAATAATAATTTCTATCTTTTGTCGATATTTACTACCTTCTTATTTAATTTTGTTATAAATTATTTTACCTCCATGAGACAAAGTCCATGGCTCTCTTCCTCCAATCAACATTGAAAATGCAGAATATAGCAGACCCCCGTAAATACCAAATCGAGTATGAAAACTGGGTCTTATATTCCTTATAGCTTTCAGCTCTTTATAAATCCAACTGTTTTGTATTTTATCAGTATAAGATTTCGGTTCTAAACCTTTTGTTGGCGAAGGATTATTTTCTGCACTAATTATAGCTTCAATTGCACTTTCTGCTGCTAGCATTCCACTCTTCATAGCATTATGTGTTCCTTTAATTTTAGGTACATTAAGAAATCCTGCTGTGCAACCAATAAGACAACCACCAGGGAATTGAAGTTTAGGAATAGATTGAAAACCTCCTTCTACTAAGGCTCTTGCACCATACGCAATTCTAACACAAAATGTAAAATTTAGAATGAATCTTCCTATAAATATAAATATTAATTTATTCATACCGGTATCTTACCTCTTCCCACCTTCAAGTACTGGTCTAATGCTTGGGTGTTGCTTAAATCTTTGAAATTCCTTAAATGGATGTAAATAAGGATTAGAATAATCCAAACCAACAACAAAACCAATAGTAACCAGAGGTGCATCTTCACTAAGATGATATAAGAACGAACCACCATAAGTGTCTTTTTTCAATGGCCAACCAACAGTGTGTTCGACAGTGCCAGGCATATGTTTTTTTGGATCAATTTCCCAAATCTAATAACATTAATATCTATCTTATAGTTTTGAAATTATATTAAAATGCATTAAAATTTATGTTTAATGATAATTACTTCTTTTAATCCTATACCATAAGTTTGTGGTTCACAATCTTTCCTAAGATTTAATTTCTTTGAAATCTGTTTTGTAAGATGACCATGACAACCCTCTGCAAAAATTGTACATTTTGCATGCAATTCCATTCCACGTTCAAAAATATCCTTTGGTGAACCATCTTTATTAATACCAACATCATTTGTAGCTATTCCTTTAACGGATCCATCTTCATGATAAAGAACTTCTGCAGCTGCATATCCAGGATATAATTCTACACCTGCAGCTTCGGCTTGCTCACCAAGCCAGGCTACAACATGACCTAATCTAAAACAAGAAATTAGGTGAAGAATGCTTAGGATACTAACATGACTAACTTTATCATATTATAGTTTATTACCTAACAATGTAGTTTCCATGATTGTACATTGGCATTCCTTTTAAGATAGGTATTGGTAATCTGCCTTTTTCAGTAAGAAATGCAAATTTATCTTTTGTAACAGGGGTATTTAGAGGTGCTCTTAATTCCTTCCAATTTGGAAATAATTCATTTAATGCTATTGGATCTATACAAGCTCCGCTGAGAATATGGCCACCAATAGTAGAAGCCTTTTCAACAAGTGTAACTTTCAATTCTCTTCCATGCTTTCCTGCTAATTTACGTGCTTGAATTGCAGCAGATAATCCAGCTGGTCCACCTCCCACGATTAAAATATCTGTTTCATCTACATATCTTTCCATATTTACACCTGCAAATGATATTTGATGCTTGAATTATCATTCAATAATATATATTAATAATGTAATAATGTATATTATTAATAAAAAGTATTGTTTTTTCATATTCAATTTCATATTTATAAATTATACCTTTCCATCTTGGATCTGATTCTCTGGGTATAATAGTGTAGTGAGTTGTAATTCTTCGAAACTTTTCTTGTGAATAAGCTCTTTGAAACATCCATTGAAATTTCTGTTCTATCAAGAAGTATGATAAAAATAAGATATTAGTAATATTTGGTACAGCTTTTTTTACAGTTGATATCTTAATATTTTATAATATCTTAATTTTATTATAGGAGGTTCACAAATGATAATCACCTTTATATTTTATATTTTTTTTTATTATTATATATAAGTACATGTTAAATATTTATAAAGACCAATAAAAATGTAAGGCACTTGCGCACTACTTTCCTTGCTACGTGTAATTTAACAAGTATAGTCTTGTATAGATCAGTACAAATCAACAGTATCAACAAACAATCAAACCTAACCTAACAGTGAAAGTCTAAGGAGATTTCTCTAACACAGTAATTGTCTAGCATAATACGTTTTTTCTTGTGTCTCTATGTATATTATTAATATATTATATGCATATATTAAAATATGAGATATATGTAATTGGTGTATGAAATAAAACTATATAAAGCTATATGTATATCACAAAAGTAATGTAAGTGCATATGTATATTTTCTATGTATAAATCGTAATTACAAAATAAAATAAGTTTTTATATGTTTTGCAATATCGTAAAAACGTTCTATTTATTTGATAGCGGACATTAATTAAGAATATTTGTTTGTTATCTTAATTTTTATTTAATATAAATTAACTCACAATATGCTCTGTTAGTCACATAAGAAATGTTATAATAATAACAATAAAAAATTTAAAATTAATATATAATAAATAATGTATAATATATAATAATAATGTATATATATATAATGTATAATGTATAATGTATATATATATATATATATATAATGTATTACAATAAATTGCAGTTAATAAAATGAAGATTTGTGCGAGTAATCTAACAGTCACTTGTCAAAATCCAAAATTTTTAAAAATAATAAAAATAAGATAGTAAAATTGTATTATATATCAAGCAAATATTACCAATAAACTTACGATTATTTGATGCAATAAGTATTACTCGAGACATAACTGCATATCACAATGAATGAACTGTGATCTCGATAATAATGTGTGCTACTACTCAGTTATATATACATATGTATATTACAGTATCAACGATCAACTGCTACTACAAATGTATGTCAAAATCAGCCATCAAAATTTAAAACTCGAGACTAAAGTCATGATTTTATCACAAATGATATATGTATATACAAAATAGATTATCACCATCACCACATGCGAGGTAGATGTATACAGTATACAGTACATATGGAGCAGCACAGGCCTATGTACTGTGCGTTGCTGGAAAGATAACTAGCGAGACAGCACAGGCAAGAGAGGTACACTGCTATGTATCGCTCGCCGTCTATTCGTCACCGTCTATTCGTCACCGTCTATACACCGTCAGTCCATTCAAAATAACCAATCGGTCTAGTATTCCTTACGTTAGTCATTTTTGTAGTAACGCACAGTACGTATGTGTGGTACATGATACACTACATATATGTATAATATTCCTATATCTATGATAACATCTTATGGAACTTTATGCCATCACAGACCAGGTACAAATTGGACGTGACACGCAACATATAATGCTTTTTCTAGTTCCACGTATTTAGAATCATCTGAACCCCTTAGCATTTTCGTATCACATGCGACGTTATCGACTCAGTATCATACTTTATTCTTAGTCAATGCTACTAGTTATATTATGTAAAACTAAGAGTTTTCTATGAAATTACAGAATAAAATATGTATCGAATAGGATATCCTATAATCATAACGAAGTATAGAATTTTATACTTCTACAATACTTCAGAAAATATTACTTCATTACACTCTATCACAAAAATCCAATCCATTAAATTTCAGAAATCAATGATAGTCTCGTTAAGAGATTAATAAGTTGCCTAATTAAGTAAAAACATATTCACAGTCGTAGCCAATTAACTCATACTGCTTGCTACATAATACCATAATTGTATCACAGTAGTCAACATTAAAAAGTTAAAAAAATAGTAGCTCTTGTTCAAAATTACTGTTTGAATCAGCTGTTAATTCAACCTGACGCGTGCTACAGAACTCTTTATGTTAGAATTCTTTATCTCGTCTAGAATAGTAATTCGTGACAGATAGATAGATAAATAGATAAATAGAGCTATAAAATATGGAACTTCATTGGCTCGCATTCATCAAAAGGAAATACACTTTAAAAGCGATAAATTTAAAGACATATTGAGAAAGAATGATCTTAACACGTTTAAATGTTTAAATTATTAAATTAAATATATAATATATTTAAGTCTATACAGCATACGATATTATTATATCAATAAATATAAAGGTCAGTGGAAGTGAATTGAAGGAGAAAAAAATTATTCGGAAACATTAAGATAGTATATTTGTCTAGAATATCTGTTGTAAATATACTCTTTTAACACCGATTGGTTTATTTACTCAACTTTGACAAGGAATTCGATAATTCCAATGTTGGAAATGTGAAACCATTAAGAATTATTTTATTTCTGTCCAAGGAATCTCTCGTTTTATAGTCACGAGTACTGCACGAACTAAGTAGATATAACACTTAAACATTTAACTAGATTAACAATGCTTTGTTCGTAGCGCAGTTCGTTCGAGATGCGCCAAAAATATCTAAGTACAAGCATTTAGAAGATTGTATATCTTACATTAACATTCGACGTAAACATACGAATAATCTATAGAACGTATTTCCTAATAATAACATATATTCTCTTATTCGACAATTTTGAAACAATTTCGTTTTCATAAAATTATAAATTTCTAAAATACGTACGTGCTATACAAATATTTATATAGTGTATTTATGTGTTGTATATTGAGAGTATTTCATAAGATATGATATATTTAACATGTGACATTCGTGTTTTAATGAATAAACCAATCGTTACTGTTTTCGATAGACTATTGAATGTTAATTTTTAATTAAAGATACTTAAAAAATAGATACATTAGCTTTCTTACTGTTAGTATTTTCCCTTATATATTTGTGTTCAATACCATAAAAATTAATTAAATTCTGATATAAAATGGCATTTATATTTTTGGTGTAAAATCACAAAAAAGAGAGTATCAGGCAGTAATAGAATTAATATCGACTTCTGAAAGTTGATTCTTTCTAACGTATAAATAAAAAGAGACAAAGCAAATGGAAAACGGACTGCATTTCAATTTTGATTGCATTTTGCACTAAATTTATAGCGAAATAGAAGTATTATTATCTATCGTACAACATGCAAGAAAATGACAGTATTATAATTATTTAGATTCGTTACATGGACAATTTTTTATCTGCTGATTCCTAGAAAATTAATAATCAATAGTCGTATGAAAACATGACAAGCTTGTCATTATTAATTTAAATTAGTATTCTGCAAATGTGGTGTACACATGTATATGTATATGTATACCGTATGAAATACCCTATATATAGAGTATTTCGTAAGCTTTAAGTCTATTACTAAAAGAAAATCGGCACTTTTAAATTTATGCCCTGTAATTAAACTAAATCTTTGCACAAATTATTGAATATTAAAATAAAACCATGCTCAATTATACAATACATGAAAACGTAATTAATAATTTCATTGAATTTTCCGTTAGATATTGTTCGACAACTTACGAAACATCCTGCATATAATATATTTATATACTATGTACAAACGCATTATCGAATTCATTACGGGTACTCTATTGCTGCGATCAACCTATTATGTGTATGTATATTAAATGTATATATTTTTCATATTTTCGTAACTGATATTCGACAGAAAAATCGACACTTGTATCATTACCATTTGTTTCTTTTTCTTTTTTCACTAATTACTAATAAATTGCCTCTCCTACATGCTTTTATGCGCTTCGGGAAAAAATAACGTGTCTTGCTTTGTACTTTAATAAGTGGTAGACAATAGAATCATTGGTGTTTTGTTTTGAGAACTCTAAAAATGACCGATCGTTCGGTTGCTCGAGCATCCTGAGACGAAAAGAGCCTCCAATGCACCGGATGTATGCTGGTCCAGAACGTCTTTGTATTGTCAACTCCTTGCCACTTTTCCTCCGATATCTATAATATATCTTTTGAATATCTGAATATTTTCAATCAATATTCCATTATGAATAAATATCGTTAAATATTATATTAACAGGAAAAGATTCTGAATTAAAGCTTGTTTAAATTCACTAAACATTAACAATATAAAAATATGTGCACATGCCTCATAAATAATGGCCAAGTGCAAGGAGTTGCAATTGTATTATGATATTCGAGAGATGAGTTCCCGACCCTCTCGAAATTCTATTTTGCGCGAATTTTGCAATTGCAATCGCGCAAAACGCACATGTACCCTATTGCTTTTTCGAACAAAATACAATCACACTCAAACAATAAATATATTTATGTAGAAAAGAATATAAGTTCTTCATACATGACTGTGACATACTGTTTAAGGGATTTTGCACTGATCCAGAATCGTATTCTAGTCAAACTGCATTTTTCCTTTGTAGTAAATGTGATAACATGGAACATTCTTAGTTATTTTTATAAATACATTCCTCTCGAGATATTATATCTTTATGCACGTATATCTTTATATTCTTGTACACGAAAGTTCTGTATTTATTTACACAAGCGTTTTGAGTATCTTCATTACTTCATTGCAATTTCAATGGAATTCTTTCATCAAGAATTTGATTTGCTGGTGCCCATAACATAATGTTTTCATTAAACATACATTTTCTTTCTATTCAATTACCGCTTCATTTTATCGCAACATAAAACAACAATCTCGTTATTTGTTTTGTTATCTTAACCTCAAGTCTAAGTGGAACATAATTTCTATCAGAAAATAATATCATTCCTTCCACTAAATATTACCAAGAAATGAACTCATATAGTTGGACTTCTCTGATAAACTATTTATATAATCATTTTATTCTAATAACACGGGACTATATTAAATTTGTTTAGAAATAGGGACAGATGATATAAAAATATTTAGTTGTAAAGGAATGAAAATATCCATGAATATTCAGTTATCGCCATGAAACTATGAAATATTATATATATTGATTAATTACAATTGTCTAATTACAAAAGTTTAAACAATTGTACTTTTAAAAATCGTTATTTATACAAAACATAACTCTGGCGTATTAAAAATCGATGATGGACTCATTGCGAAACTTCTTTTTATATTATCACTATAATATAGAAACAATTAATCGTTGTATTAAACATAAATTTAAGGATAATACAAAACCATCGAAATATGTCACTAATAACAAAATAAGTTATCGACTAATAATAATAATAATCGTAAATAATAATCGACTAACAGATTGCGCTTAATTGTTTCCATTCCAGTGGGTACATTAACATGAAGTGGACGGCATTGGCTTAAACTGATTCGACATGTTGCAGCAATAACACGGAGCCAAAATATTTGCGTTTCTAAATTGAAAACATATGTATATCTTAGTATTATGAAGACGCATTATTTCAATATAGTTATTACTTAAGGCGGTGCTGTTTTCTATTCATCACTAATAAAATGAAGGCATCATCATGCACCGCTACTATGGTTCTCATGCAAGTTTCGGAAACTAAACGTACCTCAATTGTCTTTGCAACTTCCGACCAACTTGCCCTTTTCGCCCATGTTTACCCCACTGTTTCTTAGGTTCACATATTAATCGCTAAGGTTGTGAATTGTTACTACTACTCGTATTTTCTCCTTGACCCACAGAATCCAATGAAACATCTTCTCTGCTATCTATACTGTGACTAAATTTACTACCTTTATTAATACTTTAAATTTTCTTAAAAAGTATTATATTAAGATGTTTTTTTAAAACAATATACGACTGTATTATATGATAAAAATATATTTCCCCAAGTAAATGTTTCGAAAGATGAAACGTATAAACAAATATTCCACACGAAAGCTGTAAGATATTAAGAGAAATGGATCATGCTGGCATTCATTGACTTTATTATAACCTTTATAAGCCTTGTGAAAGTTAACTTCAAGTATTAAAATTAGAATCTATATTTTTTAGTACATGTTCTTGTAATTGCCATCAAAATACTTGTGTAACATTTGTAAGTAAATTACTTATATCTTTTGCACAAGTCATTTTCAAGATATATCGACTTTCGAAGTTAACATGTTGTTAGCATTAGCGACATTTAAGGAACAATATTTCCCAACAATACTCGACGATATGAAACGTAAGCAAATAAAAATTTATCAGTAGCAATATTACAGATTATAAAGAATTCTTTCAAAGGAAAATAAACTTCTCCAAGCAAACGATTAAGCATTTCAACATTTATCTATTAAACTTATCAAGGACATTCACACACAAAATCGGTTCTTTTTAGGGTAACTATGATGTAAGTACAAAGTCCAATCGAGTAATCTTCCCATTGTAAATATCAGATATACAGATATATAAATATCAGATAATGCCAATTTTGAAAATTCTTATTTCGAGAATAACGTATGCAAATCACATGAGTAGGTAATATTTAGAGTGTAGAGTGCCGGCTTTCTGCCCGAAGGTTGTAGATTTGATTCCTCTCAATTGTCACTGACAACTAATAAGCAGCGTGTGATGTGGATCTTACAGTACAACATTGTAGACTGAAAATACAATAACGGAGTCCTATTAACTCCTTCCATGAACTCTAAGCACGGCGCGTGGGAAGCACCATGTATCCTATTGGAAATCCCGAAGATTCTCCGACGGCGTCAAGGCCACTGTATGAGGATTTTAGTCAATAAGAATCCGGCATTGAGTTTAATCTGAAGTTAACCTTCATAGTACTTTTTTCAGGATCATTGCAAGATAGAATAAATGTTAGTATGTTATACATATATGTATGTCCCCTTTCATATTTTACAACCTGTTTCAACATTATCCGTAGTACCTATATACATATATGTATCTTTCGATATATTTACTTGGGACAGCCTCGAATAATAATCAATCGTTACTGTTCACTTACTCTATGTGAATGAAAGAAGATCTACTCCGAGAAGTTTCGTCCATTTTTTCCGAAAAAGCGCGAGAACTCGCCCGATCTCCTCCATGAGTTAAAGATTTGCTTTTTTGTGCGACTTCTGGCTGATGACTATCGGATCGTTTACATTTTTCACTCGAGATTTCATTGCTATTTAAGGCTTCAACTTCATCTACCGGTAAACACGTTTCCACCATGGCTTCCAGGCAATTAACAAATAACTGAGCGCTTTCGGCTGTACAATTGGACTACGACATACATCAATGTAAGCTTATAAATACAGCAATCAAAAAGATTACGTAGAACTTGAATTATTGGGTGATCTCGAGTAAAAAATTAAAAAAGCAAAGAAGTTGTTGTAGTACTTAAGTGACTATCTCGTCAAGTACTATATTATCAATCTGTGTTCATAAAAGCTAGCTCGAACAGCAACAATCGGTAATGACATGACACGGTTGACAGTTCGTGCTCGTTATCACTTGCTGCGTATTACGGGCAAAAGAATTTATATTACATTTTCTACTTGTTTCTTTACGAAAAATTACTCCCTTTTCGGTTGCACTACTATCTTCGTCTCACCCTAGATGGGTACTTACATTTGTGTATGGCCCTGCAAATCTCCATAATCCACCAAAACCACAACTTTGTAAGTAATGTAACTGCTGTTGACTTGTATCCTCGCATGCTATCATATTTTGTATAATTGCTTGTACAGAATTCAATATCCCTTGGTCATGGCAAAAGGATAATACATTGTTGATTTTTGCATCAAGCAAATTATGACTATAAACAGATTTAAATTCATTTAAAAAATATTAAGCATGCGTTTATGGAATTCTGTAACATTAAATGTCTCAGTAAGCATATGCGTTATTTTAAATATCATTTCTCGCAAACCAAATTGTTCATGTTACTGTTTTTCATACTTATTTTATATTTCAACTAAGGCTAAGATACAGCTATGAAACGAAAAAAAGTAGAAACAAATTAATAATAATAAATAATAATAATTTATTTGTACTCTAGGTACAGAGAGTCTATTGCATGGAGGTTTTTGCATTCTTATTCCTAATTTCTTACATTATATCAAATGAATTCTTACATTGGATTCTTGACAGAAACAAATTTTTAAACAAAGTGAAATAATTGTGAATAGCGTATCACATGTAGAAGTGTCCGTTCCAGATGCTGAAGAATTGAAGATTTGAGAATTATAGATATTTTTTCGTATCAATTACTCACTTATCTTCATAGTATTTAATTATAATTGTCTAATAATTATATGTAAATAATTATTAAATAATCATTTTAAACGAGCTCTCTCGACATAAATACAAATTACTAAATGTCTGTAATAGATCTCTTTTTCCGTTCAAAACTATCAGGTATTGCTCGATTTCGTTGGAATCCCTTCAATATACATTTCGAATTTCTTAATGTTATTTATTAACACAGGAACAAATTTATATTATTTCTGTAAACCTCATTTCTATCTTTACGTAAGTAGTGAATTGACCTCTGAAGTCATGTGCCCTCATGTTTTGAATATTTGCAAGGAACAGCGTAATAAACAGTTAAATGCATCTTTATTTTAAAATTATAAAAATCACGCTAACTTACTGTAACACTTAACAACTATTAATGTAATTGCTGTAGATGCTTTCAACGTATATATAATCTGTTTAAAATTTTGAAAGATAAAAACTTACATTACTGGGAAGACTTTTGGAAACACCACTGAGGCTTCCGCAAGATATTCATAAAGAATCCGTTGTTCGTTTTCATCGGTTGAATTTTTAACTAAAGTAACCAGAACAGTTAGAACCAAAGTTTGAGTTGAGAAATCTGTCAGTACTTCTGGATCAAGCAATATATTATTTTCGTTGCTCACGCTTACTCTGGCACTTCGATTCTGTATGAATTATAGAAATTTTACCATTTATACGTATCTTTTTATTTTACTTCGTACGTTCATTTCCTTAATTTTAGTACACATAACAAGGGTCACGCTGTAGATATTTTTAAAACGATTGAAGCAGAAATGTTATAAGGCAAAATTAAATGATATATTGGTATGGATTCTTACTTTATGCAGTTTTATGTCAATGCACGTATAAATGAAAGTTACATGAAAGTTTAATTTTCTCACATTGAACTTATTTAAATTCAATTAATGTCTTGAATTTCTTTCAGCTATTTATCGCTACTACTATAATGGGAATATATTATATGTACATATGTTACGAAATCATACATATGTACATTCGTATTTGTTTAGATGTTAATAAATTTAAGAAAAGATGTTTATGAGGATTATATATATGATGAGTAAATAATACCTTTGGTTCAACCTCCTCATTCGACTTTGCTTCCTTCGCAGTTGGTACAGAAAAGGATCGCTGCGTTTTAAATAAAATCCGTCCAGTCTTGTTAATGACGTATACATCGTCATTATTGTACAAATTGATGGAGCGTGATGTGTATAAGGGACAAGTTACAATGTGTTTTCCAGGCAGACATAAGGTAGACATAGGTAGATGCGAACATAGACATCGAAAGAGTAAACACAGGTTCATTCAAAAATATAAAACAATAAACAATATTACTTAATGTAAAATTGAATTTACACTTTTAAAATATCCTATAAAATATTTAAAACCTTAAATTTGATTATATTTTATAATGCATAAATATTTTGTATCTACTAACTTTTAGACTACTAATATTGTTGTTATTTTGTTTACTTTGGAATAATTCGCAACATAAATTATAAATTTTCAAAACATCATCTTACTGTAACTTACTGCAACTACTGTATCTGCTTATTTTTTAATTCTATTTTCACATTTCAAGTTTCATAAAATTAAGGAATTTAGATGTAGTAAATTATTGAATATAAATAGTAAATAGAATATAAAAAGTAAATTTTCTTGGATGTGATTATCATTATCCTGAACAAACTTTAAATAAAACATAGATACTGTAATACATAATGCATTATAAAATAAATAATGCCTTTATAAATCATTTTTACATGTTTTGTAAAATGTAATCGTACTTAATAAATAAAACATACCTGATGAGTTGAATATTGTTTTTGTTGTCTAGCTTGAGTGAGCGCAGACTGATCAAGAAGATCCCATGATTTTTGCCGGCGATTAGTAGGATTACTTGATGTTGCATTAGACATATCCTGCATCATAATATTTAATTTATCACAATCACTTCTTTAATATTCTGATATTAAATGTTCGATACATGTACACATTTATTTGAAATTTGGAAAAGTTAATGCCATTTTATGAAAAAGATTAGGATATTTCGTATACGGAGTGTCTCAGTTTTAAACGATCAGACTCATTAGTTTCTTCTATAAGTAAAAACAAGAAAAAATTATTATATAAACATAGGTCTGCAAATGTTTTATAAAAGAATTATACAAGGAATATGAAAACTAATCAATTCAGTTAGGTCTTTATGTTTCGAATATCTTTGGGAGATTGAGGTTGTTACTCTCCGAATTTGATGCTTATTTTGCTTCAGATGAATCCGTTTTTCATGATAATATTCATCTATTGCCTTTAGATTTCATATTTCTTGTGTAACACTTTTCTAAAATGTTTGTAGACCTATGTTTATATAATATTCTTTTCTTATTTCTACTCATAAAATAGACTGTGAAGTTTGATCATTTAAAACTTAGACACCCTATATACTTCTATGTATACAGAACAGACAAAACAAATTACGATGTGAAAATAACTTTAAAATTGTAATTAACAACAAACTATGTATAACTGCATTAAATTAACAAAATTCTTGTAAATTCTTTCACAAGCCATTTTTTACGCACAATCTAACAGTAAACAATATAATATTAATAATAAGCAAAAAAAGATTAGAAAAGCAAATTTTCCAATTATCTTTAAATAGCAAGATATCATTTCGTTATACGAGAAATATATAAACTGTTTTTCGTTCTTTTACTTAAATTAAGTTCAAATACGTATTAGTAAAAGTAATTCCGATTAATGCGCAATTAAATGACATTTATGGTCATAAATAATGCATGTCTTGAATACTTTCTATTTAAAATTTAGAATATGGTTTTAATATGAAAAAAATTCTAAGAATAACTTACTGTGCTGTGTGGAAGCAAAATATCAAGGTAATCTGTGCTACCAGATTCTACAGTTTTGGTCACAGCATGTCTAATATGACATCGACTCCGCACTTCCTCAGATACAGATACTAACGCTAATTAGATATAAATATATAATAATTAGTAATTTCAATTCATAAATAGAAAATTTTACATAAACTTACCAGACAAGTATGCCACACTTTCTGGTGTGACTTCAAATTTGTCTCTTCTAAATGGTTTAGCAACAATACCTAACAGCATAGTCAATACTCTGGCTGTTCTTGTAACAGTGGTAGGTGTAGGATGTCTGTATCCTTTTAATAGATGACCAACCAAAGCAAAATGAAAATTTGATTTGAACGAAAGTCCCACAGCATTATCTAATTGTTTAAAGTGCCATTCTAAAGGTTCTCGTGTTGACATCATAACTTGCTTCAAGGTCTGAAGTATTTATGCAATTTATAATAAAGATGAACACATAATATGATTATCTAATACAATACAGAAATCTTTACTTTGTCATCAAAAGTTCCTTGAGAATCCAAAGTGTGTAAATTTTGCTCGAGGAGTGCTAAACCACAGGCATACAAAGAAGCTTCATCTAATTGAAGAATTGATGTTGCAACCCAAAATAAATATCGATGTATGGGAGATTCCTTGAAAATATGGAAATATATAAATATATATTATAATAATATATATTATTAAATATAAATATATATATATATATATATATATATATATATATATATAGATTAGATATTAATATAAATAATTAATTTTTAATTATTTAAAATTCCAACAACTTCACCGTTGTAAAGTTATGAAATCATTATGTTAGTGATACATTAGTAATTATTACCGAACTTTATGATAATAGAATAAACTTTAATTTGTATAATATAAACATAAGATTTAACTCTAATAATATATTAAAGGCACAATTTGCACTAACATCATGTTCCTTGAAATATATTGATACGTAACAATAAACAAATTAATTAATCAATACGTAATTAATAAATAGTTAATAATAAATTAATAATAAATAATAAACTAATACGTAACTTACAGATCTAAGCAAAGGTTGTAATCGAGTCAGGCACATAATAATTGCTTCCAACAAAGTGATATCGTTAAAACTCTCAAGTGCTTTTACTAATATCCTTAATAACTGTTTCATATCTTGATCAGTTATGCTTTTACTAATACATCCGAAAACAATCAAAGCACGAGGTTGAAGAGCGGGATTAAAGCAAAAAGCAAAATTCCTTGCTAAAGAAGTCCAAGTTTTTAACCAATCACAGTGTGGTATGTCCCGCATACAAGCTTCCATAATTTCAAGAAGAGCATCAGTAATAATTTCTAAACTGGTTAGTGAAAGTCTTTCTTTATCGTGTGTTCCTGTAACGCTACGCTCGTTGCTAAACCATTTTTCATTCGAATGTCTATAACTAGATCTAAATGCTGTACCCGCAGCAGATTTCACTTCGCTAATTCCAAAAAGTAAATAAAATTTTGGAAGAGAAAATTCATCTAAACTCATCCGTAATATTCGATAAGTATCTTCTGAAAACGAAGGTGAACTACAGGTGCATAACGAATGAATACTATTAATAACCAAACCATGAGTAGAAGCACGCATACTCAGACTTCCAGAGCAAACTAGAAATGTCACTGTATGAAACAAATATGGTAGATGTTTTCCTACGTCCAAGCAGTTATTAAAAGATAGCATTAATAAATATCTTGCTAGAATAGCAATGTCATTCCATCTTGTATGTCGTTCTAATAACGGTGTTGGAGAAGTACAAGTTTTATCGACAACTCGACAAAGTCTTCCTATTACTTTCTTTGCCACTAATTGAACATTTCCAGAAGCCAAAGCTACGGCGGTATCTGCCATAATTTCAACTGTAGGAGAACCAAGTCCAAAACTGACACTACGTTGAATGAAATTATCCAAGACTGTATCTATTAAGTCGGGTAGTCTTCCGATTGTGCTCCATATTTTAGCTTGTATACTTGGATACATTTCCACTTCCTCAATAGTTAATGTAATTAATTTCTCTAAAATTTTTGTAACTTGTTTCTGACGTTTCCCTCCTTCGTCGTTTGGCTTGTAAAATCGTACAAGATTATTTAACCACGGAGTCATATATTCTAAACAAAGATGTTTTAACTCAATGCTTGACAATCTGAAACCTTGTATACATTCCTCTAAAAACTCCAGTGTAAGATGAGGATCATTTGCAGCCAAGGTTTCACTTAAATGTTTAATAAATATAGTATTATTTGATGGTATGCAAAGTCCAGATGTTTCCAACAGTTGTCCTTCTATTTTTAAATCAAATGTTGCAGTTAAAGCACACAGTTGATTGTATGCTGCTGTTCGTAAATTTGGATCCGAGCTACCAAGATTCAGTAACGCCATGTTTAATAATGTTCCAGGTACGTCTTTAGGTCTTATCTTTGGATGAATAGATACAGATTCCGGCTGTGATAATTCCCATCGATTTCTTATATGAATTATAGCCTGTACGATACTATCACAGTCTTGATGTATAAGAGATAATGGGCCAGTTTCATTTGAAATAGTCAATGTAAATTGATTGTCATCTACTAAACAAACTTCTTCTATTTCAGATGCATAATAAACATCATTTAAGAGAACGGAATGCGACAATACTTTGCATTTCTCCGCCGAGGTAATTTGTATCGCTGTTGGTCCAACTTTTACGGATACCTTAGTATCCCTATGACAAATTTTTAAAACGCTGTTAAAAACCTTTAAATCTTCATCAAGAGATAAAGTAGCTCCAGGCAATTTTTGTTGATCGACATCGATCACATCATTTAAACGACCCGGTCCGTCTATGAAAACTACCTTTCTATTACCTTTTAACGGTGCCAAAATCCTATCGTGAAACTTTATATATTCTCTCACCCAGCTATTACAATTATAAATATATGCGGCATGAATATTTTCATAGGCAACTTTAGGCAATACATAAAACCATTTTTGTAGGAATTCAGCTCTAAATCGATTGTCTGAACATGCGTGAGTGAAATCAACAACCAATTCAAATGGAGAATGGCAGAATGGTTTTAGGGTAAGAATAACATGGTATATTAGCAAATCACCATTCGTATCGCCAATTCTATAAAAAAATACAAACAAAATTACATTAGTACATAGTTATAAATCCAAATATACATACACAACCAAACATTTTTCATCAAGTTTCTCCTTATATGATTTTGTATAATATATAAATACTACATAAAAAATATATATAATATATAAGGTAATAATTTAACGAAATAATAATTCTTAATGTCTAATAAAAAAAGTCCTTATTAATCAAATTAATGCTCATATCTGTAACATATACATTAACAAATTTATAAGGTACATACTTGTAACGTCTAGCAATATAATAAAACACTGGATACCCTTGTTTACTAGTTCCTGCTTGATAGAATATATTTAAATTCTTGATACTCTTAAATTCTTCATTTTCATGCATATTATGTTTTACCATAATTTCCTCAAAATTAGTTGAAGACATATCAATGTTTGACCATCGAGCGTAAGACGATGAAAAAAGTAAGCTATTAAATAAATACACTTAAATATACACATGAAAATTGCATAAATAGCATTCTTAAAAATGATTTGTATAATAAAAGAAATGTATTTAATATTGTTACTTACTGTGAATCTATTGGTTTATGTTCTGGAGGACCAAGATAAGCCAATAATGTAGCCATTTTATCAAAAGGTCTTCTACCTACTGCTTTATGGTCCCGACTGCTACTAAGATAATCGCCAATTCGCTCTTGATGATTCCAAAGCAATCTATGTAATGCTAGAACATTGGCATCCGACACAAACGACATCGGATGATTAGCTTGATCGACCGTTTCACAATCTGATGCTATCTGTATAAAAAATCTTCTTCCAATTTCGAAATGTGCACGTAAGAAGTCATTAAATGGTAACATGTGTTGTTCTTTGCTAAATTCTACATGGTTTGCGATATTTTGAAGAATTTTAGACATTAACATAAGACCTCTCTTAATGTGCGGAGGTACGGGCTTATTTACAATACCCATTTCTTGAGGTGATACAATAGCTGGATTAATAAATCGCAGAAATATTACAGTTCCAACAGCTCCAATATTATTTTGTGGACACTGTGGAAATCTTTTGCTGAGTACCTGATATAAACAATGACACATAGACCGCAATTGTGGTGGAAACCTGTGAAAATACAATGAATCTAATATAATGTCAATTAATAGCTAAATTTCTTTAAGAAATGATTTATATTAATATTAACTATACAATTTCTAATAACTTACCGATCAGCTGATGATACTATAGCATCAAATACTTTTTGAGTTAATGCAATCAAATTACGACCATTCTTTTCTATATCTTCATTAGCATCTATTCTGGCGCTATCAACTTCAAAACCAGTAGTGGGATCATCTAATAGAGGAGTAATTAAAGGTTCTAATAAATTTTGTAAATAACTGGCACCATAAATTTTAAAACAAAATGCCATAATTTTGCTTCCAAGACTGTTTCCACGAAATAATGTTTGCATACAATCAGAAACTTCAACTTCGCGATAAAACATATTCCATAAGAGAGAAGATAACAAGTGCTTAGCATCAAATAATGTCACAAAAACTCGTGCTAATTCGTCCATTTGATTCGTTGTTACTACATTAGCTAAGGCCATTGCGATAGGTAATTCTCCTTTGTCACTAATCATTGTAACAAGTTGAACCAATTGCTCAAACCTATCAGCTAATACTGTTTCTGCTAATGTATCAAATTCCGTTCCTTGTTGAAGAATTTTGGTGAGAACTTCCATAAATGCTGCCCGTGTTTGTAAATCTGGATTGTAACCCAAACCTATAAATATAAAAATTTTAAAATTATAAAAAATTGCAAAAGTCGGTGGAAAATTTAATATAATGTTTAATGTTATATCAATAACATCAATAATATCAATGTCACAAATAATTTTGCTCACTTAGAGAATGCATTAATCCGCTATCAATATTTGCGCTGAGAAGATTACTCATTGCTTGTATAGTAGCATTGCGTAAAGTAGATAATTTGCCACTACTTAAACATGGTTGTTGAGACACTATTTCTTTTTCTTCACCAGTTACTTCGTTGCAGTCGTTTAATAAATTCATGAAGAGAGTAAAATATTTTAAGAACAACTGAGATTTTGCTTCCATTAAATCACCGCGATCGGATTCTTCGGGTTGAAGAGGTAGGCCTCGTAGCAATGCTCCGACCGCTTCCATGCATGCTTGATCTAAATCTCTAAAAAATCAAATAAAACAAACATATTTGATATATACGTATAATTCATTATATTAGACAGAGATTTAATATAATATTATAATACCAATAAGATTATACCAAATACTTTATATAAATTAATACAGATATTTAATTTTTTTAATAAACAATAAAACTGCATTTGCAATAAATTAAATGCACTGAAAATATATGCATGGCTAATTTTTTAATATTAATTCTTAATTAATTATTTGATCATTTCTATATGTTTCAATAATATTGCTTTCTTACTCAACTATAAAGAATCAATAGGTATTTTATCTTCACTGTACATGTGATAATATATAATTAAACAGTTATTAAATTAAGCAAAAAGGAAAATATTTAATATAAATATATTTCATAGAAAAAAGTCATCTATACCGTGTGTAAACAGTCAAGTCTCCACTAGTAGATGGAGTAATTTGATGAGTAGCACCCATCACCCAATCAGTTAAATATTCGACAAGTTTATTTCTAAATTTCATTTCCTGTCGGAATGCCAAGTCATCTCGTCTTTTCATCATTGCTTCGACTAGCAGACACAATTTTGTTTTGATAAGAATAGAATGTTTAGTCATGTCCAAATGTCTAACATATCTGACAATTGCTAACATCATTCCTTCTATGCTAGTCATTCCAAGATATTCAGAAGGTTGATCTGTTTTAGAATCTAGGATATTCTTCATTATGAATATTATATGCTCAATGAATTGCGTATTACCTTCCATTACTATAACTTGTCCTTGTTGATTAAAAAATTTTTCGACTATGCTTTTAATCTGATCAAAAAGAATTGGATATAGTGCAGGACTCATTTCATGCCCAACCAATTCTTTTACATGTTTCTGAATTTGATTGCCAAATTTTTCATTGTTACAAATTAATAGACGTAATAAATTATAAACAAATTGTGTACAATATTGCACTTCCTGACTTGGATTTGATAAACAAGGTGTAGGTTCTTGTTGTTTTACACTCCTTTTTGGTTCTGAATTTGGTGGTATTCCTGACAATGATCTATTTGGAGAACGTTTCTGTAAACATACTCCACCCAAAGCACAAAGAAATCCTGTCATATTAGCCCACTCATTAATTTGTTCCTCTAATTCATGTTCTGAATTTTGGTGTGATGCTCTTCGCTTCCCTGTACTTCGATGAAATGATTCTATCTGACTATCTTCTGTTTTAGATTTGGGATAAGTCACTAACTGCCGCGAAGTTATTTCCCAATTTCTAAATGTTTCTTCCCAAGCCTAACAAGAAGAAGGAAACTTTATGAGTATATTATCTTTTTTCTCATTAAAGGAACATTAAATAAATAAATTTTGTAAAATTATTTATAATAACAAGTTACATTTACATAATGTTATATTATCTTTAAAATAATGTAACTTGCATATTTTTCTTTGAAAAATAATTCTTAAATTAAAATATTACTATTGTTAATATAATAATATATACAGTATATATGTATATATCCATTATATATATTATATGTATATACATACAGGTTGTATGCCATTTACACAGTGTTCTATTTTCCTCAATAAGACCATAATTCTTTCTTGTAAAGCAGCACGTCCTAAAAAAGATATAATATGCTTGTGAAATGCACTAATATTAATCACAAAACAATTATTCTACTATTGCATATAATAATTAGAATAGTAAAGAAAAATAAAACGATCTTAGTCCTGTATACATGTATGCGAATAATATTTTGAATTGCACTTACCATAATTATGATCACGATAGGATAGCTTACTTTCCCCGCTGGCTGTTATGGTAACAAGGTCTTTAATACTCTACTGCAGCCATATAAGGGTTATACTAATCAAAATACAAAGTGAATTCAAAAATTCATGAATGAATGTTTGAATTCAAGTAAAATCATTGTTAGTAGGTACCCGAACCGAAACTAGTTTAAAAAAGATACTATTTTATGTTAATCTCTCTATTTAAAGATTTTTAGTAGAAGTACATATTGGTAGTATGATTTTACATAAAATATATTCATGTAGAAGTAAATAAAATATTATAAAGTAATTTAAAAAATAAAAATATTCCCTTTATATATAAGTATGATAAAACAAAATTAAGATTGTAATGTCGTTTTACACTTATTTCTCGGTTCGAATTTCTACTTCAACTTTGGAATATATGGTATTTAATATGAAGGATAAATTGAAATAATATTTTGGATATTTAAACTCACCAGTGATTAACACAGTAGAAGCTTGTGCCAATTCAAGATATAAATGATAGTTTGGAAGTAAACAAGTTACTGCTACTTCATCACTACCACAACGAATTTCTGCTTCTTCGCAAAGCAATGCAAAACAAGACATTGATACTAAAACTGCTTCCATATTTATACTCCACAAATACATAAAAAATACAACCTGAAAAATAAAAAACAATAAATTAAAAAACAAATATAACAATATTAAAAAGAAAGTTCTGTAATATATTGTAAATCTAAACAAACCTCAAGTTTAATATGTGCTTGCTTACAAACAGCAATCTGACTACCCACATTAGCATAATCCTTATTTTGTGCCAGAAAAGCATTTCTACAAATTAATATTTCTCTAAGCCATTTTAATATACAAGTATAATTAACGATTTGGTGCTGAATCAATTTTTGGGAAATTGAGAACAGAACTTGTGAACTAACATCCCAAAAGGTATTCATTGGTGCTTCTGGATTCCATGCTTTTATTTTATCTGGATGATGTAATACCAATAATGCTTCCATTGCTTCATAAGCAATGTCTGACATTGTTGGTTGATGAACTAGTGAAACTAAACCATTAATTAATTCTAAAGTTGAACTTTGAATTTCATGACCAGCTTTTCCCTGATTCTGTAAAATAAATAACACACATATATGTATAGATACATGTATAAGGATCTTTTTACGAGTTAAAATTGGGATTTTTATATAAAGTATTTACATTCAACAATAACATAGGATCAGCATGAATAAGTTTCACCATCCATAAAAGTAAATTTCTATAACTCGATACTTCCTCTCCACGGTCTCTGTACTTATTTTGTTCTTTACCTTTAAGTGTTAAACTTTGAATCATTCGTAATGGTGTATGTGATATGCAACTCTGTGTGACTTTATTTAAAATATCAATAAACATATTTCTAAGTTCTGCACTACGAGAATACAGAAGATCTATTTGAGGCCACCATGGCAGTCTTGGTTGAGTTACAATTCTAAAATAAAAGTTATTGATACCACATTAATATTATTAAAAAAATTACTTATTTCATTTAAAATAATGATAACAAAATTCTTTTTCAGAACATTACAATTATAAGTCAAAAATTTATCATCACATGTTTAAATTTTTAACTAATAAATTATTCTCTTGAATTTCATGAAGCATATTTTTTGGTTATAACATGTAATGTATAATTTTATATTTGCAACAAAATATGATTATATAGATATATTCAATTATGAATGAACAAAAGTATTTCTTTTCTTACTTGTATAATGAGCTAACCAAGACAAACTGGTACGTCGATGGATAATTCAGATTCAAGCAGACTTTAAGTACTTCGTTGTTATGAGGTTTAATGCGAAAGAAGCTAACAAAACAGTCTATCATTAGATCGATGTCTTGGGCAACGTAGCTTTGACCACGAGAAAATACTTTCCCTGGATTAAAAAGTAGAGCCATCAAATCACTCATAACATGTCGAACAAGTATGAAGATAACATTATTTGAATCCAGATTGTTAATATAAGTAGACGCTTTACAAAGTTTGATACAAGTAACTGCTGCAGCTTCTACTAGTTGCCTACTAGAACTACCATGCATTCCTAGGCCTTTTTTAATACTGTCAATAAATTGCTTTTTCTTCGAATGTCTTGATGAACAGAGAGTACTAAAATCGGCATTAACTATTTCCTCTAAAACTTTTGGTGAAAGTATTAGAAGCATAATTTGTAAAGGCCAGACAGCTGCAGCTCTTCCTTTTTTATTGTCTGCAAATGTATCAAGAATGTCAAACAGTTCTTCACATGCTTTTCCCAGATCTTCATTTGGTTCTTTTTGAAGTTCAGCAAATTCATAAGAATAAGTATCCATCCAATTCCATATTGCTTTCTCCAAAGAATTCATAAGAACTATGTGAGCAGACTTTTTAAGCTGTTTAAATTTTTGAATTGCTTCTGCAATAATAGTGACAGTATGAATAGTTATATATATATATATATATATATATGTAGAATATATTACATAATATATTCTACATAATCTGATAAAAAACATTTCATATATACAATAATATATACAAGTGTATATAATAAATGAATAATAAGTATGATAAACTACCATTTAAAAGTTTTGTTAACCTATATACATCCACATTAATATGCTGAATTAATTCAATATCACTATAGTCAGCAGTTTCGTCTCCACATTTTGCCAATTCTTGAAGTCTGGATGATATTCTGTTAAATACAGCATTAAAGAAATTTAAACTTAGTGCAAACAAAACCTTGCTAGCTAAATTTTTTAAGTGAGCATTTTGTGGATTATCGTTTGGTATATCTAAAAATAATATTGTTATTTACGTTTTTAAATCTCATTATAAGTAATACCTGCACACAAACATTTATGTTAATAATACTGGAAACATAATTACCTATAAATTGACATATCTCTTTAAGCAAAAACTTTACATTCATAGCTTCATCAAATTTAGCTGTATCTTTTGGTTGATTTGCAAGACACTTTTCCAAGGTATCCAAAATAATGGTAATAGATTCATAACACTGCCGATCTTGATCTGTACTATGAAATATACGTTGACCCCCAATAGATGGCACCATTTCATTAACATTCTGAAGTATTTTGGTAAGGCTGGATATTACAAGAGAGAAACGGTATCGAGAAATTTGTATTAGACATTTTTTGTTCCTTTCTTCGTTCATACGAGAGTGGGTGGTCTGACAACTGTGACACGGCAACTATAAACAAAAAGTAAGAAATTTAGTATTAGATTTTAAATATATGACTGTATGTGAAATTATAGAAATTATCAATTTCTATTTATAATAATTTGTTATTTATATATTTTTATTAATTAGAAATTAAATGTATCAGAAATATAATAAATTTGTACACATGTATCATTATATTATACCTTATCTATTAGTTTAAATGACATTACTAGTATAATATATGTACAAAATGTAAAATGCAAATTAGTACATTTAATAACACTCATGAGTTTTAGATATAGAATACTAAAATATAAAATATTGGCATAACTAAATAGTATATAAACCTCCCCTTTTTCTCTTTTCTTCATTTTCTCATGCATACATATGTACATATGTATTTATTTGATAAATCATAAAATTTATTATCATATAAAAAATATGTTTAAAAGATATTTTTTAAAATTATTATCCAAACAAATAATCATTAGCAATGAATAACAAATAATTAATTGCCTTTATTATCTCTAATAAAATTGTACAAATACAGATGAAGTAAAATTGTATGTGATTACTAGTGGTACAGAAAATTTGTCGATATTTATTGATAGAATATTAAATGCAAAATACAAGTATATCTGTACCTATATTAAAAGAACAAGATATTAAACAAGATATAGAAGAATTAGACTTGTTACTACATTTTTATCTCCAGCAAGATAATGGTCTAGGGAATATTGTTGGAATTGTAATACATCTCTCATCTTACATATTTCAGAACCCAAATATTAATCCTATTGAGAGTGTCTGGTATGAGATTAAATAATTGAGAAATAAAGAAAAAAGGTATTACTAAAAAAAAATGATAAATTTTATTGATATAAATATCTCAATAAAATTAATTCATAGTATATAACACGACTTGGAGCTATTATTGTCGCCAAAGATGATCTAAGCAGAAATATTAATGTAAATAAAGTAATATATAACAATAGTAAATAATAATACATATGTACATATATCTATTCAAATATTTTTGTAGGCTGTATTTGAAATAAATACGCTATAAATTTTGTATATGTCGTTGAATCATTTTTTAATTTTACTGATAAAATTTTGAGACCTTTCTCTTGCTATACATATATGTGCATACATACCTTTATACATATACATATAATTATATTAAACACTGTTTAGTGAACATCATTCTGTTCACTATAACATAGATTTCACTTGTTAAAAGGTGCAAATATAAGTGTTGGCATACTTTTGCGAGCCAGTTAAAGTGCGTTGAAGTATACCATAGATTCAAATTTTTCAATAAGCCATGCGCGATGTGAATGCAATTTTCATTCATGTATCCGTGACACGACGGATGCGATGTTGTGTAGGGTATAGGTATAGAGGGGTTACGGGACGAGGAATAAAACTCTATAATCTATAGGGTATCCCTAACTCAATCTTAAACTTCTTTTGCATGAAATATTGAATTTCATTATTTAATAAATTGTTTGCACCATCATAAATAATAAAATTGCTCATGTAAACGGTATACGTAAAATTACATCATATTTATAGAATATAATCTTTCAACTGGTTCAAAAAAGCTAACGAGAGTTAGAAAAAAGAAATAAAATTAATCTCTATTTTGTAAATGTATTTTAGCTTATTAACTTCGAGTGATAGGGATGACCTGAATTTTCATTGTCATCGGATATTGATCCGAACAATTTTCTAAATATTCATAAAATAAAAAATCGATTGTTCCAAAATTGCAAGTATATATATACTTAATATATGATAAATAAATAAATAAATAAATAAATAAATATATATATATATAGCATAGTTCTGCAATTTATTTATTTCGATAATAATAAAATAATAGTCTTAACAAATTATTGAAATATTAGATGAATTTTAGAACACCCTATATGTATCTTAACTGAATGGGGTGGAGAGGAAAGGGAGGAGGGGGCGAAGGTCAAATCGTGGACTCCCCGGCGTGTAGAGGGAGGAGACCGCGAGAAAGCATCTTCCCATGAATGAACGAATCAACGAACAAATGAATGACAATGCATCCAGAAAAATAACGATACCAATCATTAATTATTACTCTAATAATAGGGATAATAATAGCGATTGAAATTTCTATACTAAATGCTACTTTATTTGCCGTGAAATCTGTGAGATTGATTTAGGGTCATTGCGTCATTTAAAATCTATTTTACATTTGTAGCAAATCCTAGAATACCTATGGAAAATGAGGTACAATCGCTACATTTCTAAAGTAGACGCTATCACTAAATAATATTTAAATACTGTGTAGAAAATATCTTTTATACTTTCCCCGCTAATAAAGGAGAAAAAATTAAGGGAAACAGAACAAATACGAAAATACATGCACATAAAAATCATAAACAACACAATTTTTAACTATTCCATTCGAAATTCTACCTAAACAATTGTTGGTCATGACCATTCACTATCGGTGATCCGTAGAAACATTGAATTGTTCTATACATAAATACATACCTTGCCTGGTCACATCGTGTCACGTCGTACAGAATATGGAAAGAATTGAATTTTTCTGGAGAAGCAGATGATTGTCAGAGTGTTGAAAAATGATATTTAGAAAAAATTTACTGATGTAAAAATTGCCGATTCAATATTATTTGTGTCACTCTATGCCTTAACTTTTTCACTCACCAATGAAAATTATGTTTCTTGCATTTGGTTACCAGGAACTGCTACACACAAATCGTGTCAAATTTACATGAGCGATTAGATTGACCGTTGCCAGTCTTTCTAATAATCGTTAATTCAATAATTTCTCCTAATTTTAACTGCCATTTCTTCGATAGAGTTCATGAAAATGAGGAGCGTCAAAAAAGCAATAAAACTAATACTAATTTTTTCTAAATGAATAATCTTCTAATGAAGCGAGAAATAGAAAAGTAAAAGAAAAAAGAAGAAACTAAGAATAAGGACACCATACTAGAAGAGATTAAAAAAGAACACAAAAGTGAAAAGTAAATAGAGGAAGAGAGTGAGAAGCAATAAGAGAAAGCACCGGAAGAGGGTAGATAAGAAAGAGAGGAGCGTTGAAGGGGGAAGGGTGCACGAAGAGGGAAGACGAATAGAAGAAAAAAGGAATGCTAAACAGATTCGTAGTTCGAGTCACAGCTGAGATGTACCTGTTCCTCGAAACGTGTGATCAGCAAATTCGCCCATTCTTCCGGCTTTTGTGTGCCCATCGCCGTCCGATGTTCAGTGACGAGCCGTCATCACGTACGACGATTTACCAGTTCGTTACGTGCATTCGACATCGGTACGTCGCCATTTACGAACGTCGACTGGCAAGGCAGGCAAGAGACGAAAGCACCGCAGCGACTTGCTCTTTCTCTCCCGTTGGAGAGGGGCGCGGCGCGCCATGCGCCATGACTGTGACAGAATCAAAGAATTATAGTGGGGTCTGGGACGAAGATGCTCGTAGATAGAACCGATACCGGCCGAAGTCACCCGACGACACAACATTCTCTTCTAAGCAACCAATCGTGTCACGGTCTTAGGGATGTATGACAAAATTTAAATACCCCCGTTATTCACATATATGAAATAACATATGTATGTATTTCTAAATTACTAACCGTCAATAGAGATGATTGTCCCAATAAGGCTATATTTGTATTTATAAATCTATTTTCTAATATATTAAAGATTATAAAGTATTGTGTATTGATTTTTTAATTGAACTAAAATATTTTTTCTCTTTTACGATTTTAGTTTATGCTCACACTATTTCATATATTTTATAAAATATAACTTTTCTTAGTCCTTACCCATTTGTTTATTGAGTGATAAATTTTTATTTTGATTATTAATAGCAGCTACAATTTGTTATAACACTAAAATTTATAATTTGCTAATCTCGAGTTACTATAAAGGATTTTATTACTAGATTTTTCAAATAGAATTTTCAAATAATTCTTTCAAACGTCTTTTCAGTATACTTTTGAACTATTGCTAATATAGTTACTTCTACTGAATCTTAATTATGTTATTCATAATCTTAGCACGATTTGGTATATGAGGTAATTAATCAGTCAAAAATTTAATCAAATTGTTCATAAAATATTTACACGTTTGTTAAGATAATTAATAAATTAGATAATTTTCTCTTAATTGCCAACATCTGAATGTTCTCTTTTCTCATAATGTCTATTTCTAATTTCATTTTTCTGAAACAAATTTCTAGTGTTAAGAACAACTTCTTCTTTATAGATTTTTCATGGAACTACAATTTAGTTGAAAATGTCTTAATGGTCATTGCAGACTATAATAATGAAATCGTTATTTAATACAACTATTTATATTTATATTACTAATAAAAGTTTTCTCTCTCTTACTCTCTCTTAACGCTGTTAGCTGTATTAGTATATACTTATATTACATAGTTATAAAAAAAGTTTTAGGTATAAGTAAAAGTAAATGTATTGAAGTAAAAAGCAGAATCATTCAAAAGTGACATGTTATTAGGAGTGATTTAAATCATTTAACACAGAGGTACATATGTATGAACGTTTTCGATTAAAGCATTTATTACTTATTAACGTATATTGATATATGTTTTAATGGAAATTGGTACTTACAAATAATTTAAAATGTACTATATAAAATCTTTAGCTTTCAATTTAATACTGGTTAATAATAATAATAGCACACAATGTAAATCATTTTTATTTCGTTAAATATTTATATACTCGCATATAGGTTAGCAATAAAACATGATATGATATACAGTACATTATAAATTTAATGTGATGTCTATGCATTCACGTAATTTATATTAAGTAAACGGTTACAAATATTTTCACGTAATGTACATGCTTTCATTTTATTTTGTTAAATATTAATCTGAAATACAATCTGATTAAGATTGCAAATTGCATATTAAATCTGAAATAAAACTTTAATAGCTACATTTCTATATATGTATATGAAAACTTTTCAAACAATTTATTTGCTCATTTAGATAAATAAAATACAATATTGTCAGTTTTTTTTCAAATAATGTATCATAAATGAGTAATATAAAAAATGTGCAACTTTACTTTTGACATCTATGTAAATATCCTATCGTATATTTTACATATCATTTCTACTTACTTCCTAGAGTATGTTTTATGTTGTTTTGCACAAAATGGTAATTAAATTTAATAATCTGATGATTATCCATGAACAATAATTTATCATTAGATTACTTTTAATTAAACTCGATATTATCATAAGAAATACAAATCTTAATTTAATAATAACTAGATATTATATAAATATCTCCAAATTTTTAAATAAAATGATGATTTGACTGAATGCAAATATTAATATTTAAAATTTGAAACAAAAATACTACCGGGATTATCTAGTGATCATTATATTGATGAAATAATAGTGTAATTATTTTTTTATACGTAGTGGTACATGAATTACGATTTTTGTGCTGATTCCGGCAATCGAACAAATTAATGTTTCAAACAAAAGTTCAGTGGTATCAAACTTTAAAAGTGTAATTTTTTCATAAAAAGCAAGAATCGTTCTTTATATTTCAAATGATACCATATATGTATTTTTTGACCATATTCTTCAGTTACCAAAAAAGACGACTTTAATAACGTTGTTAAATATGTGAACATATATCATTTTAACTAGCTGATACTATAACAATATAATCTGCTTCTTATTTGTAGTATAAGTTGATTTTTAATTACATATAATAATATAATTTATTTGTTTGTATAAAATGTAATTTACAACTTCATCGCTAATTCATTCATTTGTTTAGGAACATCAATATGTATTTACGATCAAGGTGTAGGTACTAATTTAGGAACAAATTAAGTTATTAGGATTAGATAATTAAAATGATACATGTTATTGCATCACTGATTTCGTTTTTTAACATAATGTGTTTAAGAATATGACAGGAAAGATATATGGTGTTATTTAATAGAAATATAAGGATAACCCGCCCCCCCCCTCTGTGTATGTGTTAATGGAAAAATGAAACTTCTTGGAAGCTCTTTTACATCCACAAATTCTTCATCTGATACTGATGAGTTTTTGTTTGAAACACTTTTGTTAAATTATCAGAACAAGCTAAAATATCATGTCGACCGAGGAATGAACCTGCTGATTATGTTAGACGAATATATGAATATATAAAGTATATATTTTAATGAACAATTGTGAATTACAATTAATAAATTGTGAATACTTTACAATATAACTGTAACATAATAATATTATAATTTCTGTATTATACATGTTCTACAAAAACATATCTGTTATACATATGTTCTCTATATTTATAAATATTACATATACCATAGAGATATGTAAAACATACATATATGTATAACATCTATATCTTTAAAAGATGTGAGATACAGGAACGTTACACAGTAAAGTCTTACTTATAGTTGAAGATTACTATTACGGTAATCGTTTTTTAAACAACTCTTGATGTTTTATTATAAATTCTTCTTCTAGAAAGGATATTACTGAATTTAAAACATCGATGTCCCGTTGCCGATGTTTTTCAATGCAATGTAGACTTTTCGGATCTATGTCAGAAATCCTGATGTTACAAACAAAGCTGAGTCCATCCGGAAGTTGTATTATATTTTTATCGAGAATAGGCGATACTGTATTCCTACATATATATATATTAGAGAAAAAAGTATATTAGTATCCAAATTTCCAGAAATTCGATTACTGTTCAAAGCTTAAATAATTGTTTCTTTAACATTTTATTGAAGTATTTTTGTTATAAAATATTATTCAATATTCATTATACACAGAATACAATATTTTCGAAACTTACGGATTTATTTCTCGAAATGACATCAATATCGAACAATCTCTAGCACATGAAAATAAGAGATAATTCTGCAGGCATAGTATACTTTCAGTATTTACATAAAAATATGTTTCTTTTTCGTTACAGTGTACTTTATCTTCGTTACTTAATACGCTAAATTTATTGTACCATAAATTATGTTTTTCAATTGGAATTAAGGTTGGTTTCGATATAAGGATATTTTCACTAGGTTTATTAATACGTTTGTTGCCACAATAATCGTCGTGGTCAAACTTGGATTTTTTTGAAATTGAAGTATCTTTGGCATATGTTTGTATATAAGTGTCTCTTAATGTTTCAGGAATACCTATAATAGTTTTCTGAAAAATAAGAGAATTGTTAAGATATCTCTACTATATTATTAAAAGATATCTTTACTACTATAAAAACTCGTTTCTATAAAACAGATATATGTACGTATATATATATATATATATATATATATATATATATATATATATATAGTTACATATGTTATGATAAATGTTGTAAATGAAATATGTTGTTTCGTAACTTATTATTCCAATGTAGAAGTATTGATATACATGTTAGAAATAGGATTTGAATTATTTGATCACTTACATTGTACGTGGATTAAATATATGTATAATACGTAATATACAATAAGTAAATATTTACTTACTTTTTGTTTGGGATAAGATATTCGATCATCAAGTTTGAACATGTTTATTAAATTAGAATATATAATATCATCAGTTAGCCATGAACGAAACTTTGAATACGTATTATAAACGTATTCTGAGCTAATAAAAGGTAGCCGCTGCATATAAAGTATTCGTTCTAGTACCGAATTATTTGGCAATATTTCCCCCTTTAAGTTGCATGTCTGTAAAAGAGATAAATTTATGTTATATTTAAACTTGACTAAACTAAGCAAATGTCACAAGGATTTAAAGTTAATATCTACCTCTCCAGTAAAATACAAATATTTCTTAGCTCTTGCTATCAGATCCGGATTAATGTATGAGGACGTCTTCGAATCTTGTTCGATAACAGATGTGCTCAATTCATGCGCAGGAAATATATTAGACTTAAATTCTTCCAAAATAAACGGACGTAAAAGAGCAGTACAAATTAAATTACAAAAGTGATCAATGTATTCTATATTTGTAAAATTAATAGAATTGTGAAACCATTCCGTTAAGACACATTCAAGATCACTGCAAGTTGATTCTTGGTCATAAACTATAACGCCATCCCTAAAAATCTTGAGATTATTTTGTGGTGATGTTAGTAGTGCTTTTAGTGCCGATTTCATACGAGTTTCCACTCCCGAGAAGAGATCAAACGGACAATAAGTGCTACGGCATGTAATCATCTTGTTCCTTAACTGAAATTATAAAAAAGCATTAATTAAAAATATTCATTTCATTTAATTTCATCTTCAGAGAAAGATAAAGAGAAAAATAATAACATGTCACATATGGTTCATTTATTGCAACAAAAAATTTTTTAAAATTTGCCGTTTGATTTAAAAGTTGATTTATCGGTATAGGAAGTAGTTCTTATTTATATAAAACATTTAAATATATTTTCTCTAAAATGTTTGCTTTTAAGTTATATCATCGTTGTAGTAGATGAGCGGTATGAGAAATATATGTACATATTTATACATTATGTTTGCATGATATAGCTACAATAAGTATTTATGTATGTATATATATGTATAGGGCGTGCCGTTATTGTAAACATGAAATCATTATATTACCTTATAATATTGTGTCAGACAGTAAGGACATTTTTGAAATTTGCGATCAATATCTTGCAGATAGCCCTGTTTTGGTTTAATTTCAACACAAAATGTTCTGTTAGTTGGAAAGAGATTAGTATCGAATTTTATTGGAAGAAACGTGTAATCCGGAAATGTTGTGGCATATATGTCCATGATTTCCTTATTACGTCGTTTATCTGAAAGAAAGGACAATTTTAGAATATGATTAGTGGATAGAAAGATATATCGAAAGCAACATTTATTTATAAGTACATATGTTTATTAGTATAGTTTCCATGTTATTAGTGGAATATTAGTGGAATAACCTATGTATCTAAAATAGACAAATCGCGTGATCATCGTTGATGACAATAACTAAAATTTGAGTAAAAATTTGTTCAGATTATCGAGATATAATTTATTGGCCAGTAACTAACGCTCGTCTTCTAAAATTGACTACGTATCATGTGGGACATTTGAATTTTGAATACACACGATGCGAGGCGACGCAAACTTAATTGTGTTATCTATCAGTATCGTAATGTATAGCGTATAGTGTATAATGTATAGTATAGTCTGTATGTATAATATCTGTCATAGATATAATGCGCAGTAGTATAACTAATATAACTCTCCCCTGTCATGGCGTGTTTGGGATTAAATTAATTAGATCCTTAAAGGATAAAAGTTAGAAATATTATAATTTTATTATAATTAGATATTAGAGGATTAATTTTCATCTTATTCTATTAATGTAATTGTAAGTAACATATATTATGTAAATCTATGGGTCATTCTTTGAAACATTTCTTCACTTTGAATAAAATATGAAAAAATTATTATTTAATAATTAATATACCTACATATTAGTACATATGTAAGTACATGATATTTCGTTTCAAAGTCTTAAAACATTTAAAATGTTTTTGCAGGTTTAATTTGCCAAAAATGTTTGTTAAATTAATAATATGTTATCTTAAAATTATTTTATAATTATCTATGTCGAGTACAAAGTTCTCGTAAACGATTATACCTTCCAAGATGAAATACTCATAATTAAAATTATGCAATTATCTTCAAACGAATAATTGGTACAGTGGTAAAATTTTGTACTAATTGTATAATTACAAAACATCACCAACATTAAAATAACAACTTCTTTAAGATTTCGTGAAAATTAATGATGTATAAAATAAAGTGTACTGTGCATTACATCGCGAATATCTTATATGATAGATATTCTGACAATTATGGTCTATAACATAGTAAGAATAAACGAAGTGAAAGTTATAGCGTAGTAACTCTATACTATATAGCAATAGGTATTTTAACTTTCCAAACAGTAATGTACATTTGCAAACGAATATAGTTATTAATTATGTCATATTCAACTATGAAATTACCGATTTCGGCACGATTATTGTGAAGCAATTTACAGGACTCACTGTTTATTATGATACATATTATGTGGCAACTCGATAGGTGGCGTTTCAAACATGTAGCAAGCAAAAGGGAAAAGTATCGGAAAGCCTAGTCCAGATGAATATATACATACACAATGTACATACGTACGAAAAGTCATTAAGAGGAAGCTATTCAGATTTCCTGTATAACGTGTTTTCTTCGTAATTCGAGCGGTTTCCATTTTGCGCAAACGGTTTCTCATATCGTTCTAATTTCTTCCTATCAGCTTGTCGCGTTCTCGTCGAAGCAAGTTTTACGCGCACCATGTAAGTTTCAAAATATGGCGCTCATCAAGCAATGAAACTCGTATTATAATAAATTATAATAATTATTATTAAATTAATAATAAAATTTATAAATTGTAGAGGCAAGATCATATCTTGTTATTAAATTCATTTTATTTGTTATTAGATTCGGTATAATAAAATTTGAATACTTTTTTAAGCGACAGAAGCTATGTTGTATTTCATCAGTATCCGACAATATCTTTGAACTTGCGGCAATTATAATAATTCCTAAGGCGGATTCCTAATTCCTAAAACGGAATTTTCAACAAGGATAATGTGAAAAACATGAAGTAATTTAATTGGATGAATTGATTTTTATACATTCCAGAAAATTCATGCAGCCATTGCGACTGTGATCATGGTTTGATTCAATGTCCCACGTACCATTTTTTCACCCTTATTGTTAACTTGAGTTTGAAAAAAATACAAATTTAACAGGCGCAAGTAAAGCCGAGGGACACTGAACACTATCGAATTAAATTTCATTAAATCCCGAAAAGCTTTCAGATAACACATGATTATAGGTATCTTTGAAGCAAGGTTGTACATATTACAATTTCTATTCCACCAAGATACCAAAAAATATATTTAAAAAAATTTCTTACTATAAAAATTAGCTATACATATTACTCATTTGTACTCTTTGATTTTTGATTAATTTCGAATGAAGACTATATTCGATTAACTATTACATTTAAAGTAGTACTAACCAAGTTTAGAGAATAAAGAAGTATATTCGTACATGTAGAATAGACTATAGACGATAACCGTTCTCCTATTCATATCACCATACATAATACATATGTATGTATATATATGATAGCTTTTAAATTTGTAAGTCAAAGTCTATCTAATTTAAAAGTATACTAAAATGATTAAAATAAATAATTTCAATGTATCACGTCATTGTAGTCTATTCTATAGTGTTTCATATAAAATTTGTTATAAGCTAGCCATGTACATAGTTTGAAAATAGTTACCTGATCGTAGAGGTCGAATAGCTTCTGAAAGTTTAGCAATGTCTTTCGCATCGTAACGAAGAATCTCAGGGACCTGCGTGTACGGGCCCAAAAAACAGAAAGCCACAAACCTCACGAATTCCACTTGTCGTTCGGTTCGTTGTTTGCCGCCATCCGGTGAAACATCATCTGGCAGCGATTTCCGAAATCGAATTACTTTCTGCTCCTGAAACATACAGAGATATTAGATTTATACATATAATACGTATATAATACTTGTATATGTTACATTCGAATGATACACATACAATGTATATACGTACTTAATGTCATTACAATGATTTTAAATTTGCGGCAAAATGAAACGGGTAAACCTTTCAATTTCCTTAATTAGTTTAATTTTACATACAGTGAAAGGATATCTGTTTATATAAACATATACTGACTTGTGTATACATTGGTATAAGCTTTTAGATAAAGGAATTTTGTTTTAAAAACGAATAAAATTATACGCACAAATTAAAACAATGTCAACCAGGCAATACTAAACCAGAATAAACTAGAATGCTTTCATTTTTTAATTACATATGTATTTCAATAATTTCGATTAAATTTGAAGACAAAATTACATTATTTAGAATCGTATACTTTTTATTATTTGTTTATATGCACTTACGCTTTAAAAGAAACTGAAGCAAAAATGAAACATCAAATTTCTCTCTCGTTCTCGATAAAAAAGCTATTTATTTAAAATTAAATTCTACATAATTGCAGTTATAAACACTATACTATAATTACTCCTCGGTATTTCATATACTTCTTACAATACTCACTGTTGGGGCTCTCAACAATCGCATATGAAAGACATACAGTGACTCACGAAAGTATTCGAACGCTTACACTTACAAAATTCAATTAATAAAATGAGGTGTACTAAACTAATTTGTTAAAACAATTTGGTATCTATAGTGACGGGAAAGTCTCAAGATTACATCAGTAAAATTTGAAAACGATTCAATAATATAGACAGAAGTTATGATATATTTATTAGAAACATTCATGATGTCTCACAAAAGTATTCTAACGCTGTAACACAGTTGATAGTTTTTCATCTTCCTTTGCACCGAATGTAAACATCATTGCTAAATGAAAATATTGGTACGTTCACTTGATGTTAGGAATATCGTTTCAGTAACAGTAACAGTAACGTAAAAGTGTGCACAATAGTATTTAAAATGAATATCAAAAAGTCTGAAACAAAAAAGTGTGAAAGAGAAATAATATTCCGATTACATGAGGACGGCAAATCATATAACGAGATTGCCGGAATTGTGAACAGAAGTAAGTGTACAATACATTATATCATAAAAAAAAGTCAAAGAATGAGGGAACACTTGCAAACAAAACTCGATCAGGTCGACCAAAGAAATTGACTGAAAGAGAGGAGAAAGTTATCATTCGCGAATGAAAAAAAAAATCCTACTACATCCGCTCCTCAACTCGCAAGTATGGTAGCTGATATGTTTCATAAAGAAGTTCACCCGGAATTATATCGACGAATCTTACGAAACAATAACTTTCATGGCAAAGTACCGCGAATGAAGCTATATATTAATGCGGTAAATCATAAAAAAAGATTGACTTTTGCAAACACCTACATTAATAAAGATAATTCTTTTTGGGGCAAAGTCATCTTATCGGACGAGTCAAAGTTTAACATTTTTGGCTCAGATGGTCAAAGTTATGTGTGAAGAAAAGCAAATACGGAATTGGAAATTCGACATTTACATCAAATAGTGAAAGACGGAGGTGGATCGGTCATGGTGTGGGGGTCCATAGCTGCTAGTGGCAGCGAAAATTTGAAATTTATTGATGGAATACTTGATAAATATAAGTACTTAAATATTTTAAAAAATAACTTTAAAGAAAGTGCCCGTAAATTAGGATTATTGGAAGATTTCCGCTTCCAACATTATAACGATCCTAAGCATACTGCTAGAATTGTGAAAGAATGGATCGTACATAACACATCACACATGTTAATTACTCCATCGCAGAGTCCAGACATAAATCCAATTGAAAATTTATGGGCTGAAATCGGAAAAAGATTAAATAAATTTCAGATAACCTGAAAGCAAGTATTGAAAGTAAAATTATAGAAATATGGAACTCTGTTGAGTGTAGTTTTACAAAATCATTGGTTTACAGTATGGGACGTCGATTGAGACACATTATTGCTGCTAAAGGTGATCCAACAAAATATTAATATTAAATAATTTAATAATATATGTAGCGTTCAAATACTTTTGTGAGTCATTTATAATGCGTGTTTCTAATAAATGTATCATAACTCCTACCTACGTTGTCGAATCCTTTTCAAATTTTATTGACATAATCTTAAGACTTCCATCTTTCTATTGACATCTACTTATCTAAGCAAATTACTTTAATATACATTATTTCGGCTATTCAAGTTTGCATATGTAAGCGTTCGAATACTTTCGTGAGCCACTGTATGTACGTATATCAGTATTAATATCGGTGTCGGTCATCGGTACCGTCAACAATTGAGGCACAGAAGATGGAAAACCGGCTGGATCGGATTGACGGTTTCGCGCTTCTAGCCTAAACCTAAACTTAAACTAAACTAAACAAATATCTGAAGATATGGTAGCCAGTTAAAGTTAAATGGCCGTCCGTCTCTATACGTAGATATGTATCCATACATATACACATTACATTACACATCCATCAAGTCGCGTTGTCTTCAAGCGTCAAGGAACAAGGAATAAGGAACCAGTTGGACTCGCGTACGTGCAAGCGTATGAGAACGAGTACATTCTAATCAATCGTATTCTAGTATTTTAGTTAATATCAGTATCTTCTTTCGACTTTGAACACTTATTGTATTATTTTTCTATTTTTCTTATTGTTATTACCATTATTGAACTCAACACGGTGATGTCATATTCCAGAAATCAAATCGCAGTACACTCTCATTGAAGTCACGAGAATCTAATTAGAAAGACAGAGCAAGTTTCGAAACGGTGCAATGCGATGCGACAAATGAAACTCATCACGAAAATACTTATTGTTGAATAGCATAGAAAATCTGAAAAAATGAGGCCTTTTTCCCGTTACTTTGTACATTGACTTTGTCAGGGAATTGAAATTAGGTCGACAACATTTCATATCGTGGCAAACCACAATTTCCATTGCGTAGCAGGCTTCAATTATTATCAGTGAATTGCTTAAATGACATGGCGTTAATTATTACTGGTGCGTATGTTTGTATGTACATCGCGGTTCATATAGAAAGTAGCCAATATCACTAACGAGATCACATCCTGCCAGATTATCTTCTTGAAAGAAAATAAAAAACGATCATAATCGGTTAGTCAATAATGTTTCCATAATGATCTTTTGAAAGTGTTAGAATTAGAAGCACAGCCATACATGAATAAAACGGGCATATCAATGTGGCTGAGCTAGTAAATGTGTGTAATATAATATAATATAATGTAAAATAATATAATATAATATAATATAACAATATAATTTGTGCGTGGTATCTTAGGTGAAATTAAGTTTTAAGATTTTAAAAAATTATCTATAACCTCGGTGATGACTTCGAGAAAAAGATTTTAGAAAAAAGAAATCGTACATATATGTATGTATGTATTTAGATATGCACATTTTTTAAGTTTATAAAATGTTATCAATGTGTTTCTATCAAGGGAATGAAGAAACGATAGAAGAAACACGCGAATGCAAATTGAGGTAATTGATAAATATGACATTTCAAGTAATTCTTGAATTAATACAAGTATATGCAAAATCTTCATCACACATCTCAATGGATAATATATCGTTTAATGGAAATTAACATGCCTAGGATTCTGAATTCAACACAAGTTGTTCAAAATCGTTGAAGCTACTGGCAGGACTTGGCTTTTAGATCGCTTGGCAACAGTTCAGCGACGACGTGTAATTGGCTCTAATCGAGTGTAATTGAGTGTAATTCAGTGTAATTCAGTGTAATTCAGTGTAATTCAGTGTAATTCTGTGTAATTCAGTGTAATTCAATGAAATTCAATATAATTCAGTGGCGATGAACTTATCATTGACAAACTTGTATTTCTATTTTTGAGAAACAACAAATGGTTAATCGCAATCGAGCTAACAATAAGAAAAAATTTAGCGGTGAGCCGGTTTCGTATTATCGATTAAAAAGAAGTCGATGTATGGTAGGTAAGCGATGTCAATATACAAGCAAATATAAAATCTAGAACATCTGATTTTGCGGTATCCATGTGAACTTGTCAGGTGCTTGTCGCCTTTCATAAACGTCCAATCGATATATGTATGTATGTACATACATATACATATACATATACATATTCATATTCATATTCATATACATATACCTAAGGTTGCCCTTTGGCTGACGTGGCTGTAGGTAAGTTTCTCGTGCGTCACCCACCTTTGTGCCAGCAAAAGTGTGTATTACTGTGTATCTATATATTGTATATATATGTACGTGCTTACTTTCATGACACATACCGTTTTAACACGGTATTTATCAAGGAAAATGTTATAGAAAAAGATACTCTCTCCTATAAAAAAAATTATTTATAGGAGTTTATTCGGTTCTAAACAAGTAAAAAAATTAAACATACATATACCTACATATATCTATATAAGTATGTATCTAATCTATATACCCAATATATACACAATTAATTTATGCATCATACTTTACATCTTATTACCTGTAACATAAAATATTCTTTCTTTTCATTCTCTCGCAACCGCAATATCGTACGATATAGCAGTACTATCCGTAGTACTAATAATATCCGTACTCTTTCAATAAAATGCAGTATCTTTTCTAATATAAATATAATTATAACAAAAACAAAAGTTACAATAGAACAGATAAATGATGCACTGATAAAAAAATGGACAACATGCATGTATATCTTATTTGTTATTATAATATTAATAATAAATCAAGTTTGAAAACTGATAATTGATCAATAATTGAATTTGAGGATGAAGGAATGTAATCTGTTCTTCATAGCATGATGTACTCGTGTATGTATGCATGTATGTACGTCGTTTTGTCATTTATGTACTCACAATCACAATCACAATCACAATCACAATCACGGTATCTTCCATAATTTTGAAACGAAAAACTCATCGATCATTGATGAAATCCCCACTCTAACTCTACAGCTTAGTTTCCCACTACCTAACAATTACCCTTTCCAACGATTACGGAGGTCAACGACCATCGTTTTAATTTTAATCACTCTTCTTTTTTTATCTTTGTTCAGTTACAGATTAGAGTCATGCTTCTCTTTTTCTCACTCACGCATGCGCAGTATGTATGCGCATCGGCACAAAGAGAATGGTAGCTTGTCCTTGTCAGTCGTTCGCTCGTTCCCCGACTGTCACTTGGTCTTTCTTTCATGAATAAGTGTACATATGATGAATATGAATAGTGGTGAGTGACGAATATCAACATATATACATATCATGCATGGAAACTCTTCCTATCATAAAACGGGAAAGCAATTAAACGTTGGCAGATGTGCGTTTTTATTTCAATGATTATTTATCAAACAATGAAAGTATGTATTGACAATGCTAGCTTATATAAGCAGTTTATCTTTATTCATCAGTGTATATTCTATATTCTATCTCGTCTTAAAATGGAAAAATACGTTATACGTATCAATTAATAACCAATCCAAATGTCTAATGGACCTAATAGAAGAAATATGTATAGTGAATTCGAATATATACACGTATGTAATGTTTTCAATTTTGGTACATATTATATTTAACGACATCCTATAAATCCTATAAATGTGTATTATAAGTACCGATCCCTATTTTAATTTATATTCATGTATTGAATTTTTAATTCTATGCTACTTTTCAATTGGTTTCAAAAGTTTAACGATTGCGTCCAATCCATATATGTACGACTGCAAGTATGTAAATAGTATATAGCATAGTCGTATTGCCAAATCTTAAGAAAACGCGTTCAGCCAAGTGACGATTGATTTCTGATTGTAATTACGACTATGATATGTACAATAGTTATATTGGTTTCAAGGAACCAAGCAAGAAGTAAGCTTGCAAAGACAGACAGGAAGTGGAAATAAACGTGATTGCGAGAACGTGAGCGAGTGATTTGTAATTCGTTGCAAGTAAGAAGACGGATGTTTATGTGATGATAGGTGAATGCTGCAAATTATAAAAGGACGTCGAAAGGTGGTTGGGGAATATATAAATCGTTCGTTTGTTCAATGTACTCTTTGCGACAGCTAATTTTTTCAACAATATCAGAGAATATTGAAATCAGTTTCGAAACTCCTTGATCGCTTGAACAATTTACGAATAAATATATGTATATAGATACATGCAAGATAATATTAGGTGAAGTAAAAAGTTCTGAGCGCTTTTTCGCTTTATTTCGACGATGAAATTAACATAGTCAAGATTATTCGATTTAGATTAAATATGCGCCGTTTTGTTCGATTACTTTTGTCCATTTTGAAGGCAATTTCATAATTCCGCGGTTGAAGAAGTCCTCGTCCCTATTGGTAAAAAACTTGACCAGCTCATTTTCACAAGCCTCTCTTGAGGCCAGTTTTGTACCATCAAGAAAATTTTGCAAAAACTTAAAAAGGTGATAATCGCTTGGTGCCAGGTCTGGACTGTACGGCGGATGCGATAGAACCTCCCAGCCAAGCTCTCGGAGCTTCTGACGCGTCGTTAAAGATGTGTGCGGCCTGGCGTTGTCTTGATGGAACACAACACCTTACCTATTGGCCAATTCTGGCCGCTTCTGGTCGATCGCCTGCTTCAGTCTGGTCAGTTGTTGACAATAGAGGTCCGAATTAAGTGTTTGCCCCGATGGGAGCAGCTCATAATGGATGATTCCCTTCCAATCCCACCAAACACACAATAAAACCTTCTTGGCCGTTAATCCACGCTTGGCGATCGTTTGGGCCGGCCCACCGCGATTGGACCACGATCTTTTTCGGCTGTTGTTCTCGTATGTGACCCATTTTTCATCGCCAGTCACCATCCGCTTCAAAAATGGGTCGATTTCGTTACGTCTCAACAAAGAATCGCAGGCATCAATTCGGTCCAAAAGGTTCTTTTGCGTCAATTCATGTGGCACCCATACGTCGAGCTTCTTCTTGAGACCAGCCTTATGCAAATGGTTCCAAACGGTTTTCTGGCTAATCTTCAGTTCCTGGGCAATGGAATAAGTGCTCACATGCCGGTCCGACTCGACGATTTCCATGATTTTATCCACATTTTCGACGATTGGCCTACCAGAGCGTGCCTCATCTTCGACGTCCATATTACCAGAACGGAATCGTTGGAACCACCGCTTTGCTGTTGCATTCGATACTGTACTGGGTCCATAAACAGCACAAATTTTTTTGGCCGCCTGCTCCGCCTTTTCACCTTGGTCGTAGTGGTACTGAAGAATGTATCGAATTTTCTCTTTTTTTATCTCCATTTTCGAACGCTGTAACACACAACTGGCTTCACCGAACACAAAACTGACAAAGAACCTTTTTGATGCGTAATATCACCTTGAAATCGGTGTATACTATGACTCGATGCGATGTGCACATCGTGAGATATGGCTCACTAAAGACATCTAGCGAAAAACGCTCAGAACTTTTTACTTAACCTAATATTACACATATGGACGAATGCAACTTGTAAAAATAGTTGGAAAGACATAGTAAGAGATTACAATGAAACAAGTTGAAGAATGAAAAGTGAAAAATAATTAAAAGATTAGTTTGTATTCAATAATACAGATGTATATGTAAAGGGAATTACAAAATCTCCTTACCTCAGGACATTATTTCGATTCTCCAGATATTCGATGCGATATATTGCAATCTATTAAAACATTTTTATAGGTACATGTATACTATATATTTACATATACATATGTATATTTATATACACATATTTGTTGCCTGAAATAAACAGATTCGAAGGTAACTGTAACAGTGTAATAAAGTGACGATAATAATGTGGCAGTAATGTAAATTTACGCGTCTTACGAGAAACATTCACAAACTATTTTAGAATAGAAAAAGAGACACCGGTGTGTCGTGACACTGTAAAACTGTAAACTGTAACGATATCGCATAGTCATAATGAATAGTGCCGCATGCTAACGCATCGTAACATGCTACTCGTTGCCACCTTAAACGTATTTTACTAGATGATGGATATGTTCTGCTAAAATAACTTCCATAAACCATTATATATACATACAAACTTAATTTCTGACGCAAATAGCAAAGGATCATATACACATGAGACGAATTGAAACAAGTTTATGTCAGCCAACAAAGGCATCTCTTCTCTTTCACATCCATATAGTTGTAAAAATTGTACAACAAGAACACTGCTTTTTCCGTTGAAACAAGCAAATGAAAATGAAATAAAATGAATTTGGCTTATCACTGAATTTCGTCTTCGTGGTTCTTCTACCTTGTGTTTTCTCCGATGGTACTATTAGCCGTCCTCGTTCTTATTATCTTCCACTCAAATAAAGATTTGTCTCGTTGAAACCAGCCTACGCTTTTCGAAAAAGGAAACTTCGAATATCTAATTTGAATGGTTCGCCTTGATGAATTAAATTAATAGAAATACATAATTGCATTGAAATAACTCAAATTAGATTAATCATTGGCTGTTTAACATACAAGGAAATTGGCGAGTTAACAACTTGTTCCATCTTTCAACTTGAACTTTGAAGCAGTCATCTCACCCCTGCAACATTGATCTTAAATCTGTGTGCAGTATGGTATAAAGTATACAATAGACAACATATAGACAGTGCATTTTAGTTCTTACTAGCTAATTTCTTTCTCGCAAACGATAAGTGTAGATACGGAAAAACTTTCACGTTCACGATGTAAAATTTTTCAACCAACACAGCGGTAGGTATAAATACAGGTATACCTACATACATATATTAATTTTTTATATTCATTGTGTTGTTCTCTACATATTATGTATAATTTATAGGTTTTGTGATACCGTGTATGCGATTCGTAAAAATATTACATATATCGAATTTCTCATAAGCCTCTGAAAAACTGATAACACATTTGCGATAGAACACATGAAAAAGAGACATGTAGCGATAAAAGTGAAAATACAGTAGATCAACAAATTGTCTAATTATAAGAAAGAAAGTTTGTCGTCTTACTTGTGGAAGTGCAACTACGATATTCGCATTTCCCTCGCCTCTGTAAACACAATCTCCGATAAAGGACGTTGATGAAAAAGGTGAAAGTTGTGACGTCGTTGTGGAATCATCATCCAAGCTTCCGGTGGAAGTGGTCATCGATTCTGAAGAAAAGGTTGCGGTCGGCACAGGATTTCCTTCGTTGATTGTCATTGTCTTATCTTTATCCCTGTGGAAATAATAAGTAAAGCAAAATAAGCAAAACTTGCTACCTTCACAACTGGCGTTAATTTTGTTTACTTCTTCTTTATTAACTCCATGATAAATTTACAATTTGCTTGTACAAACATTCGGTAAACTGTTTTATCATGCGCCATTGGAGAGTATCTAGTTTGGATTTGTTGCTAGCAATATTAAATTATTGTGTAGTATAAATTTACTGTGTACACTACTGTACAATACTGCTAGCTAGGTTATTTGGGTGACTTTCTAGTCGAGCTTTATATTTGTTTGCAATTTGCGGGTCGTTCTATTTCTTCTTTAACTGTTTTAGTATCTGTTCTATTTCTGAGATTATCGTTCCAAGTATTATCGGCTGCATTGATTTTATTTTTTTAACATGGCTATCAGCAGCTATTCTCCAAAGTTCGATGCCGTATATATAGATGGACTTCACAATAACTTTGTATATTGTTAGTTTGTTTTCAGCTACCAGTGTCTGTCTCTTGTCTCGATATATTCCGAGATATATAGCGCAACTTGACACGGGCATTAATTTGATAAGGCATTGCTATATAACGCAGTGAAGAAGTTGTATTATGTGTATGTAAATATCCTTTTTAAAAAGTATTGTTAATTATCAAATATCGTCTCATATTTATTCAACAGTGGACAATTGGCAATTATGAGATTTTCGCAACTAGATACACACACACACGCGCGCGCGCACGCACGCACGCGCGCGCGCACACACAATAAACTAAAAATTATAATTCAATTTATCTCATCGTAAGTTTAATGAGAAACATTTAACAAGAAACAATTTGCCTATCATTTGCAATCCTTCTATTAGATATGAAACAATTACATATATAACATATTCATTTCCATTTTTCACTTGGTATACTATTAAATTTTCACATTATGCGAAAATTATTAAAATTATTATTATATTGTATTTTCATTATCCTTTAGCTCCCGAATGAAAAACAGGCGATAGGTATACATTACTTTACATTTTATTACAGATTATCTTAAACGCTTATGTAAATATGAAAGTGCATTTAAAACGCAACTAAAAATATGTACATATGTACATATTTCGAAAATAAACTAAATACATAGGTATATACATATTATGAAACATATATAAGTATGTATATTCAATTATATATATGTATTCATATATATGTATATTCAAGTTATCAGATATTTTGAAAAGTAATTTTGTCGTATGTAGATTAATGAGTAAAAGAAACTTAACAGCAACCGGAGAAGTAATTGAATCTCGTTGAATTTCATCTGTATTTTATCTTGTTATAAGTTATAAAGGAACACAGAACCGAACAGCACCGATACTTTTACGTAATCGTTACAAAGGATTTACGTATTATATACGTATGTATGTATATGTCGGAGTCAGGTTGGACTTTCGGGGGCGTTCGATGAACCTTTACTTACTTTATCATCGCGGATGTAGCTAATGTTTATCGGTAGCAATGTGTACACTACAAGAGGCTATGAGGCGATGACGAGTCTCAACGTAATACACGATTAGGCTAACTTTCTCGATAACTCAATCAGCAATTCGTCCAACGACTAACTAACTAACTATCTGCTTAACTAACTTTCTGATCCAAATGAAACTGCCCTTATATATCCCTGTCCCCACTTCTCGGGTCAATCTTTGTTCTTAAGGAGGGCCATATAATCATTTCATACCTCTGTCAGGTACACACGTCCCTCCCGTAACCGTGGCTACGTCTAGTGACCCGCTATGTCTCTTCGAGCCCGAACCCATCGTCATAAAGTCAGATTGGAACATTAAAACTATTTCTTATTTTTATTACTTAAGTGTAGCTATAGTAAAAGTCTGGACTAGGGTATTGGGGTTTTTCCCAACATTCCAAACGGGAAATCCCGCTGTTCTTTCATCTCCGACATATATATGTATTTGGTTCGGGATTACCAAGGTAGTGGATTTCTGGTGACGTAACAGACGAGTTTCGAGCAACGATGGTAATTCGATCAAGATTTTTGCAGCCGTGACATTTCTCTACTTTAAACATTCATTACTATATTGAAATAGATACACATACATACGAGTAAAAAGTTAGTAACGTAACATGGAAATAGTGAAATCGACCGATAAAGATTCAGGTGATCGATTATAGCTGATTAATCGCAATTTTCTTGAAACGGATATGATCGGTCTACCAATTTAGTTTGTCAGCGCGTACTAATTACACATATGGTCGCGTTCCTACCTATCTAATCCTAATGTATCAGCTGTTAATATTGTTGATCGAGTCATCGATTTACAATTTCACATTCTTATTCAGCAGATCAAACTACCATTGACCTATGTCTTTGTCTTTGAATTAACACCATGTCACAATCAAGTATGTATGTATGTATATATTTACATACTGTGCACTCGGATATGATATAACATATAACGCAATATTCACTTTAATACTGTCATTGTCGACATTGTCGAACGTTTGTATGAAAGCCTTCTTATTTTTATTCGCTTAATGTTAATTGTTCGGACGGTGACATGATCGTTGGATCTAAACCCTTGATGGCACCCCACACTTTTACTCATCTTAACCACCCACAGCATACAAGTTGACTTATTGTTACTCGATATGTAACAGGAAGCGTGTGTATATATATGCATAGACTATAAAGATTCTCTTCGCGTTAATTAAATCTTAATAAATTGCTGACGACGACATTGCTTACAACTGATCGATATAGTCAAGCTCTCTATAACATATAACATATAACGGTTAACACGTTAAGCGCTAAACTTTCCGACTTCTATTTTTATCTTCTATTCTTATGCACAAACGCATTTTTTGTATTTATTCTGTATTCTGTATTATTGGCGTTTAACATGATAACTGCACGATTATTATTCGCGTTCAGGCATATTAAGTACATACATTAATATTAGGTAAAGTATAAATTATCGATTAATTTTTAATTTCCGTAAAATTGTATACTTTGGCATGAAATTTTAACTTTTCTTATTTAGATGGATTTTCTCATATCGTAAAAGATAACGATAATATTTTCAGTTCTAATCTTACATGACTCATATTGACGTTACGGAAAGCAGATACTCATGAAGAAAAGAAGTAACATCTCTTTCCCACCTGATTTGTTCAACTGAAGTCTCAAGTGTGATTTAAATTCAAGAAGACACCGATCACCGTTTCGTATCATAATTTACGAGATGACCCTTACATCATGCATATGCATATGTATATGTATATGTAGGTATACATCGGGATCGTGAGCAACGTGCGTGAAACGGTGACGCAGAAATGATAGCACTTACAGCAAATAATAGCACGTTGTATCGCGTCACGTCGGCTCGAGGAGAGTGCAGACCGACTGTAGTCTGCGGACGGGAACACGACCAGTACGTGGCAATCCACATTCGTATCCGTCTCCTGCTGAGAGAAAATTTAACGATAGAACCGAATAGGCAATAATACCGCTTTTAAAACCACGCTAAATAAAACTAGAACGTCGCTTGCTCCACAGATTAAGGATCTTTCTCCGAGGATTGCTGGCATAATGGCTTGCGCCAACTATTTGATATTTTAATCCACGCTTCAGGGAACATTATATAAATTGAAGTTGTTATCCGATATATCTATCGTTTAATGTTAGATGTAACAAAATCATGTCTGTTAAAGTGCATTATCTGAATTAAAGTTAATAATCATGAAACTAGAAAAGAAGACTAGTAACTTGATACAAGTACTGTGAACTACCGTTATTTTACCCAACTCCCGTCTTTATTTTTCAAGAATTTTATCCGTTTTCACCGTAAGTTTTGAAAACAAAGAATCACAGAAAATATGTATACTTTGTGATTATTTTGCGATCCCAGGAAGTCTTGTGTCATTGTGTCTTTCAACTTCAAAGAATGATGTATTTAAATATTAGTAAGTAGATAATACAAGGGAATAATTACTATGTACATATAATTGTATACATATAAAAAGTGATTAAACTCATAAATAACAACAAAATTACAGAAAGCTTATGTAACACATATATAATGTTTCCTTTTAAAAATTATCTATACATTGATAATTTGTTGTTATGATATTTTAAAAACCGGTTAATAAACTTCAAATTTTACTCGCCTATTGTACAGATATAGTCACACGTCTCTTTATCATTTTTACCACATTTATAACAATACCTTTTTCACTTGATAGGAACAAAAAATAAAAATTAAACGTTTCTTCAAAATATTTTCACCTTTTGTATACTGCTATTTTTTTCTCACTTCACTCGTGTAAAGTATGTAAAAGTGAATATAATGGTACAAATGAAAACCTACCTATATTTCGATCTTTTTATTATAAGTAACAGAAGAGATAAATGTGTAAACGTCATAGCCCAGAGTCGTCTCTTTAATATTGATTATTGTATCACACAAAAATTTCCACATCCATCTACAATTTATCTATGGACAAGGGAGAAAAGAATATAATGAATAAGAATAATATGAATTTTAAATTTTATGGGCATAAAATTATGGCTTATATCATCTCCTTTGCGCATATTTCGTAGGTGCAATTATAAAATAATGTACTTTTTTGCAGACATCGAAGACAGGCGACAGGCGACAGGCGACAGGCGACAAGCGACAGGCGACAAGCGACAGGCGACTGGTGACAGACGACAGATAACAGGAAACAGGTAACAAGCAACAGGCAACACTCAAGTTTCCAGTAACGTCCGCGCTTACATCCGTGCCGATGAATGATTCAAGCAGGCAAAGCCGGCCTGCTTTCTCTCGTTATATTTACGAAATGTATTTAAGCAAAAGATTCGTGTCTCTCCGCTAGTACATTCTTGCGTTACCTTACCTCTTGCGTAATACGTAACTTCCGTTTACAAAACTAGATATTTCTCATAATGAAACTACCGCTACACTTTGGTAAGCAATTTCTCGTTTAGTTTTTTTATATTTTGTTCGAAATAACACGAAAGAAACAAAAATATGCATAGAGCTAGACAGAGTTTGTTAGAAGATATTAGAGACGATAATAAATATGTTATTTCTAAATGATCACACGTCGAATAGCACTTTTTGTGTTGTTGTAGGTTGTTAATATAATAATGTCAAATATAATAACAACTATAGAAGCGTAATATGATATACTTTATTATTATTAATACAGTGTATAAATGACTTTAACGGTGTTTTTCATTATTTATTTGTTATTTTTCTTTTTCTATTCGATAATTTCTAATTTTTGAAGGAGAAAAGTGTATGAAAATTGACAAGTTTGATTTAACTTGCCGACTGCTTAAATTAAATTATAGCTACATCATGTTAAAAAAAAACATTATAATAAATTAATTTGCGCGTGAGAAAACTTAAGCGTATAGAGGGATGTTTCAGGTTTTAATGAATAAATTAAGCTTCTGTACATTTAATCTGTGAAAGCTTATTTCTTAAATACTACCATATTTTATATTTCGAAAAATATGAGATTCTTCACTTTTTAATCCCTTTCGAAGAGATGTGCTTCTACTACATATTTACATGCTAAATATAGAGTATGTGTAGTTACGCATTGTAATATATTAACTCATATTATTTAAATTACATTCATTAATCATTTCGTAAACATAGTATGAGAACGATATAAAACATATACGTGTATAATAAACAATATTGTAATCGAACAAAAAATAGGGAAATGGAAATGAAAATTTTGTTGAGATGAAGCAAAAATTTCATATGTAAAGCTTTGCAAACGTTATCACGTGTAATATCTTACAAGCGTAATATAATAACCATAATTATATACCAACAAATAATACATAAGCGTTGTACATACGTTGTTTATGATATTATAATATAGGGTCAATAAGAGGTTTTATCTAAGATCACTCGTTACCTACTGCTTTTATCGGAAAAAGTTTCAAATAAATTATGTTACATTTTAAGGAACTAATCGGATGTAAGTGGATGTAAGTTTATCTTCTTCTATTTTATATTTTCTGAGATCTTAAAGTAACCTCCAGATTTTTAAATGGTATAACAGCAGTCGACCCAGCTAGACATTCTCATACTAAAGATATTAACCTATTTATACCGATAAATCATTAGTTTGGTTTTAGATATTTTAGCTTCAATTTGCCAAACTTATATATGTATAACGTATATATACAACGTATATATGACAACGTATATATGTAAACACAAGGATATTGCTTCGTGTCTTTCCTTATTGTTTTTCATATCATATGTATATACTTATATTGTACATTAAATTTGACATTAAAGTTAAAATATTTGTTAAACTAATGGTTTTTCGGTATACATAGATTAATACTTTTTTGTAGAGAATGTCCAGCTGGATCGACCAACGTTATAAAAAATATACGGTACCATTTAAAAAATTCAAGATAACCTTGATATCTCAGAAAATATAAGATATTAGAAAATAAAATTGCATTCGCTCGATGAATCTCTTGACGAACGCAACATAATTCATCTAGGTAAGATAGTACCTTCTTATTGACTTACTCTGTATATATACGTGCGTATACCTGCATTATAATCTTCCACTAATAAATTTGTCGCATTTTACCACAATCAATCAGATAATTGTCTTTTATTCGAACTAACGAGCAGAAATTATTTGTACCGATTAAACGTGATAAGTTCACGACATAACTGTTCTATAAGGTTAACGTTTCAAGGAGAAATCTCAACCATTTTACATTTCAATAAAACCCGTTATCAAAGTTTCATGCAATTCAACAGAGTTAAACTGGTCGATGAACGAAAATAGAGCACGGACATTAATAATTGCTCAACATGTTTCATGTCATAAGAGTCTTGACGCTTTTTATCAATCTTGACGAATTGATTATTAGATGATTATTTCATTTTCCTAACGTAACAACGATAGACCTCACCGACATATATTATATACATATGCACGCAAGTATATGTATTATAATACATATTTCCATGCGCTAAGACTAGACGGGAAGCGATGATTCATAGAAATGAAGTCATTTGAATAATAAAGAGGGCCGCGTACCATATGCGTCGACTTTCGAAATCTCTAGTGAACGCATGTAAGTATATGTACACATACCATTCTATACTATAATACAGCATTCTATCATACGATACTATACCATACTATATTATACTGTATTATATTATAATGTACTATAATGTACTATACTATACTATTCTATACTACACGTTTATGAGAACCTGTAGTGCAAACAGCGATAGAACATCATGGAAATATTGCTCAAACAGTTTCGGAGAGATATATTCTAAATAATAAGTTATTTGAAATATTATTCAAGGTTGATGAAAATTCTACGTACAGAACACTGAATAATTTTTTTTCAGTAATTTAATGCTTTTCTTTTCTATCCGACCTTTTTTCCCCCGATATCTTTTCTTACAAATTCACAATTTTACAATAAAGAAAGTTAACTATACCAAAATGTTTAATCTACACTTTTTTTATTCGCGAGGAAGAGCATTACGATTACTGATTTTGATTCTGGCGGGAAAAGTAAGAATTAATAACATTTGTTATGGTCGGCAATTACATAATGCAACCACAATGCAACGGTATATATGGTGATAAAATAAAATGATATAAAATGAAATGAAATGAAATGAAATAAAATGAAATAAAATAAAATGAAATGGGATAAAATAAAATGAAATGAAATAGAATAAAATAAAATAAAACAAAATAAAATAAAAGATTGTAGTAATAAATATACAAAATGATACTTGGAATATATAGATTGTACAGATGTGAGTGACTTGCACTTTGCTGTTTTATATGAAAATTCGTTCTTTGACCATAAATTATTAATGATTATCAGAATCAGAAAGAGAAAGCTTGAAATCATTAGAAAATTGTCGAAGAATTAAATTGAAAAAACCTTTATTTCGATGAGAGTTGATGTAACGCGTAAAAGAACATGTATAATGTATTGTATATATTTATATAGGTCCTACGTTGACACTTGCCACCATAGCATAAGTATATATAAGTTCAAAGATTTTTAACGGAGAGCATCGAGAGAATTCAGAAGATAAGTTTGGGACGATCGTTCAAATACTATCGCAATTAAGCTGGTTATGAAGTAAAAAAGTAGCTAGCAATGATAGCCGGATGATAATCTCGTTACAAGTTACAAGACCAGTTATTTCATTATTCACTTCGTTGTGCGACCGAATCTGGAAAATGGAAAGAACATCGCGTGTTTGAAGTAGTACGTCGAACGTGTACAAAGATGATACGAGTTTACTAGACTAAGTAAATTTAATTAGTCATCAAAACATACACAATCGAGAAACAGCAATTATAAACAGCAATTATAAACAGCAACTTTCTTGCATTTGATGTTTCGGAAAGTCGCTTGAAATAAAATGTACCTATGTGTCCGAAAGTCGTGAACAGGTAGCAATCATCGTTACGAAAGATGCAATAAGTAGATATCAAAAAGATGTAGAAAATGAGACATATATAATTAAAATCAGTCTATATATTAACTTGTAAAAAAATAAAAATATTCAACAACAGTTTTACGAAATTATTTCACTCAAATAATTATATATCGTATTAGGTTGCCCCAAAAGTTTCTTTCGTTTTATAAGGAAATAATAGGTGTACAATATTTTTTGTTTTATATTATTTTATTGAATTATGTATGATCCTATTGGATCATCTATTTATTATAATATAATTAGATATTATTTATATTAATATAAATATAATTATATATTATAATTATTTATTAATTATATTATATATGATTGTATTGGCATCTGTTCCAATAGAACAAAATGGATCATACATAATTCAATAAAATAATATAAAACAAAAAATGTTGTGCATCTATTATTGTATTTCCTTATAAAATGAAACAAACTTTTCGGACAATCTGATATATCATGATTTGCAATGTTCTCAGCAACAAAATATTTACTCATGGACAAAAATTTGTTATCAGTAGTCAAGATGAAACCAGAAGCAGTTTGATCGACAGAAGTTTCTCGAAGCTCGTCTGATGCAACGCGACTTACTTTTTCTAATTACGAAGGTACACCGACGAATATTTAACCGGTCGAAACGGAGTTGATTTGTGACGAAAACGAACAATAGAAATGGTTCGTCGGCTGCATTAACGCCAGGAAACACAGAGGAAAAAGGTTTAATCGTACGTTTAAAAGCACTTAGTCGCCGCTTGTTAAACGTTTCGATGTCTACAGAGAACGGCGGCACGGCGGCGTTGCCGTTGCTACAGTCCAACTGTCTTATCCATTTTCGCATAAGGTTAACGACCGATGAGTTTGCGAAACTCAGCGACTTGCAATAAGTACGAGCGTCTCATTGGAACTCGTACGGACGCGACGACGTATTCGTGTAATTTGTAATGGTGGGTTCACACCACGCTACAGACCAAAGCATGAAAAGATGTAAGCGCGGATCGCTTAAAAAAGTTCGGAAATCTCCGTGACTCGAGACTACAGAAACGAACCTGCTTGTACCGTTTTTGATTACGCCACTGCGAATCACAATCCATCCACTGAACGGCTAGATCACATTGTAAAGACCGATGAGTTTGGTGGAACAAGTTGTGCTTACAATGGATAATATTCGCTGCTAACTAGAGAAAAAGAAGAAAAAGAAGAAGAAAAGGAACAGAAGAAAACAAACCCCTTTTATATCGGACACGTGAAACGTGTAAAGTGTAAGGCGCCATATTTTCGCGTGCTCTCCAACACTAGAGACGTGCACAAACGATTCTGCAACGTAAATTACACTGAACCAAAGGGACAATAGACGGCGAAGGGGGAGAATGCATTGAAGAGGCGAGAAGAGGTTGGCAATTCGATGATAACAGCAAGAGCAGAAGAAGAAACGAACATCAAAAAAAGAACAGCTATTTCCTTTTGCAGTGCAATCGATAACATTAATTTATCAGGCTCGGAAAATGAGACCGCTGAAATATATATAACAAACGTTTATGTAATTAATAAATTCTACTACTAGAAATTAGAACCCTTAATCTTATTAAAGAAATCAAAGCTACAATTTCAAGTTTTCAATGGTGCTGTTTCAATGGCAAGGGATTAAACCATTCCAATGTCTAACGTTGATGGAGAAAACAAAAGAGACAAAATTACACGAGGAGAATGATTTAAAGTGCGAACATTAGTCTTTTCAAACAGCCGAGAAGGTTTCAAAACGAGAAAGTATGCCTCCATTGCCCACAGATACATGTTATAAATTTGCGAGAGGTAGACCTATCATTTTTGTAAATGTGTCAAGTTTTCTTTTCCATTTTATCAATTTTTCCATTCCCATCATATAGACAAATCAACAATTATATTCATTAGTTAGGTTCATCTACGAAAATTACCTCATGACTAATGTAATGAATCAATTAATCGAACATTAACATTACATTTTTGACGTTTTACGTTTTACAACAGTTTTAGTAGGATTACATATATAGGTCACTATATGTATATAATACTGCCTGTAATGAAATGTATTATATTACATACATATATACGTATCTGTATGATGAACATAATCTCTAATTTTTATTGTAATAAATGAAAGAATTCAATAGAATATATAAGGTTTTTTATCCAACTCGAGCCCCTTAAATATCTCATCTTAGTCATTTTTACTTAAAAAATTGAAAAACGTTTAAAATTAAATAATCAACGATGAAGATATTAATGAAGGAAAAGAGATATATCAAGACTCAAATCCAAAGTTTATCAACAGTCCCGGGAGTTTTAAGTTACCGATCGCTTCATGTTTGAAGCGGTTTGAATTTTCGTAGTATTCGAAAAGTTGAAATCATTTCGAAATGTCCATCGTTCGCTAATTACATATATATATATATATATATATATATATATATATATATATATATCTAATTCTTGTGTTTCTACTAATTCTACCAACTGTCTTATTTCGTTACATATAAACAAAAATTAAATATAAATAATTGATAACTATGTTCGCGATATTATCCTCGAATTTATCACGGGCAATGATCATTGGACTAGAAACATCGAATTGATTTACACGAAAACCGGATAATTCTATTAACGGAACATCGCATTGAAGAGAAAGTGGCGAAGCAAAGCAGGGATGACAGAAAGGGGTGGAGTTGAAACAAAGAGAAAGGAGGAAGAAAAGAAATTGCGATGGTCTACAGTTTAAAGACTACATCGAATGGAATGGAATCGTGACTATCGTGATTCTAAGGCATAAGGGGGGCAGTAACCGAGCGGATCAAGCAACGTCAGGGGGCCAGGGCAACAACCGAGGCTGACCTCTACGACAACCATCGGTCGCCTTCTCTCTTCTCTTGCTTGCCCCCCCCCCCCCCGCCGGCCAATCCGACATCGTCACTGTGAGTATGTAGTTGTAGATTGTAGTCATCACCGCTGCACCGGTACTGCCATTTCCGCGTCCCTAGCCCCTTTGGTCCCGCACGCTCACCATTCTCCATTCTCACCAGCGCCTTCGTATCAGCCTCTGTATCCTCCTCCCAGACTGTCATCCACGGCGTATCACCTTTTGTGGCTCCTCTTTCTCTATAGCACAATAATTCGTCGCCATTTCGCAGTCCTTCTCTCTTTACGAGAGGCAAAGTGCCTCGTATTCGTATTTGTTCCACATCGTCATGGCCTGTGAACCTCAATGGCGAGAAACCTTAACAACGCTTGGGAACGGGTTTTTGAACTGCGTCTCTGTTCCTTGCAGATAAGATTTAACCTCTTTCGTTATGAAATAATTTCAGCTCGAAGAAGGAAAAAACAATCGTCTCACCCGGTTCCGATGAAATGTTTTCGCCATTTCTATCAAATCGATCTTGTACGACTTTTCTGTTGGGTTTACGCCGCGCCTGAACAGGGTACAACTTCTGTCTCCTTCGTATGGACTTGCCGTTTCCAATCAAACGTTATTTAATCACAATTCCTGCACGTACATCTCTCTGCCGAATATTTGTGATTTGCTTTATTCCGTACATGCATATATTTGTATAAAATGCTGATCTCTTAAATAATTTTAATCCACGTACATGATCGTGAAGTTCCTTCCTTAAAGAAACATTTTATTCTACCTAATGATTATACTATAAAATTCGCATTGCTCCTCACTTCTACGATCTCTACGATTATTTGTAACTTTTAGAATATCAGAAGAATTTCTATTTTTCAAGCTGACAGATCCATGTAAATTTAACGAATTCCGAACAGGAAGATACTATTATAATATCATGTACTTTTCTGTAAACATACTCTGATTAATCTCGTTAACATGAATGTGTTTCTTCGCCCAAATATATGACGTGTACACACCACACCACACACAACACACACGCACACACACACACGCACGCACGCACGCACGCACGCACAGCGTGCAATTGACGCACTCTCTTTTCGAGGTAAATTGCGGCTATCAAAAGTCGAACTTTCAAGTTGAAAGAGTTACGTATCGTATTCCCACGGTAACACACTTCTTCTAACTTTAATTGACATCGCTTATGACGATAAACTCATCGTTCTTGCGAAATTAGTTCAGTCGCTCGATCATTGAACATCGACGATTACCTGGTGTTTGATTCATCGTTTATCCATCATTGTCGCTCCACAACCACGACTCCATACAGACATGCTCTCGTTCTAACACTAAAACGTTGAGTAAAAGCTCGTCATCGATATCGATACTGATATCTTACGCGATATGGAGCCGATTTGTATCGTTAGGAAGTAAAAAGAAAAACGCGCTCGGATTCATTAATTATTCCTCACTATCATTTTGTGGAAAGTGCGCTTTTCTGTGACACGACAAGCTCGCTATGTGATACTTTTGGGAAATTTTTATTCATTTTTCGAAATAGACATTTCAATTTTGTACATATGTGTGCTATCATTTAAACATCTTCGTTTTCCAAATTATTTCGATAAACTGCAATTACAGAAATTAATTTGCTACTAGATATTATACTATTATATTATGTTAAGCTGTAACATTTATATAATATTTGTTGAATTTAGGCAATTGTGAACATACAATATACAGACAGTCAAGAAGTAAAGGAGAATATATGGATGCTACATATCTTTTTATCGAACAAGTAGAAGAGAAATAATTTACAAGTTATTAATGCATTTAAAAATAAATATTATAGGAAACACTTTTATGAGAACAAAGGAAATCATTTTTGTTCAACTGTTTTTCATTTTACCAATAATACCAGTTCAGTGTCATAAGAAATTTTAATTCAAGAAACAAAATTTGTCGACGTCTACGCTTACGTTAATGATTAATCTAATTTCTATCACAGACATAGAATAACTTGTAAACAGATCATGACATCGTATACATTACATATGTGGAAGAAATCTTGGCTATTGCATACAGAGGGGGCAATCAAGTGAACGATAATTTTATATGTATATCTGTATTTGACTATCAAAATTATGAAATTAAAAATTAAAGATAATATGGTTATAACATGTGTAGAATAAAGTTTTTAATTCTGAATGAATGTGAATCGAAGTACAGACACACACAATACAATAATTTTTATCTCATCTACAATGCATGACAATTGCGTGATTTGCAGTAGTCATCCTAAATTGGAAATTATACATGGAATTGTTAACGCTTTTTTTTAATTCTCATCAAAAATTTCGGATATATGCAGTTATATCGTATGTAAGTAATAGAATCACTTCACTTTTAAACTTAATTCTACTATCACAGTATATACCTTGAAAAAATATAGTAAAACAAGCAATTATGATTAAAATATCCTGTTTTATCATGACGCGCAAATTGTTTTAAAATAGCGAAAGAATCTTACTCTATTAACAAATATATTCATATACTGCAATATATATTATAAAAATACACAAATACAAGTATAACTTTTGAAACGAAACTATAATCAAAGCAATAAATGAGATTTTCAGGTACATACACGTGTATGACATATATTTCGATTTGATTCTTATTATATGTACAAATTACTAAAAATCAAGAGAAGAAATAAAAGAAAATATAAATATTTCATCAAGTATCGTATTGTACTTAAGGAGGTATTCTAGCCGAGAGGCATGAATTTCGGGCAGTTTTTGAAGCTCTGTACAAACGAAACAAAAAATATTTTTACTATCCATTTTTTTATTATTTGTTTATTGATATTTTAAGATTATATAAAAAATTAACCGAAAAAAAGAAAGTCAGAAACTTTGAAAAAGAAAATTCAAACGGCCGCCATTTTGTGAAAAAAAATTTTTTTTACTCTTCCGAGGTTCATGCTATAGCGGCATCTATACTAATTAAGAATCCGTTCGGCTTTTTTGTTTCAGATAACCAGAAGGGTTGAAATCATGCACACCAGGACACCCTTTTTTTGTTTTTTGGACCCCCCACTTTGCCAGCTCATAACTTCGTGAATTTTGAGTTTCTTTTTTTCGGTTAATTTTTTATATAATCTTAAAATATCAATAAACAAATGGTAGAAATATTTTTTGTTTCGTTTGTACAGAGCTTCAAAAACTGCCCGAAATTCATGCCTCCAGACTAGAATACCCCTTTAATAATAATTTAGGATTTCGTTATATAATTTGCCAAGATTCTTTCTAGTATATATTGTTGTATAGTTTGTGAACTACTTCATATTGAATATTTATTATATTGAAATAGCGACATTACAAAAAAACTCGACGTTCAAATATGTAAATTTATCGATCTGCGAACTAATACAGAGGAAATTGGTATCTGGGATTTAGGACAAAAATCAATACACTAGACAGCGGTATTTTATATTCATGAAATTTCATAAGCACGAGGCCTTTGTTTTTATTATCTCTGTACAAAAACAGTCGAAAAAATTATAGATTTCTTTTGATAAAGATTTAATTTTTTCGAGCTCACGGCATATGTACAAGCGGGAAATGATAAACATAGTAACCTAAAAACTAAATATAATTATACATTGATATAATAATAGATATATAATAATTATAATTCGTAATAATTAATATTAAACCTACAGTCTACAGATTCGAGAGTGTACGTAACGTGTTCCTCGTGTCTGTTCCATGTATCTCGTCAAAGTGTATTCGTCTACGCGTGTGTGTGTGTGTGTGTATTCGTGCCTGCCACATATGTTTTACATGTGTTTGTTAATGACGGTGTACTATACATACATCGGTAAAGTGAATTTCTTTTATGCAGAGTTCTTCGAACAGATTATTTCGCCCGCAATTATTTCGAAATCATAGTGTGTCGTGTTATATCGTATCGTACGTGTCCAATGTATGTATATGTATAAAAGTTTGTCTATGTATGTCTCTATGTGTCTTACAATTAGCTGTCCTGCCTGTTCTGTACGTTTGTGTATATGTGAACGAATGTTTCTTTTTTACTTGTGCACTGGCCAACAGGGTCGCCGAATTCGGATCTCGATAACCTTGGGTCAGCGTTCTTCCCTTTTGGTTTTCGTCTCAAACGAGAATGCGTAATAAAATCAGTACGAATTTTCCCTAATCAGTACAGTAAATGCGGTATCACAATTATGTTACCACGATGAGACCCACGGCCCACTTTACCCGAGTTGAGCACCCCTGCCAGGCTATACGCTCTCTTAATGTCCAATATCCATTCTCTTTTTTATCCCTCATTATACTCTCAAACCTCACCCTCTCCCTCTCTCGCTCTCTTTCTTCCACGCTTTCTCTCGTTCTCACGTTCGAAAAAAAAAAAAAAAAAAAAAATGCTTCGACTCGGACTAATCGCTTGATCTTCCTTGTTCCTTTTTAAACTATACCCTCTCTTTATACTATATCTCGTGCATTCTCCTTCCTGGTGTCCCAACAAAACAGTTTATTTGACAGAAAAGAAAGACACGCGGCATATATGTAGTTTAATTTCGCGCTTCATATACATGTCAGATTTATGATTTCGACTATTGCCTTTCTCTCTCACACAATCTCAGTTACTCGTTATTTTATGTCACAGAGAAAGCGGAGGGAACACAATGAAAAATACGAACGGAAGACGCATGTATACGCATTTATGTATATAAATCTATCTCGAAACAATCGCAAAATTGCACGTGTTTACGCGAAGCGAGACTGTAATCAATCAATATAATCAATATATATTATAATTTTGAAACCACAACCGTACCACAACTTATAATTAAACTAGCTCTAAAATTTCCGGCTATAGAAAATTAAAATCTATAAACTTAATATTAAAATATATATACATACATAATGTTTGAATTTCCTTTTGAAAAATAAAGAAAATAAAGAAAATAAATTCTCGCTTTCCGTCTCACGCGTCACTTTTGTGAATTCACGATTGAAATACATCGCATTTACATTAATATCGTATTTACAATTCTCGCGAATTTCAAGGGCAATTGTTTGCAACAATCGCGCGTATTTGCATAAAAAAAATTGAAATATTAAATTATTGGGATTTTTTGTACAAGTGTCGCATTAAATATACACGCAATAAATATTTTTTCCATTTGCACTTTGCAATATGTTCTCTTCCCTGCATTTCCCTCTCCTTCCTCCTGCGCAAGCGTTCTTTACATTCGCCCCAACCCTACCATCATCATCGACATCATCATCCCCACCCCTGCCCCTAGCATACGTACACAGTGAACGACAATGTCTTCTCATGCAGAACTTTCTCTTGCTCGTATCTCATGCACGAGCTTCCTCGCAATTCGAATCTTGTTTTTTTTTTTTTTTTATCATTTATCTTGATTTTGTCTCGCTTTATTTAAAAAAATACTGAATTAACCAAGCTAAAATCACAGACTGCTGGTGCCATATCCCAGCGGGTTTGTACAAATTCTTCCTGAAGGACCCTATGTATAGTTACAAGATGTGTGTGTATGTGTGTATATATACATATATATACATGTATGTATATACACATATATATACATATATGTATATACACATATATATACATATAAATATGTATATATAATATATTCGTATATATATGTATATGGATATATAGTAATTACAATTCACTCATGAAACGGTGTTCTGCTTTTCTCTCACTCTCATTCTTGCAATTTGTTTCGCCGAGTTTCCGCTTGTTCTCTCGCTACGCGTGTCATGTCATTCATTTCGTGTATGTGTTCATCTGTTACGTGTGATATAATCTACAACGTGTATAATTCACATAGGCGAATCCAACGGCATATATTAAACGAGTACTCCCTATACGATATTGTGAAAATTTTGTTTTTTCCTGGCTCCAAGCGAAGGGCAAATAAAACGGAAAGGGAATGTCTTTTTCTAGCTGTTGTCTGAAACTGCGCTATGTGATTCTATGGTAAGTACTAGACGGTGCGCGAGATTTTCTACGTCGCCGTTCGACTCTCACACTTTCACTTGTTTCGTCCAACATTACTTTCGACAGATTTCCCAATAGGTCGTTTAGAGAGAATCGGTTTGCATTTCTGATCTTCGAAATGAAAGAGCGAATTCGAATCTCTTTTTTTTCTATTCTTGTAGTTTTACGCGCTCGGTCACAATTTGGGCATGCTTAGCAATTTTAATCGAACGTTCACAATTCACAAATTCGTATTAATGTGTTTATCGACTGCAAATTAACAAAATATGTAAACGTATAGGACCCGTTAAGGGAGAAAAACCAAACTAACCGATAGGAACGATCGAATCTTTTCCAACATAAAGTGCAGCTCGTTTACGTGGATGGAAGGACATGCAAACGAAAAGAAGTGAAATTAATGCGTATAGACAACGTTCATATACGTATATATAATGCACAATCCGCAGTGGTTGATCGCGAACATAATTAATCTATAAATTAAATTCGTTTAAAATTGCCACGCATACTTTTCAATATAAACATATTTATATATTATATACTTTTAGATATTAGTACAATACAGGCACGTGTACTCATGATCTTATTCAGAGACGCATACACGCACCTCTAATTAGGTCGCTCTCGCACACAGAGATTGCTCATATTGTCTCTCTATTTTTAATATAATCACAGACATGGTTTCTATATAATTGCTACATACAAACACTTCTGATTCGACACCGAACGCGACAAGGCTACTCTTTCCATTTCGCTCTATTCTTCACAAACATACTTATCTTTTCTCTCTCCGTTTTTTGTCCTCTATCATACTACACGTGTTCACGATTTCATACTATGATCATTACAAATGAACGACATTCTCTCAAATTCTTGCACACCACGTTTCAATTTATAGCGCGAGTTAATATTACGCGAATATTCCGAACAAGTATTTCCGTCACAGAAGAAAAGAAAGTAGAAACGATATATCATCCGATCATATTATCAGACGATGGTCGTTTTCATATTCTACTTGATAGTTATCAAAATCCCACTAAACTAGATACGCCATCGGAGAACCGATGATGAAACAACTGTGTCTACATATGCATATACATATACGAGAGTATGTACATATATGTATAATCGAACGATTTTATCTCGAAACAATAGAATTGTTATCAAGAAAGCTCCGAGAACCTAGGAAATTTCGTACGTTTTCTTAAAACTTTCTAGCTTTGAACAATGTAGGTGTCAGACCATTTTTTCTTGTTACTTACTTTCTACTTCTTCTGTAAGAAAATAATCTTTGCAAGTCGGCATGTTTCCCCATTTTCCTGTATACATATTTTGAAAGCCGTAATGAGTATAAATAAATTGTTAAAATGAACATTTTTGTGCAATATTTTTGGACTTGAAAAGATTGACAATTTCTAGAATGAGAGTAATACAGTGTGTGTGTGAGAGGGGAATAGGAAAATATACACTAGCTCTAATAGTAGAAGTGAAAAGGAGAGGAAGAAAATTGCCCGATATTTATATGCAAGTCTCCTACAAAGTTACGAAAGTTTAAGGAAAATTTCATGTTTTAAGTTAGCAAAATTTTCTTGTAAGTGAAATTGAAACACACACACATACACTTGCGTGTGTAACACGTAACATACCCATTACGACTTCTATTGCATATATATATATATATAAATGAAACAAGGTTGTTCGATTGTACCAATTTTGCAAAGTAGAAAACTAAAGCGATAAGGAAAAGAGATCGAGCAATACAAAAAAAAAAAAAAAAAAAAACTGAGGTTGCGATGAAAAGGATAAACTTTTGCTCACTCCTTATTCATATCAATATACATACATATATTCTTCATTTGACTCGATTCCTCTGTCACGTTCGAAACACCAGAAAAGATAATTATTCGATATATGCACGAAACATGCCCTCTCTTCGTTCGAAGAAAATCACAGATGTTTGCCTCATGTTTGTTGCTTGCTTTCACGTACACTGTACACGACATTGTTCCTTCCTTTCTTTCTTTCTTTCTTACTCTCATTCATCCTATATGGCAACACACGTACGTAACATAATATGCACGCAACGCACACGGCACACATTCTCACTTTCAATCACGCACTCAGTTTCTTGTGCTCTCTTTTATACATTCATTCCCCCTCGCTCTATACTCGCAAAACAGATACATAATATACAATTTGGCGCAACGTATTCGCGCAAATATGGTTTCCATCGGCTTGCGCAATACGTGCTCTCTACATACATAATACCTATATATATGTACATATAAAACTCACGCATTTTGTTAAAGGTTTGTACGTATGAAGTGTAACATGTATTCTTATTGTGTCAACGATGCCAACGCGTGGATCGAGTTCGAGACTGCTCGACTACTGATGACCAATGAAACAATGGCTATGGCCGATCCAAGAACGATAATGGGCCACTGCTACGATACCAGTGACATCGAGGATAGTTGATAAATATGATTGCCGTTAGCATGCTTGTTAACGCGTGCTGTAAGAGCTCCAGATCAAAGAAGAAAATGGAAAAGTTGACACAGATCGATAATCGTTTATAGTAACAGGTCTCTTCTGTATGTTGGACAAAGTGGCGACGGAAACATATATATGTTGGTTTTTCTTGGTATGTGTTTGGTATACTCGTATGTGTGTGACTCGGTGGTAATTTGCATTGACCGTGCGAGGTTAGAGAGAAAAAAAATCCTTGAAGCTCAACCAGCGTGTTGACCATGCAGATAGAAGAGAGAATGCAGTATATATGTTATTCGTCAATTTTTCACTGGAAAACCAATTGCTTCTTTTGTCATCTTCGTCCTCGATGTTCGTCCTTCGACCTTCATCAGCGGAGGGAAAGCATACCAAGAACATCGGAACACGAGAGGGTTCAGAATAATCAATTAGATTGATAGATGAAAAACGTTCGTGGAAGAAAAGAGATTTGCGACGATAAAAACACATTGTTGAATCCTTTCCAAGAGAGGGGGGAGGGGGGGGAGAGGGGAGAGAAGCTTGTTTCGCTTTTCCTCTCACGAGAACAGAGAGAGGGCCACAGACTGGTTCGTTGTTCCCCCACTCCAGACGTAACTTCTTTTCGAGATAAACGGAAGTACGCGGGAGGTGAGCTGAGATCAATTTGTCGGTCTGAGAGAGACCCTCGGAGCGGAGCTCGCCCATATATTATTTTCTCACATTTGCGGGCGCGATCTCGCTAGCAGTCGGTATTTTCAACAGAAAAAGCTGGAAAAACTGGATTTTCTCGTGAAATACGCCAAAACGTAAGAGGATCACTGGTCTAGTTAGACATCGTCGTTACGCGAACACGCAATATTCTCCTCGAATATTCAAACGATGATGGTGCTCTTCTTGCCATGAATATCCCTCTCTTCCTCTTTCGTATGGTTGACAAAAATTCAGGATGACACATATGTATGTGTACGGTTGGACTAGAGTCGGTCGTGATAACGATCGTTGGGATTCCGACAAAAAGCTCGTCGAACGATACGTATTGGACGAATTTTTTCGGTTAAATCAGCTTTAGCCAAAAAAAACGGTTAAACACTTTTTTTACACGTTTGTTGTCCTTATTTAGGTAGAACAGTGCACACTTCATTTCCTTTGAAACTCGACTTATACAGAGTAAAATTGCGCGTTCGTGTGCACGAGTCAAACATTCACCCGACCGGAGGAACGCCATCACATATCATGAAACCCATGTGCTTTGATCAATCCGAGAGCGTGATGCACGTCCAGTGAAAACGAAACAAGATGCTAATGTTGTTGCATCGATGAATTTACGTAGAAAAACGCTTCAACTGGAAACGAACGCGGCGATCTGCTCGCTAAATTGCGAATGCTCCAATAACAACGAATCCTTGCAACTTTCGAATTGCTGCTGCTGTTGTTGCTGTTGCTGCTGATGGTGTTGATGCTGATGTTGATGCTGATGTTGAGACTCCTCCGGTTCAGGTTCTGTACGTTCGTATAAAACACAAATAGATCCGTTTTCACCGATTCTGTAGGATACTTCCGATGGATCGATCCACATGGTGAGCTCGCTTGGAAACAAGCTATGCAATACCGTTGGCAGTAAACCGACGTTAGCACCTGCCTGTGCAATGACTGGATCCATTTTACCGTTGATACGTATGCAACGGTAACCGGAACCACGATTTGGTCGATCTGGGAACCAGTGATCCCTGTAACGATGACGCAAAACCTCCGTCAAAGAGGATTTGAACATCTCCAGCTGACGTTCAGACAGTTGACCTGTCTGAAGACGCAGTAGATGCACCAAAAAATCCGCCGCTGACACAATTTCCAGTCTCATGGTTGGTATGCAATGCGACCCAGGACGAATGGTCTATGATAGAATTTTGCTGATAGTACGGTACCACTCTTCTTTTTCTTCCACTTCTTCCGTTGTTTTCTCCCCCGATAGAGACGTGAGACGACGCGATCAAAAGAAAGCACTATTCCTTCCGTGATTCGAGAGGTCACGGCTCGAGAGAGGCCGTTGTTGCTCGTGGTTCGCACACAGGAGTCTTCACAAAATGGCGTCGCCGCCACGTCGCACGATCGCGTTTAGTATTCGTTCGTCGACGCTCCAGCGCGAAAAGAAATACTGAGCGCTTTTCGATTGTTCTTTCGCAAATATCGACTAAGATATGACACAATTTGTTTCAATCTTAAAAGTCTCGGCGATAGTCGCGCGTATCTTCTGTTTTAGAATTTTCAAATTTCGTTGGGATGGTCTCCCAAAAGCGACGAAATTAATCTGTCGTAAATCAGAGATGTCGTGACGATCGTAACTTTTTCGATCGTAAACGCGTTCCAACTCGTTTCTCCCAATCGATCTCCGAGATACCACAGAGATTCGTTAAAACGATGAAACGTAAAATTCAAAGAACGCAGCAACAATAACCTTCTTTTCTTCTACGCTTCACTTAGTGCACCTTGTAACCGGGCAAAACTTTCTCGCGAAACTCAATCGACACACTTTTTTCCGACTCACATAACAACCGCACCCACCAACTGCCAACGACTTTCTAGTGGCAGCGACCGTCGACGCGAACGAAGTAGCTTTGTCTCTTTGTTCGCGCAATCTAGAGTGGGGATAGTAGCCGCACTCTAATTGGGTCGTTCCGATTCCCACCATAACTGTCGGTCACGTGACCGCAATCTGCGCGATTTTGGCTGCGCAAATGTTTGCAGCTGCGTCCCGAATACGGATCGTCTGCGCGAATAAAGGTTCTCAATTGGTTTATGTATGCTGTATACTATATACACTACCCACATCAAGCTTGCAATTGATAATTTTCTGTTCTCACAACATTTTTCTGAAATTTCAGTTACCGATACGCATATAAATATACTAGTATACGATGTAAGAAATAAGAAATATTAAAGAAATATTAGTATTTTTCTAGTGTAGATTAATTATACATTATTACTGAAAAATAAAGGATTTAACAAATTGTTTAAACGTTATGTTAACCTTTAGTGGCGATCAAAAGAATTGTACCTAAGCGAAAAATACCGAATCAATTGGTACGATTTGATAAGGTTTGAGGAAAAATCATAAAGAAAAGTAAGAATGATATTTTCAAAATTAAAAAAGGAACATAGTACGAAATAAACGAGAATAAATTAATGCCAATTGTATTTCAATTGGTTGTGGTGAAAATGTGTTGAAAATCATACTAGTAGTACTTATTCAAAATCATTAGGTAAAATGGAACTATCAATTTTCTTTTATAAACAATATTTGCAATTAAGAAGAACCATCGCTTAGTCATAATTTGATGTAGAACACGTAGTATAAAGCATAAATACTGCATTGTCAATTATTTGTAACAAAATTTCTAATATCAAAACAGAAAACAATGATAATCACATGATGCGCAACGAGCGTCAAGAGAATTACTTGCTCCAAAACAAGTGATTAGCGTAGCTAGTATGACATCACTGAAATAACATTCTAATATTATTATAAACATTTATAGTTAATATTATTATAGTGTATTATTGTGTATAGTGTATAATGTGTATTATTTACATATTATTAGTCACACAAATAATTTACATAGGATTAATGGTTACTAATATATACATCCTGTAATCCTTTATTACACAGATTACAAATTGTGCGCGATCTTCGCACCGGCCCACCAAAAATTTTATTCTCGCCCTGTTGATGCAAGATCATTTTGTGAAACATAAGGAGATATTCTGTTACAAGCAGTGTTACCTAAAACCTGTGATTACGATTTCAAGCAAATCTCCCGTGTCGAATTTTTATCTTATGGCAATAGCGTATACGGAGTGTCGGCATCAATCATCGCGAAATGTAACAAAAAGTTAAACTCATAAACAATTTTTTCAATTTGTGGAATATCTCACACAGGGCTTCTGTAGAGAAGTTCAAAGATTTACAACGTTTTATAAATTTATTTTGGCATAAAGTGCTCTGACGATGCGAGTAGTAAGGCGTCCATCGCATACGCAACGATATATAGTCATTGGCACTAAAAGGATTAAATAATATACAAAATTTTTATAATATGTCTAGACATAACATAACATTATACAGGGTGGTTGGTAACTGGTGGTACAAGCGGAAAGGGGGTGATTCTACGCGGAAAAAGATTTTTTTTTCTTCTTTTTTTAAATTTTTTCATCGAGACAACGATCTACAGTGAGATCCGTTATAACGAGACGTGATAAAGCGTACCGAGCGAAAATTCAAAGTCGATTTTCTCAAAAACAAAGCCTCAAACGAAAAATTTTTATTCTATATTTTCGACTTCTTTTTTTCGCGTAAAATCACCCCCTTTCCGCTTGTACCACCAGTTACCAACCACCCTGTATATTATATTATATATCTTATATAATATTATATATTAATACTATACATTATAATATAATATTTAATAAATGTAACCTATCCGATACAAATTACATATTATAAGATATTGTAAAATGTTTCAAATATTTGTCACCTACTTGAAACCGGCTTGTTTTATGATATAATATGTAAATATGAGTTAGATCATTTAAAATATGGTTTGAAAAAATGTATTATGTAGGTATATATTGTAAAATAACATGCAATTACATATATATACTCTTTTAATGGTTAAAGTAAAATTGTAGCAGATTTCTAAAATAATATTATACCTTTATACGTATTTATTACACTTTTAATTCTCGATAAAGTATCCTTATACTTATAAGGTACCTTTACTCTTATTGGAGATTCCGAAACAAGGCATTGATTTTTGTAGTAGCCTAATATATTGTAACATGTAACACGTAATGAATATTACGGTAGTACATGTTAATAATGTTTTCATTGCTCCAAAGTCCTTGAATACATTCAGTCTTACATTTGATGATATAATGTAAAAATGTATATATTATACGTATATTGGATTTGCGCTGATAACTATACCTTTCAAGAAGCACGAATATGTGTCGAGTATGAGTTTTTCATTATATATATAAAACTGCAAGATATATCACGTACCACGTTAATAATAAATTCTTGCACAATTATTCAAGCACGTTTTTTATCTAAAATCCTTATTGTATCAAAATATATCAAAAAGAAAACCGATTCGATAAGATACTTATACCTAACTATAAAATATATATAGATTACTCTAAAGCTATTTGATAGTTACTACATATTTATAAACTGTATTACTAATGCACACTATCAGGGAGAAAAGAGTGAGCCTTATTATACCTATTATTCCTCCACTGTTAAGTTAAGTAAATGGATATCATAATACATATGTACGGATATTCGTTAACTAATATTACATTATATTACATAATTCTACATTTCTGTTCCTCTTTCATCTTACCTGGTTGAGGTTAGATTATCTTTCTTTTCCTCCTTTATCAATATCAATGTAACGCTAATTATACTTAAATCAAAAGACGATAAATTTTTTTATTTCTATTTTTCTTTTTTATTTTTACTGAATTCTATTTTTCTGTTTTATTTTACTTCCGTTTTTTAAAAACTGAATAATACATTTCATAGAATCAATAAAAACAACAATATATAAAGGTGAACGAAGAATTACGAAAGATGACAAATATAGCAATATTTTCTGTTCGGAATATGTACTCGGTGCAAAATATATATTTTATATCAGTCAGATATCAGTCAATACATATATATTATTTCAATTTCTGAAAGCAAAAATTTGTATTTTTGACTTAAGGAAAAAATTCGCTAGTCGTCTCTAGTTTAAAACATTTTGAGGTGGTGTTTATCGAGGTATTTGAAGTGTTGATCGAGTTTTACGACTTTCAGAATAAAGATTAAAACATTTGAAAAAGGAAAGAAGAGAGAATATGACAAAGTTGAAAGTAAAAAGTGAATATTGGATAATAGCAGAAAAAAGTGACATTTTCCTGTTTCTATACAGTGGCACAAAATGGGCTACAATTACAAGCTAGAATTATAAAAATATATATAGTCACATTTACATACATATATATAATATTATATTATATTTCTTTCTTTGCTCGAAATTCGAAAAATTCACTTATATCATATTTATTTATATCGTATTTCATTGAATCAAAAAACGCAGTTTACTGTATCGATTCTCTCACAATTTCCCCTGTCCATTTCGTTCTACCGTCGGCATCGCTGGATTAGTTCCCTCCCTGACCAAGCTTGATAAAAGCATACCTAAAGAACGTACGTAGGTATATACCTGATGGTCGAGGGTGATTCACTATCCATGATCTTACAATAAGCATTACCGACCCCGTACTGTTTAGCTACTTAGACCGAGCCGATCGATCGGACATTAAACCAGTCCCGTCGCATCAGTTTAGAAATGCGTGTCACATATTATAAAATGTAGCCCTGTGACGAGTCTGTCTGTTCTTCATTTAATAACAGCGACTACAAGTCCGATGCCGACAACCGTACGCAACCTTTATACCAAAAAAACCTTCTCAACTGCCCTCTGTTTCCACAAATTCTATCAATAGCGTTTCTACGACTTGGATCAGTAACTGTCAGTCTTTCGAGTTTACAACATATTAAAATATTAACGTAACGTAACGAAATTTTTTCTTATAAATATCGAAATCTACAAATACCATTTAGAATCGCGTAATTTCTACCACTTATTATTTTGAAAAAGAACAAGATATATGGAATAAAATTTGAAAATTATGAAATGTTCATTCCAAATTTTATGCAAATGTCCAATAACTGACTGGGAACCACTGATGGAAGGGTGTTCTGGAAGCCAGAACTACATACGCATACATACATAAATCGTGCAGCTTTGAACGCAATGGACGTTGTTTCCTGCACTCTATACATTATTCCTCGTTTGTTTTTGAATAACCGCGATTACAATTGGAATGATTTAAAATGTACATTGAAGATCCTAAAAAGATCAATTTCAAACTTATGAAAAGAAATGTATGTATGAAAGCAATTTATGCGGGAAACATTTTATTTCATAATTTCAATATAAAAGACAAAAAGTGAGAAACTAAAAATAATAATAATAACGTGTATTAATAATAGCGCGAGAATAATAGCGTGTACTAATTTAATTAATTGACATAAATATTTGTAAATTAATTTATGAATTAGTCGAATGAAATTATGTAATTTAGATCGTCAAGGATTTTCAAAGCTTACAACTAATTGTCACAGTCTCATTACAATTACAAGTAGAACGATTTCAAAGCATTGTTTGTTTGCATGGAACTGTATAGGAGCTTCGCGTAAATGTAACAGACTTAAATTTCCGTTGCACGGATTACGAGAGAGCGCGCAAACAAATTGCCGATATTGTACAACGGTATAATGGCAATGGTATGATCGCGTTCAAGCTTGACTCGCGATTCGTGGTAAAAGTTATCGAGCATTTCCGTCCAGCTTTATCGTATAGTCTTAAGTGCAATTAACGCTCGTCTGTGTGACTCAACGCTCAACAGTGAAGAACTACCTGCACAAACGAGACGATACGATTGTGGTTTCTGTGTGTACTGTGCAATATATATATGTATGTATATTTTCAATATTGTATATGATATTCAGAAACGTGTTTGGACCGCTATACTAGCGCAATCCTCATACATATTATGTATAGTGCGTTGGAAAGTTCCGCAGAGCGACACAAGGGCAATGGAGGTACTTTTCTCTATTCTCTATCGCTCGCCCTCACGCGTTTCTATAATGCCATAATATAATATATATATAGATATTCCTTTATTTGTATAAATGACACTTTCAGTCAGTACGCGTTCTTAATTAAATAACATACTAATTAAAAACAAATAATTCAATATTATTCGCATAGTAATAATATATTATAATATAATGTTGATCGTAATTCATCGTTTTCAGAGAAAATTAGATACTAAATATAAAACATCCGGGAAGGAAGACGAAATTCCGTATACCATATAAAAGGTATATGGCAAGGATCTTGCAAAGGTATGAAAAGCAGGCCTGATTTGCCAACTGTTTCACTATGTAGAACATTTCATTCGTAATTCCGGGAGTTTACCGTTGCCAAGTTGGCAACTAAGAGTCGATCGATAAACTCGGATTATTCTGACTGGCTTCATTCTCTGCGTATATGGACCGGTTTCGAGTAAAGTTTCCATACATATTGAGAAATCGTGTATTGCCGCCGGTTCTGCATTCTTCATTAATTTAGCTAACGTACTTACTTACTTGTTTTTACAAGTTTCCCCTTTTCTCGCCAACCACGACTCGGCGAAAGTGACGCATGTTCTTTAATATCACCTGCAACAGAAAGCTAAACATGAGTGCATAAATATTACTTTCATTTTTCAACTAATTACATATGTACAATTCATTATTTTGTCATTTATTTATAGTCATTTATAGTCATTTATAGTCACCTACAGTAACCTATAGCCATGTTTTTATGTAATTATTGTTCATTGCGATAAATGTTTTTGTGTATCTCTATAAATTGTAATACATCATCGTAACACATATGAGAATAATCCGAAATTTTAAAACTTCATTACTTCTTCACTCGAATACTCTAAATCTGAGTACTTACTCCATTATACACATATATCATATAATAGGTACTAGGCAATAATGTTATTCCGTTATACATATAACCATATATGTCATATTATAACATTTCGTTATGTTAGCTTTTTAACAGACGATTACTATACAAAAGATATTCAAATCATTTCAACGCGAACAAATTTTCTTGTAGCTTCCAAGGTCGCTATCAAAGTTTCAAACACATCTACATCATTGTGATAAACGTTAAACGTTAAATGTTAAACGATTGATGCCTAAATATTCCTTTTAAATAGTTGGCGCACTTTGTAGTCGCCGTTTGTAATCAGCTAACAGTAAATCATCTTAGCGCAGGATACACGAATAGATATAATATTTTAACGAATGACTACTTCTGTTGCTTCGTATTTTACTTATGTTATGTTATGAACGATCGCAGCAAACGAACTACGATAACTACGAAACTCATCCGTATGCACTACTATCGTGAATATCCGAGCCGATCAATCTAAATGTCTACTTCTAAAAGAAACAATTGCAGATAATTAATTTTTGTATGTAAATATTTGATATCCTTTTTGATAAATAAGAAACATCACTATTAACTCTGTGATTAAGTTGTAAGTCGAAAACGAAATGTTGCGAATATATTTTTAGAACTAATATGATTTTAACACGTAAATACAAATATCATGTCTACAATTTGCAGAGTGTAGGTATCGTATATATATATCGTATACATACATATATATATATATATATATATATATATATGCATATAGGGAATAATATGCTTTTATCTGAGGCTGATTACACGGTCGAATAGAAGGATGTGGTAAGTACCGCTATTATTGCTACTACAAAACCGCGTCTCTATCTGACGCAACGCAACACGACGCGCCGTGGAAGAATACCGGCGAATACCGGTAGATTAACGTGACGCGCATGACCACGAGCACTGAACACTAGGCTCGCAAATGTTTGCGAACGTTGACGCATCCTACGGTATATGCACCATTGATGCATCTGTGATAGATACTGATGCTAAAGCAAACAGTTACGTTACCTACTCAAGGAAATATATTATACTTAGTATATAGCATACTATATACGTTTCAATTCGGCAAGTTTAAGATTAAAACAAGATCGCAGAATTAAAAGTTGGATACGACTGCAATGTCTTTTTGCAATTAACCCTTTTACGGCAACGGCATTAAGATTATACAGCCATTATACAACCATTATACATCCATTTACAGATAAACAAACTGTTGCTGTTAAGCATCCGAGCAATAATGCAATAGGATACCGTATAAATTATATTAATTAGTACTTACTGTTATTACCGATTGTTATATACATACATATATGTACTTATAATATTGTTAGTTTTTAATTCATTCGTGTACATAATTATTATTTACTAAAGATAATCGAATTTCGTTTACACTTTACTGATAGAGACGTGATAGTGTAGATGTAGATACTGAAACAATGGTAATTGACGTATTGATACACTTGTGACAATATAATAACTTAAGTGCGTAAACAGAATGATCGAGGGATATAAAGATTGGACACGATTGAACAAATGTATGTTATAATTTATAGAAATATCATTTCTACAAAAATATAAAAAAAAATTAAATATACTGCATGTCGATAAAATAATAGTGGAGCATGTGCGTTTATCGAACCTACAACCATTTATTTTATGTAGTTAAATGGTGAAAGTAATCGACACTATTTAATACATATGCATAATACATATGTAGCTATGTATAGTAATGTATGTACAGGTTATATATACAGGCGACCCAAAAACACGTCAAGCGGATGAGTGACAGTTCTTTGTGAAAAGATAAGAGAGAAGTATAGAGTAAAATTTGTTCGTTCGGGGCTTTGTTTTCGAAAAAATCAAGTTTGAAAATTCATCAGGCATAATTGAACGTGACAAATTCCGGCCTGGACAGAACTAAATAATCGACAGGGGGTCATTCTATGTGCGAAAGTAAGTCGAAAATGTACGATAAAACTTGTTCACAAGAAGCTTTGTTTTCGAGAAAAATAAATTTGAAAATGTATCATACGCGTGGTATATTAAGGCCGATTCTTAACTAAACTCTATTTTCATGAAAATGAAACCTTAAACGGAAAAATGTTATTCTCAATGTTTTACTTATTTTTGCATCTACAATAACATCCTATTGGTCGTTCATACGTACCCAATTGGTAATTAACCAAGTTCGAGTACGTGCAATTGACAAATTTTCAATCTCGAATATTTCGAAAACTAAGTCTCGGAAGAAAAAATTTCATTTTATACTCTTTTTATAGCGTATAATATATAGTATATAGTATCTAAAATCCGTTTTCACAATACAACGATTAAAGGCGGCACACGCCTGGTTACTATCCATAAATCGTACCGAGAATGAAAATTAAAATTTATATTAAAAAAGAAAGGGTTACAAGTATATATCTATGAAACATACATATGTATGTATAGTATACATAGCTTAGTAGATGTAATTTCCACATCTAATCTTACGGTACAACTAAATCTAATATTTCTACCATACAAATATATCAGATTATTCATACGGAAACAAAGAATATTAGTGAATTGAATTGACAAATAATTATAGGTTACAGACTTACATGTATGTTTTTGTAAGTTGTTTGACAGCTTTTATAATTTTACAAATACACGTCAAATACAGTAGACTGAGCTAACTTATCTGCAACTTATAAAATTCCAATTTGTGTTTTATTACCAAATTTATTACTGTCATGCTATTATAAAAGAATTTGGTATTAATTAATAGCATTAGTATTAATACCATAACACTGTTTACAGGTTTGAAAAAAATTGCAGATTTTCAACTTTAAAGATGTTTTGTGCTTCTTACAGTAACAAATATCGAGTTGCGGTTGAGACGACAAAATTCTGTGGACTCTCCCGAATAAAATGATATGTACTGTTACTGCATTCTAAATATTTAAATATGTTAAATGATGATCAAGGTGAAAAAGACACCTAAAACGGACCACTTTTCGCTTACATTTTCCGATTTATTTAAAAAATTAAAGGACTAGGAGAAAATCTAACATTATTACGCGATAGAGCAGACATTTTTGCTAAGGAAAGCATAAAGAGAAACTAGAAAGTCACCTTTTAATTCCAATGAAAAAACGAAGAAGTTTGGCAAAACACGTGGCTGCGGCAATGGTACTCAATGGCGGCGGCTAACGACCGCGCGCATTTAACGGTTCCGGTATGCCGAACGGTAGGCAAAGCATCCGTCAACATTGAGTACCACTGTCGCCGCCCTGTGTTCTATCAAATATGGTATTAAGTTTCGCTTTTGCATTTAAATCAAAAGGTGATTTTCTAGCTTTTCTTAATGCTTTTCTTAATGCTTTCCTTAACATAAATCTGTTCTATCGCGTACTAATATTAGATTTTCTTTTAGACCTTTAGCTTTTGGAATAAATTGGAAAATGTAAATAAAAAACGGTGCATTTAAACACCTATAAATGTTTATAATGCAATAACAGTACATATCATTTTATTCAGGAGAGGTCACAGAATTTTTTCGTTTCAATCGCAACTCGACAATGTTACTGTAAAAGCACACATCTCCAAAGTTGAAAATATGCAATTCTTCTTAAAATTGATTTGTTCGAAAACTGTAGGGTTTAGGAAAAACCGGTTTGCAGATTCGTGTTTAGCTCGCAAATGTCTACAGGAATCACCTACTGAACAATGTAATGAACCGTGTTCTGAAATCGAAATCTCAATGATAATCTTATTATTTATTGTTATAAGTGAATATCCGATAGATAGTTTACTTATCTTTTCTCTTATTTTTTGATCAAATGTTCAAATAAAAAGTTCAGTGTTACTTTCTGTCCTTCGACTATAATTTTTGAACAATTGAAATTTATTAAAATCTAATATGAAGATTTGCTAAGTTTAAAATTTGTTAAATCTTTTCTCTTTTCATTGTCACACTTTTTAATTAAGTATGATGACTTGTAATAACTTTTGAAGCCATAGTGCGCAGATACATACAAACTGAGGAAGCGATAGTTTCATGAACGTTACTGATCTCGTCCAAATGCTTACTTTACTGCATACATATTGTTATTACTAACGTTTGCGAACCTCTTGCAGAGAGCGAAGGATTCGCGGCTTTATCGTTAAAGTGTTTACCAAGAACTGTTCCCCTAACCGTTCCGACTAAAACTGCAGTCATCGAGATCTCAACTATAGCACCTTCGTAGCTTGGCAAACTTCCACGACGAACGAATATCAACGAACAGTCATAGGGTCGATTTAAAAATAGGATGGTGGCTCGTCCTTAGAGCCCACGTTACTTAAATACAGGTTTTCACACAAGAAATCACGCTTCGGGAAAAACATGTTCAGTGTTAAGACTGCTAAGAGTGCTTTTTATAACATACCGTATTTGTTGAAGGTTGAAAGACGAATAAACTTCGAAGAGTAGGTTTTCCTATCTATATCGGTTTTCCTTTCAGAATTATAATAATACACCCTGTATACAAATGTTATATATTATACAAATGCCATACGTTAGTTTTTAAAAATCAATTTTATCATATCGTAATATGGCGCATCCATATGTACCTGCTTATAATCGTGATAATAAAATCAAAGTTTAGTTTTCTAATTAAATTACACGCTATCGAAGATAAGTAAGAGTTCGAATACTTTTGACCGATTGTTTAATAATAAAGCGATATTTTACTAGTAAATACTAATTTTAAATAATATAGTTCTCTTTGTAATATGTATATATACGTGTAAAAAGTATCAGGATATATAAAATAATCACATGTAATATCAAATGCTCTTAAGAAAGTATTATCCCTAATAAGTTTGTACCTAAATACGAAAAACGAAAAAATTGTCAAATGTTTTTCAATGAAAGTAGTATTGCAAAGCAGAAAACGAATTGAATGCCTGAAACCTTACGGCTAGGGGCGACTAGGGTAAAACGAACCATATGGTCGGTCAAATATAGCAAACTCAAAATTCGCCAGCACGAGTATAAACGGGTGCTGTATATTCAAATTATGGAGTGACCCTTCTCGAAAACTTGACGAAGGGGAAAGGAGGAATTACCACGTACAAACCAGCAGGCTTGCTTCTCTAAAAATCAATAGCGCTGCTTCAACCTGGTATACGCTGATTAGTAAAGCTAGCAAAATTCGCTCCAAAAATATTAATTTCCCATTAACTTTTTACTGAACAAATATTACTTCAAGTATCGCTTTTAAATTTTGAGAAAAAGATATCACGAAAGACGCGAGAGATACGGATAATACGTAACGCTACTGCTCCAAAAGTATCCTATTGTAGTATCGTAACTACTTTAATTAGTTTATTAATGATAAGTAGATTGAACAGGTGTCAATTGAACAGAGAATAATGTTTGTTAAACATGAACTAATCGCAGTAAACGTATAATAATTAACACAACTGAATAATTAATCAACGACTCTCATCAACGCAATCCGCACTCTCTGACATCTCAACTCATACTGCTGTTAATTCGTTTATTGTCCCCTAGCAACTCCTTGTCTTTTGTCTTAGCCTCACTACATACACGCTCAGCAACCGCTTGTTTATAATCCGCACAACACCCCCATGCCCCCCATCCACGATGCTACACTATTATTTCTAATGATGCGATACAATTACGTTCGAATGTTTGAAAAGTAATTTGCAACGACAAAATTGTTCGAGTTACTTAATTTCTACACTATGAGGCAGATAAGTACACTACACAGCAAGTAACGATATATAAAGGTGACAAATGTTGATTTCCCATTAATTTATATATGTACACATTTTAGTGATATTCACATACTGTTATTAAAATTTCGAATTCAAATACTTATGTATGCATAACCTATTCCAGAGAAAACAATGGGATTGACACTCTATTATTGAATTATTAATTGAACCTCTTGTTTTACGAATCCCTTTGATAGTAATTGAAGTAAGAGCAGGCTCTAACACCATATCGGCTAAACCATACTTTAACATTGTCGCAATTTGTATTTGATAATGCCCAATTCGAAGAATTCGAGTCAAAGTTAGTGTTTAAACAAAATTTCTCACAAATATAGTTTATTTGCATGTATATCGAGCTGAAATTCTAATCCATACCATGAATTTTCCCGATATTATCTATATTATAAATTATAAGTCAACAGATTGAGTTTAGATAAGTTTTCAAATAAATATTTATTTTATATTTTATATTTTATACTTTCCACCATGCCAAGTATGGTAAAGTGGATTTTACAGTAGCTTTGAATACAATGAAACAAGCTTTACAAGAAATGAGAATTATAGAATATAGGGAGTAGAAATGGATTTCCATGGACAAAAGCAGACTACACGATTGTAAAAATATAAAAAAAGACGCGCAACGATCCGCATATGGAAACCTATAAAAGCGTGCACTTTTTTTATCTGGCCAGAACACAAACGCGTCGCATACGATATCCTGCACGCTGCGCTGGCAAGCTGCCGACAGGTTTGTATCGAAGATCATGCCAAGAAGGACAGTTTTCTTGCGGTTGGTAAGAGTCTGACTCCATACTCGTATCTCTTCTTCTTCTTCTTCTCTTCGTATTTGTTCTTCATCTTCTGCCAGTTTTGCCTCTTCGGTATCGTTTCTTCCTTCCTTTCTCGAGTTTCTGGATACCTCTACGATGCGACGCATAGCCTCGTAAACCGATACACAACAACAATGGACCAATTTCACTTGACTACTTCGGTGTGACTAAGAGATTATCGATTCGTTTAGGGCGGTCAATTTTCCAACCTTCTTCTACGAAGCAGCTAGTTTCCGATTCATTATTACCAACTAAGAAATAAATTTGAAACAGAGTAATGAGAAATTGTTAGATTCAAGCAATGACTATGTCTACGAGTTTCTCGCTACATCTTAGAAAGTGTATAATTTATGTATACCATCAACGTATCTAAGCGTGCATCTAAACATGTCAAGAAGCACGAATGCGGAGTAGAAGCGAGAGACCAGAGATCGACAGTCCGGAGGAAACGAGGATGTCGATCTGTGAAACCGGTCGGGTCGGTTGTGTGGCCCAACTACGTATAATACAACTTATACAACGCAATGTTCAAACAATCTACTGTGCAGAGATGAGAAGATGGCTAAGTAAAGAAGTGCGGATTTAATTCGCTATTTCTGATAGATTCAACACAGACATAAGGATAAGCACGCGTAATGTTCAAAATGGTAAAAAGAAGTGTCACATATACAAGTAACAGCATATAGTGATATAGCGGTATAGCGGTATAGCGGTATAGCAATACAGCGATATAATGATACAGCGATATAACGATATAGCAATATAGCAACGCATGACTACTTCTATTGCGTCCATTTCTGGCTATCAAAACTAACATTTTGACTACTTTTGTAATATCAGATACTTTTACAACTACGAACGTCTCCTTATATTCTATTCTTCCTCCTTTCTTATAACTTTGCACAGTAACACTCTTATTATTTACCTATTTTGTTTACATTATTCGCTATTTATAAAAATTGCTCACATTAGCAATAAAATCAATAGGAGCTTCTGAAATTGATCATAAATATTTAATATTTACGTACCTACACATTGAAATTAGTACGTATAATGGTTCTAATATTAAATATGTTGGAAATTGTAATACATGTTACATGTAGTACATGCACATTATGTATTATGTACTACGTATTGCAAAGAAGATCAAAATTGCGTTAAATTTTGAAGAGTTTAATACAAACTCATTGTAATAAACATTTAAAGCCAGCTAGTATTCAATAAATTATAAATTGTATTCTATAATGCTTCAACGAATAAAAATTACAATCCATAGCTTCGCTTAAACGTTCTAGAAGATATTATTCAAAAGACAATATGTACTAATAAAAGTGTAAGAGTTCCACTATATGTTTCATTAATTATCAATCGTATTATACAAACATTATCAATTTAATGTTTAATTAGTATTTACTGTTCTGTACAGTTTCCATTCGATGTACATAATATCTAACTAAACAAAGATTTTGTTCAATCTGATTTTCATTCTATATATATTTCAGTACATGATCGGTTAAAAAGTATTAAATTAAGCAAAAATTATGAGAACATTACACCTAATTTGTAGTTGAAAATATGTATTGATTTCATTAACATCGTATGTACAACGTAAATATGTACAATGTAGATATGTACAATGTACAATATGTACATATATTTAGCTGCATAAGTAGTTATCGAGGTTGGGATCAATTTTTCTACCTACGATAAAAGAGTGGAAGGAAGTTATGAAAATACGACACGCGAGTCCTACAAGTAGATGAAAAATCGAATATAGCACACGTGTATTGTGTACTGTATATATCAAGACGAAAGGAGGCGTGAAGGCTTGGCGATTTACTAACATCAGGGCCATCTAACTGTTTTGTAGATGCATCCTACTTTTCTTTCGGCGCGCGCGAGGTGCTCAACTCAAACCACGGATTGGTTAGTCATTTGAAATCGGAAGACGGAATCGGAAATCGGAAGAAATCGGAGACGAAAAACATAGATGGTTTTACTTTCGAAACCCGGCTTTATCCCCCCTTTCTCGCCCGGATTTATCTTTTGACAGATTTTTACCTTGTTTTTCGAACAGAATGATAACTTGCATAAACACTTTTATCGTTAAAACTGCAAAGTAGAAACTGGTTTTCGGTTAAATCTACAGAGCTACTCATTTCACAACGATTACGCAAAAATATGAAGCTTCAAATTTTTAGTCGATATTTTTAGTTAATAAAACAACGTCGATCCGAAAACAAAAAGAATAACACTCGATAATTCGACTCAAGATACGATAAACGAACCCTCCATAAAAACGTGTAATCCTATTCTATATTTTCATATTGATCAATTTTCTTCGTGTTACTTTGCGTGCCACAGAATCAATTGTTCGTTTTTCCTACTATTATCCTGGCATGGCAAACAATGAAATAGGTGTGGAACAAGTTAAATAGAGGATAAAAAGAGCGGAAAGCTAACAATAAGAGAGAATGAGATGTTGAACTCTTAAGCTCAAGCGGTCGCAATCGTGCGATTAAAAATGAAGACCGAGACGCGCGCACGCGCGGCCGTGCATGTGTATGGACGCGAACGCGAACGCGAACGCGAACGCGAACGCGAACGCGAACGCGAACGCGAACGCGAACGCGAACGCGAACGCGAACGCGAACGCGAACGCGAACGCGAACGCGAACGCGAACGTGAACGCGAACGCGAACGCGAACGTGAACGCAAATGCGAACGCGAACGCGAACGTGAACGTGAACGCAAACGCGAACGCGAACGCGAACGTGAACGCGAACGTGAACGTGAATGTGAACGTGAGCGCAGTGGTCGAAGTCGAAGAAGCCCATCAGGGCCGGTTAACTTAACTGTTAGGTGGAACCTCCCTCCACTCGAAGAAAACTCTTCGTTCTACTTTTTTTTCTTCCCCTCCTTTCCGATCCTTGCGGTAGATCGGAAGCGGTGCTCAGCCTCCGCCAAATATATCTTACTGCTACTAAAATTCGAAGATTCTCTTATACTTATACACAGGTTTATAATTTAAACGATAGAAGGTAGAAGAAGCGGAAAGAATATTGATAATCTTTACAAAGCGACAAAGTACGTAATCAGAAACAGCTCAAAGCATTGACCGAGATTAACGAGTAGCGTCTCCTGTATTCGGAAAACAGAAACTCGAGTGAGTGACGCTTATGTAAAAAGTAAAAGCTTATTGTTTCGTCTCCGTTGAACAATATTTACGTGTGACATGATGGTCGTGTAATGAAATTTTTATTTCGATCACGGAAGATATGTATGGTACTCGCCGAGAAGGCGTTTCTTGTAACGTTAATACGATTCTTTTTCTTAGTTCTTCATTTATTCACATTATTGAAATATTATTTTATTCTGTTGATAGCGTTTCGCTACTGTAGCCTACGGACGATACTGTATCACATTGCTTCGCGAGAATAATTACATATACAATTTATCGATTAAATATTACATATGTATAATATTATATACAGCAACATATAATTAAACGAATTAGTTAATTCTGTCGTTTATCAGTAATCCTTACGAATGTAACTACATATAACTTTACTTTTACTTTTACTTTTCGTTTTCATTTTATTACGATTGGAAAATCATTTGTAGTGTATTTTGTTTGCAATTGGAAAATTGCGCTAAAAGGTAAATTCAACAAAGATGAAAAATAATGGAGATGATAAAAAGATCACAACTCCGTTTTTAAAAGTTATTTTTACATCAGCTGTCGGAAATTTAGAAAGAGAACCAAAATGTATTCGGGTTACGAACATGTCTTATCAAATGTGTCTTGTACATTCTTCCTTTGACAATGAGTGAAAAATTGAACGAGAATGAATATTATGTATGTAGTATGTATATTGGGAGCCGAATAGTATTACGTATACATAGAGTATAAACATGACTAAAGATTAACACCATGAGAATGCAATTATATTCTCAGAATATGAATGTTCATCGTAAATTACAACAATACGACGCGCGTATAATCTGTATGAATTGTTTGCACGGAATTGACATAAAAGACACGAGAAGTAGATCCGTATTAACAAAAATTCAAGGACTACAATTCTAAAACAAAATTTTGAATATATATAATTGAGTGTTTGATTAAGAGCTGATTAAGAGCTGATGAAGAATCATTATTGCAAACGCGTGTATGTTAATTATACATTGTGTGATGGTGACAATACCTAGTTTATGACTCGTCACTATTATTATTTTCGCCTGCTATTCGAAAAATAAAAAAGCAAACTTTATTGTATATTGAAATTTGAAATGAACTTTTATTCATATTTATTTATGTGATCTATTAATCAAATAATTTTCACGTGTAATTTTGTGATACATAACATACCTTTTTCTTTTAAGTAGACATGTTTAAAAATGGACCACCAATTTGTAATCAGAATAGTGATAGAAAAATAGTGCCAAAAGTAAACAGCAAAATACAATCAAGGAAATTTTAGTATTTCCACGTGACACTGATCACGTAGGACGTAGGACATTACTAGATCGTTACACTGTAGTAAACACCAACAATAATAATTATAATCTACAATTCATATACAGGGTGGTTGGTAACTGGTTGTACAAGCGGAAAGGGGGCGATTCTACGCGAAAAAAGAAGTCGAAAATATAGAATAAAAATTTTTCGTTTGAGGCTTTGTTTTCGAGAAAATCGACTTTGAATTTTCGCTCGGTACGTGTTCGGTACGTTATAACGGATCTCACTGTAGATCGTTGTCTGGATGGAAAAATTAAAAAAAAAATTTTTATTCTATATTTTCGACTTCTTTTTTCGCGTAAAATCATCCCCTTTCCGCTTGTACCACCAGTTACCAACCACCCTGTATAATGTACAGTATCGGAATAAAATAAAATAAGATTCAGGGAAGAATATTTCAACGAATTCGTTTGAAGTGTTAATTTGTTCGAAGGAAACGAATCAAATAAGTAAAATGTATTGAAATTATTTAAAACTGAGATTACAAGATGACCAATAACAGAACAGAAAACAAAACAGTTTTCCAATTTCTGCGTCTGTAGGGAAGGAAGTTTGTGGAAGAGCGTCAGTGTTAATGAACAGAAACCTCCTGTTCGAGCGTTCCCGGGGGAGACTAGGTTAATGGTTATGGTTAATGTTAATACATTGCACAGAGTAGGTCTCATCTCGAGACTTTCTCTCGAGCCGAACCGCCACGCTGCTGTATATTTACTTAAATCAAAATAATGTCGAATAAATTGCCCGGAGCTGTCTATTGCTCTTGGAAAGTTGTTCGTTTTGATTCGTTTCGTTTCTCTATTGCAACCTGCGATAGAAACAATATTGCCGACCATTTTGATGCTCGATCCGAGTTCGAAACTACAAACCTCGACAATTACGATCTCTTGTAGTTTCAGTCGTTGTTACGTCGCGTGAGACAAATCGCACGCCATCCCTCGTCTTTATAACATTAATCTTATAACGTAATCTTTATAACTTAATCTTATTATCTTGCAGGAATCTTTAATCCTGCAAGTATTGTCGGTTTATGGATGGTCCTTAGAACAGTCCTTAGGTTTATTGTGCGCTCTTACAAATTATGGAGAAAGCGGGTAGTGATCTAACGGTAAAAGCGGGTTTTCCCGTGAACAATGTCATACACGAACCACGTTGGTAGAAGGCTTCATCCACCTATTCTCATTCATTAACGTTGGTCAGTTATGATGGGCATTACCCTCACTTTCCTAATGAAAAGTGTGACCAACGAATCCGCTTTCTTCATACAACAAACACGCCGACCCCGAGCTCTCCTCCGTAATAACACGAGAACGAACTTCACTTGTTCTTTGCACTTGAGCTACAACTACAGAACAGTCACCACATCTCTAGACTTGTTCCACAGTAACAGTCAGTAACAAATCGAGTAACAAATCGAGTAACAAATCGAGTAACAAATCGAGTAACAAATCGAGTAACAAATCGAGTAACAAATCGAGTAACAAATCGAGTAACAAATCGAGTAACAACTCGAGTAACAGATCGAGTAACAATCGAGTAACAGTCTGAGTTAGTAAAAAGTCAGTCATCACAGTCGCCAAATCGAAGACAGTCAATCGATAGAAGTCATATCATCACCAACACGAAAAGAGTCTCAGGCCGTACTCACTCGTAGTTTGGCAGTCAACATACACACAATTGCATCCAATATTGAAGTTACTTAATTGTTGGAAATATATATATCATAACCTGTTAAAATCAGCGTTATACTGACTCAGCCTATTATCCTAATGGAAATAGGGGATCGATCTATTTGTGGCGTCAATTATTCAAATCGTAACGGGAATTTACGACTCCCGTTGACGCGCTTCTTCGAGATCGCGTCTCTCCGCAAACGGTCGAAACAGTCGTCTTCGTTACTTTTCCGCAGTCTTGGAATCGTCAACTTGGTAAGTTCAGTTAATGATTTCGACGAAGAGGTTTCGAACTCACAGGCGTAATACCTACATTTTACAATAGAGAAATACGGTAGAGCTTCGTTTCGACTAGTCAAGTACCTAATTCAAATAACTTCACTTGTGTTCGTATAAATTAAGTAGTAATTTAAATTATAGTCAACCGATTGCCAGATTATCGCCTAATTAACAGAAAGTATAAGATGAACTTATTACTCGATTTAACAATACAAATGGATGTGATTTACGAATGAAAAACAAGAATCTCCAAAACAGGAAACAAAGTTGCCGCAGCATTACTTCAATTATATCAGCTATTTAGTTCTTTCTTTCCAAGAGAATAATTTTTGACAAAATTCGCGCTTAAAATTTAAAAGTTATCGGGCAACTTACTACATACATACGTACGTAAAAGTAAAGTGTAGAGAGAGAGAGAGAGAGAGAGAGAGAGAGAAGCTACTCGATAGAAAATCACTTGTCACGTAAAAAACTTTGAACGCGAATAACGCAAACAACAAGATAAAAGTAAAAAGCGAAGCATAAAATAATGATTCTCGTTGTTTCGATAAAGTTTTTACTGACATTTATCGTATCAGAAGCCTAGACTAAAGTCAGTCTAGCTAGAAGACGAAATATCTTTTTGCGTCAGTTACGGCTTCATGTTGACTAAAATATGTTGTATGCCTGTATGTATATGTAATATGAATTAAGATTGTAACTTATGTGTATGTATATTTATATGTACTAGCTGGAAAAATCAATTATTTTTACGATGATATCGAATCACCGTTATGATGTAAACAGTGAGATTAACATAAAAACAGGTAATGTAAAAATAATTAATCTATATAACAATAATGGACTGTTGTTTAAATAAGTATGTACGTAATTGTATTACAAAAGAAAAATATTTCAATTTCCGTATTTCTTTAGATTAGAAATAGAGTAAACATAAAGAGAATAATCTCACATCAATTTATGTTTTACGATAAATATACATTTACCACGTGACTATTGCCAAACATGTAACTTTCCCTGTGCAGAGAAATACGTTGGAAAGATTTGAATAAAATACGAAACAACGCAACGTATCGTGTGCAATTAAAGACGCTATACTAAAAGCACAAAAAAAAGAGAAAGGAGAAAAGAGAAAAAAAGGAAAACGAAAAGAAAGGATACAGAACAACCTTACAGACTTCTAGAACTGACCCAAATCGACAGCCAGTTTCAAAGAATTTCCAGCAAACTTTCTCGTAAACTCGTAAAATTATAACGATTCATTGACGTCACCAGAGAATTTCGTTTGTTTTTGTCTTCAGAAACAGAATAAGAACATGCTACAAGCGGATTTATTTAGCTTATAGTCGCTTTGTCGCGTGCAAACAATCTATATATATATATATATATATATATATATATATATATATATATATATATATAATATGTACAATAATATATATGTGCAAGTATGTATGTATTATACATAATATAAAGAGTGTACAACGCATCTGGTACAAATCATAACATCAAATAAAAGTTAAAGCGGTAGAAGATAAACAAAATTTCGTTAGGGAAAAGTAAATGATGCATCTCAAATCTTGAAAATGGAGGCTTTTTAAAGATTTCAAACGCAACTGTGTTTTTTTAAGTGCAAACACTACGTATTTATCATTTCAATTCAACACTTATAATTTACAATTTATAAAATCACGCTTCAAATATTCTGCCTCCTTGCCGGCACTTTATTTAACTCTTGAACCATTGTACAACATCTTGGTAAAGTCCAACCATTTTCGATGCGATTCTATTAAGCTGCGTTTTCATCGAATTCTGGGATTACGGTAGTATACTGATTATAATTATTCGGATACTGATTGTCCAAAGATGGACTTCTAAGTTGTCGATTATTGGAATACGTAATCAAAAATTCTTCGATTCTTCAGACATGGAAATATTGTTAAAATGTGGTTAAAATAATTGAGCAGATATTACTTGTTATCGATTTCTGAGATCAAATCGACTTTTTTCTGCCGCATGCGACATTCTTGTCCCTTTTTTAGGGAGTCATTACAATTTCGTCGGTGATTTACCAAGCTAAGGGACGTTTGTTCCAGTCAAAATACAACTTATTCGAGAAACCATTGCCTCAGAGAGACAAAGACAGAGACAGAGACAGAGACAGAGAATATTTGGAAGATAGGAAACGGTACTTGAAAAATACCTTTCCAGCACGACCAGACGAAGAGGGAAAATCAATTTCTGTCCTCGTAAAATTTCCTGGAACGTATCCAATTAAAGGAAGGTCACAGAGAATCGGTTGATTTTTCTTAAAGAAAAAGCGCGAATAAAAAGTCGAATCTCTGCGAGTCACCAAACAGAAACATCCGAGAAAACTAAGTCCCGTTATCAGGATGGATAACGGTGACAATAAGCGGCCTTTGTCTGGACATTTCGCAGTCTCACTCCGAGATCTACTCTACCATTTATTAATCTGCCCTACTCAAATCAAATATGTATAAAGTTTCATGTAACGATCAACGGTTACTAGAAGAAACGATTATTGTTTCAACCTTGACTTGGTTTCGTTATTCGAAACCAACTTCAAAGTATACATATGTATAGCAAAGGTATGACGACGATCCCTCAATTGATATCGCACATGCGTACGTATATTTAATTTCCCTTACGCATTTCTTTTTGATGGTGGTAATAAGCATTCCATTATTTGTCACAAATAACTACTACTACTCGTTTACCTACATATCCACGTCACTCCTTACTGTTTTCCGATATTCAAGAAAAAGAATTTCATTAACTACGAGTAATGTAGATATACACCAGCCATCGCTGTTTGTCTTTTATACTGTTTGGTCAAATGTAATTGTACGTCTTTCAAAACAGGTTCTATCCAAAAAATTTGCAGAAAATCTCGCAGTGAAATATTTGTTTTTGCGGATCAACATAAAACGTCATTTTAAAAATAGATCGAAAATTATGCGGTTGTGATCTCAAGAACGGAAACGAATTGGAGAAATTTTAGCTTTGTGAAAATGCATTTTTCTCGGATATACAATATATTATATGTATGTACATATAATATATAGAAAAGCACTTGGCACAAGATTTCAAATTATCCTTTTTCGTGCAGATTAGTTAACAAGAAATTCGATCAAACCGAAAGTAGTAATGTACGACGTTACGTGGCATGGCAGTAGCTAATGACGAATAACATCGCGCAAGATGATAAAGTATAAAGCAGAAAGAAGGAAATCTGGATAAAAGAAAATATTCATTTATCGCCTATTACAATGATCGAAAAACTGTATACTCGAATATTTAAAGTTAGAAAATAGACAAATATTATCTAACGATCGTTTCAACAATTCGATCGCGCAAGTCTTCAAGATTGACTAAAGCTGAAATGAGTTATCGCGTCGTTCGAACGAATTGATTTTTATTATTAATAATTCGCCATTTACACCCCACGTAAGCCCATGACCTATTACGAACCCTTCTTGTCTCTTATTTGCGTCACCTGTCTATTTTACTTTATGTAACCTATGTTACTGCAAAATCGATCTACCGTCAGTTTATTTTTATACAAATAAAGCGACATCTTCTCTGCCCGAAACTAATTATAAGAAGTCCAACTGATATCATATAACTTTATATCATCGGTATTTGTGTCTATATAACATTGTGTCATGGAATTTCTCCTAGAATGCATCGAAAGAATAATTTCTATTTTATTTAATAAATAAATAAATTTTATTTATGCGTACAAGTATATTTATCCTTAATACTGGACATAACTACCATATCATTGTATTTTATCCAATATGATGATACTCAAACGTGATTAGTGATTAGTGATTAGTGATTAGTGATTAGTGATTAGTGATTTTCAAAGGAATCAAACAAGCAAGAATTCCAAAGCTATAAAATAGAAAATAGAACAATCGCAAGTGCAATTGAGAAAATAGAATTTTGCTCAAGTATTATATAAAGGCAGAGGATATTATATTATGTATGTATAAAGAATAGAGAGAACATGGATTTCATTGACGCTCGGTGTACGGTCTCGCGTTTCTCACGCTCTTATTCTTTAGTAACTGTTGTAAGTTGTAATTTGTAACGATTCCGGCATAGCATTGCGAAAGGAGATCCAAGTTGGTTCCTTTCGGCGAGGAAAAAGCAGCATTGAATGTTGTCGATGTAATCGATTGTTAGAGTTGGAAACAACATATACAAAGAGTAACAATAAACGGGTCGACGGGGATTATTTAACTAACGGTAACGGTATGAATGGATCGCCATCGTCATCGCCATCGCCATCGCCAACGCCATCACCATCGCTCGTTCGACGCTATGGTCAAGCTCACCGAACTGGTCTAATTGTCGTGAAAATGTTTACAGGAAATCACGCGATAAAATCTTTCGCTTCACGCTATGTCGCATAGAGTTACTATATGAGTTTCAGATTCTCCATCCCGATCAATTGCGAATGTTCAGTTGAAATAGAAGAATTACGTTATACGATATACTACATTGACTCATTAAGATAATGCAACACCTAACACAGAAAGCTTTCATTGATTTATCATAATTACATTGGTAACATTTGAAACTAATGCAAGAATATATACAAAATGTACACACGGTTCTAAGTTTAAATTATGACTAATAAATATCACTCATTTTTTCATACAACTATTTACTACCCTCTTTCCCAATGTTACAATCGTGCAAGTTTCGTTCAAGCAAACGGATATTATTGAAAAAGAGATTACTTGCAAACGCAAGAAAATATTAACTTTTAGCATAATTTAGCGAAATTATAACGAAAGATAGGTCAAATTATCTCTATAATCTATAACATAAGAAGAAATAGCTAAAGAAGTATTGAATGTGATCAAAACGCTCTGATGACAATGAACATAATCAAAATGCTTGTAATAACAATGAAGTGATTTTGAAGCGGTAATCAGAAAAAAAATTTTACTTCCGTCAATGCTATCAGAAGTCAGAACACACCTGTCGAATCGTGGTGTTTCTTCGAGTCTGTCCAAGTGGAAACAGCAGAAATGCTAAAGGAAAAGGACCAACTACGACAGACGGAAAAATATCAATTTCCTGATTTATGTCGTTGCGTCATCGTATCGGTTCCTCGCAACGTTTGCATTCCCAATTACCTGTGTTCCTCCCTTCTTCTCTTTCCTTTCTCTTCTCCCTCACTCCACTATATATAATATATACATACACAGACTTATTCATCCAATGATTCAACTGGTAATCACCTGCATAACCTACCAAGAATTGAATTAATTCCGAAAGATAACCTGACACGAGTTTCTATCCTCTAACATCTCTTCTCGATCTCAAAATAAAATATCCTGCATATACATACGTAAGTATGTATGTATTGATTAATGGGGAAAAGGTTATATTTGGAATATTTAACATTTCCATTTTCCACATACATTTGGAGGCAAAGCAAACTTTCTTCTCACTTTTTCAAATGCATATATATATATATATATATATATATATATATATATATATATATAAAATTTTTATTCTATATATATATATATATATAATTTTTTTTTTAATTTTTCCATCGAGACAACGATCTACAGTGAGATCCGTTATAACGTACCGAACACGTACCGAGCGAAAATTCAAAGTCGATTTTCTCGAAAACAAAGCCTCAAACGAAAAATTTTTATTCTATATTTTCGACTTCTTTTTTCGCGTAGAATCACCCCCTTTCCGCTTGTACAACCAGTTACCAACCACCCTGTATATACATACATACATTTATTTATACATACATATATATATATACATATATGCATACATACATATATGCTGACTTATAACAGATGTAAATATGTACATACGAGTATAATAACATTGTATCCATCTTTTAGCAGACTATTATTGGGTCATTTGAATTCAAATAATCTTGTATCTGCTATAATTTCCAAACGACATTTTTTCATCCTTGTTATTCCCTCGAAATGTTTCCTTTTGATAAAATCAGTCAACAGTGTAGCACTGTAGCATGCAATTTTAAGTCGTTCTCTTGTATCTACGTAAAGTTAAATATCTTTTTTGCAAACATTTCATCATTTTCCTTATAATAGCCGTGATATATGTATAAAATCGTGATTGATAGTTGTTCCGTTCGCTCCTTTATACACACATATGAAACAAGAAAGTGAGAATATTGACTTGCGCGTGACATTAGATACGAGTCTCTGAAATTTTGTCTGCATAAATAAGGTATGACTTATGAAAGTTATGACAAAAACATATCTTGAAAACTGACACATAATAAATTGGCTTCTTTGAAACCAACACACGTATGTTAAACATGAAGAATATAGAAAATACAGAATATAGTAAATTGTGAGTTTCCAAGTTTTCATTTTGCAAATAGTGTCATTTTCTACTCTATTTTTAACATTATTTACACACTACTTTAAATTCTTACGATTAGTTGAATAAACAAATCTTAACTGAACACTGGTTTCATATAAAAAAGATAAAGGTATTATTTCAGATATCGGTATCAGGTAATTTTTAAAGCACAGTAAAACAGAAAAATAATTTCTCCACGATGCATTGTCTTGAGGTACAGAAAGAGAGAAATAATTGAAAATCACAGTAATGATTATGGTTGGAATTGGAAAGAAGAAGAAAACAAGAACGGTTTAACAAGTTTTATTTCCGAGGGATCTGTGAGAGAGCAGTGTCTTTGATCGTGCCACGAACAAAGGAAAGGACCTGAGATCTGGCAACAAGGGAAACCTTTCGAAAAAGACCATAGTAGCGATGATGGCAGTAGCGCTGAGCGGAACGGCAGCGGTGGCCAAGCACGGTGCCTCCACCCTCCAAAAAACATCTGTCGGGTTGGAGTCGAACACACAGGCACACAGGACACGCCCGCATGAGCGCTCGTTCGAACTTTCTCTACCAGCACCGGCTGTGCCCTGTGCTCCACGAAAAATACCATCGTTTCCTAAATACTAATCACCGAAAAACCTATAGCATTTAGAAAATACAAGTAAACTGGATACGTCATTTTTGTGAATCTCCTACGGCAGAATCCTGCAAAATTACAGGTTCTCTGAAACGACGTGTGATTTCTGTACCGTTATATACAATAATACAAACATTTAGGTACTTCGATATTTCATAGATAAATGATATGAGATCCTGATTCATTTTCTTTTCTCTTTTCTTAGCAGTTTTCTTAGCAAACTAAATAAATCAGCTGCGGATATTTATAGAACTTCAGATTTTCGTAAATAAGATTACAGAAATACAACTTAAATATGGATTCGTTTCATGTACTGAATATTATTATAAGTGGTACATGTCAGATATTTTATGTACTCCTACATAATATATGTATTTATGTACATACATTCGTACATCTTTAAATTTCCTATTAAATTCATGGAAATCTGCAATTTATAAAATGAAATTAATCTTTTTAATCCTGCATACGGAATAAAAGAAAATTACATAATCAGAATAAATTAGGATTCTTAAACAAACGTTTTGTTACGTCCCGTGACCCTACCATATACTATAATCCATCCTTCGGTCAAGATGGCTACCAACTGTTTAAACATATTTACTCGGATCCGCAATAATCTTAACACGTTGGTCGCCACGTCACCCATATCTGGGAGACGGGCATGCTTCCGTGGGGGCCCGTTGCCCAAATATAGGTGACGCTCTTCTTGTTCGAGTTAATTAAATATAGGATATTATATATAGGATATAGAAAATAAAAGGATTAAAAACACATTATACCATACTTTTTATTAATTTATAATCTGGATAAAATATTACATTATGTTATGTCGCATGGTATTTGTTAAAATATTCCAAACACATTTGGGATGATTTCGGACACTTCGAACAATATGTTATAGTTTTTTTTTACATTTTTTCTCACTTCTTGGCGTGCGAAAGTTTGCCTCTTCTTCTCGTAACATAGAGCGCATATCCTTCTTATAAGCTTGCCTTGCTGATTCTTACGAATCTCCAAATGGTGGGACACCTTCTTCGTTTTCTTCCGATGATTGTCGAACACAGTATTTTCTGAGGATACATCGGACCATTCGGAAACGAGAATTTCCCGAAATTTTCCCGTATTTTTCTGTTTGTGGCTGTTTGGTACACAATATGAGCATTTACTATAGTTGTTCCTAAGAGTAAATGTAGTGCTAATTTCCGATACCACTTGATGCTTTTCCGTATCGTAGTGACATATGAGACCATCTGGTCACTTCTGTCGATACTAGTTTTTCCATTATTGTATACAATTACCGCCAAAGGTTTCTCTTTCGGAGGACGTCCGCGATATGTAGAATTCGAACTTGAAATCATAATGGGTGCATGTTTTGTTGATAATATTCTAACATCTCGAACATCTCTCCGTTTGAGCATCACAATACCGTTCTTATCTTCTACCGTGCTATCATTTCACCTTTCTTCAACTGGTACGACATTATGAAATTGGACATATATCTTTTGTTGTACTGTACAGTTCCAACGACATGCGTCCTAAAATTTAAAAATTTGACTGCTAACTGATAGCTCGTATAAAAGTTGTCGACGAACTAAATTCGTCCTTCATTTAGCAATTTATCTGCAAATTCAATGCAGACGTTTTCAGCTGTGCCAACTTGCTTACTTCCAGTGATATCTCGTCCGGAATATACTTTTGCAGACCATGTGTAACCTTCGGTGGAACACAGTTTGAATAGTTTTATACCATACTTATGTGATTTCGTCAGTATGTATTGCCGGAAAGTTAGTCGTCCCCTCCAAGAAACCATTGTCTCGTCGATTACAATATTTTCGCCTGGTGAAAATTTTTTTGGTAATTGTCTATCAATATGTTTATAAGTGGTAAAACTTTTCCAAGTCTATAGTTTCGTTATTTGCAAAATGCAAGTTTGCTAATAGCAATTCAAAACGATTACGGGACATTCTGCTGCGTGGAAATGAAAAGTTGTAAATAGGGTTCGTTGATAAATTATTCTTATATTTTTTTATTACCTTTTAACATAGTTGAATTAGTATAGTTAAAGTCAGTATAGTTTCCATTCCATTAATTTCCTTTTAACGAATTATAGCTCTGAATTTTACTAGAATATACAACTTTCATCGTTTACATAAAATTTTGTTCAACTTGGACAAAACATATTTACAGAAATTAAAATAAAAAGCAAGACTAATTTCTTTGTATTTTTACAGTCCATTTGTCTTCAATAAAGTATTGTCCTACCCTTATATTTTCTATTCTTATATTTACTCAAAGTAAAAAATTTGGGAAATTATAAAAATGTATGATATGTATGTAATAATAATCTGAAAATATGATAGCAAGTATCTTATAAAATTTATAATGTAAATTAAAAAGTCGTATATATATTTGTTTCCCTTACTTTGCATTAGTGCAGAATATTTATCTTGTTTCTTATTGATGGTTATAAGCTTCGCAGTTAACTTCATCGAAGAATTATAGCTGACGTGTGATAAAAAAAGAGAAATAGGAAATAAGCACTATCAAGCAATCGACAGAGGCTGCTAAATGACATGAATATGACAGGAAGTGGTGCCTCCACTCGATTTCTTGTGGGTCAGGAGCGTGGGTAGAAGGTAGAACCAAGTAACTGGAGCGCCCCTCCTACTCCTACAAACCTGCCCCTCCTCATTTCTACTTTCACCCTTCCTTACCGATCCTTCTGCGCTTATCCAGCTCTGTAAATGTAAGATACATAATACTAAAAAACATCTGCTGTACGTTCGTTTATCAAGAGCGAATATCCATACAAAACTATTTATAACTGAACTACATAGGAAAGATTTCTGAAACATCATTAATGTCTATTGGTAAGAATAATATTTTTAAAATAACATTGAAATACCATCACAGCTATGATATAGTGTGCGATTGTACATATAAATGTTAATTATCAAATAGAGAAATAATGAACTTTGCTTGTACTTATATGTTTACTTAGCTTCTAAACTTACTAACTTCACTTGAATTTAATAATGTGAAATTTCCCTTGAAATTTAAATTACCTTAGAAAAAGTATGTGAAAAAATGACATCACAAATAAATAAGAGAATATACAAAAAAAGGAGATTAAACATGTTCTATTACTTTATCCATTATTTAAATAGAATTGCTTGTTTATAAAATTAGATAACAAAATTGTACTCTCTTTTTTAACCTCGACCTCCTTTCCAACAACACATGAAATCGAGTATAAGAATAGAATATAATATCTGTGTAAATTACAAAAGAAAAAGCTTTTGGAAACAATGAAATTTTCGTGCACGAACCTTTGTCCTTTCGTAAATATTTGTAAATAAAAAATCAAGATATTATTGCATCGTTGTGCAATTTGCGTACCATGTAACATGCTGTAACATCTGTCAGGACTTTTCAGATTGTAGATACTCCTACAATATAGCTTCGAACAACGGGACGGACATCCATGTTTCGGACAACATTTGAGCTTTGCCTGCTCAATACACGCTTGCACACATCAGTTTCCATTCAACTTTCCACAGTTTCACCTTTTCATTCTGGTTATTTAAAAAAAAAGAAAACTAATCGAAAAGATTTTACTGATTGTAGGTATGCAATAGTAATATAACTGAGATGTATAATAGGTCGTGATAGGGCCTAGGGCTGGTGTGTGGAGGCCGGCTGAGATAGATAAGGTTCTGCTGCGGGTGCAGATGTCGCTGCTGTTTTTCTTCCACTTTTGATGCGTAGAAGAAAAATCGGAATTCGGGATTCGAAGTTCGAGATTCGAACCCGGCTCCCGTACGTTCGTAACCTAAGGCGCTAACCACTGCTTTTTTTTTTTTTTTTAAAGTTTATTTACCAAGATACAATTTTTAATACATATTGGGTATTCACAATAAACTATGAATTTCGATAAGATGTGTTAGGCAAAAGTACCGATACGCGACGGTACGACGTAGCCATTCTATATTATGTGTCGGCGTTTTACATTTTTTGTATTTTAAATCTATTCTTTGGATTTAAGCCGATGGGAAGCGGAGCTTTTATGTAATTTTGTTTTTGATTGATTTTTTTGTCCTGAAAACTTGGTCGCAAAACAGGACGCTTCGGGCGCTAACCACTGCGCTGCTGTCGTTCGACACTAGCTGGTGTCGAGTGGTGGTATTTGCTGTCAAGTGCCGCCACATAACTTAAACATAATAATATTCTCCTAATCTTTTACAACGCCGTTTTTATGCGTATACCGCATAGTAAACTTTACGTGATTGTTTGAGTAGTTACATTTTTATTTTTATCTCTCACAGTAGTAGTAACGCAAACAAAACCAACCACCACAGGTGATCTACTGTTACATGAATAACCTAGCTTAATCATCTCTTAAATTTTATATTTTTTTGGTGATATGGTAAGAAAACAATATCAGAGGAAAACATTATTTAGTTTCGAAAGACTAAATATTATGGTAAGCATATTTTTTTTAAATGGTAAGTACTACATATTAGTAGCATCATTATATGTATTTCTAATATAGAAATACTTGTAAAATGAAATTCATGGGAATCTCTTATTGAAAAAATCATATCATTTTTATATTTAATGTTTTATTTTTTACGAAATGTAACGCCTATACTCTTTACATAAATTAATTATGTAAGAATATTTTTGAAAAACAAATTTTTTAATAGAAAATTCATAATAATTTCGTAAACTGGATACGTCTATATAAGTAAATCTCATTGACATCGAAAAAATCATATCATTCATCAATTTCCCATTAATTTATACAGTTTTTTAATAAAACTCACTTGTGAAATTCGCTAGAAATTAATCAAAGTGACTTATGATGGTATATATACATGTACGTGTATAAGTAACTTTCAAGTTACTTGGCGATACACGTATGTACATTGTACATACATATATAAATACATAGACGGTTATAAAGACTGAGAATGATATTAAACAGCGCGGACGAAGCATATTTAATAATGACGAGCAACTTCTACAAGTCACCGGTATAATGTAGAGCTTGTTCTACTCCTGTTTTATCTCATTGCAACCGGTTTATGAAGAAATTACGCATGGCATTAGCCATTTACAGAACAAAATGAGAGTGCGCGGCGTCGTACGTACCTATATTCAATCAGCTGCATTCTTCTGTTTCGTAAACTCGAGAAGATACGTTCTATATTTCCTATTCCGATTTCCAATAAATTCTGGGAAATTATTACGTAGTATTTATGTATATTGATAAAGGATTCTATATATTATATATTATATATTATATATATATATATATATATATATATATATATATATATATATACACATATATATGTTGCAATAAGTTGTATTAAAAAGTTTTATATATATACACACACACATATTATGTAGATACTTGAATACTCTGTATATCTACAATATTGATATTTGTCAGAGAAAATTTTCTTTTATTATTTTTATTAACTTTTTCATAAAATAAAGCGAAATAAAACAAATTAGGTGGCAGAAAATTGATAATCAATATACCTATAAACAAATTCTTAATGTATCGAACTCAAATATAACAAGATTATATTACATATAATACTCAATATGTAGATATATGTTCCTCATTTCGTCATTCCAAGCAGATGTTATATTACTATTGTCAAAAATGAATTTTTATGAGTATACATAGTATATAGTGTGCGTTCAGTTACATTCAAATTAAGAGCGGCAGCTGATATCGTTACGAGAGATCGCTTATTGCATTACACGCTCCAGGTGTTTGGTAAAGCTTATCACTATGTTCTAAGAGTCAAAAAATAGGACGCTGTCACATCGATTCTATGTCAGTTTATGAGTTTGTTATTAACCTACTTATTATATACATATTACATCCCTAGTGCACAACTTGAACAAGAAGCACAACCTCGATTCACTTTATGCTACATACCGTAGTAAATAATAAATGTTTATTTTAGAAAACAATTGATGAACAATTTAGAATAATACGCATTATTTATACGAATTTATAATAAGATACACGTTAAATATTACGCATATTCATTCAGCTGGTAGTATCTACATAAACTGGAAAAATTTATTCTTAAATTGATTGTGAGTATATTTAGTTAGCAAACACTAACCTATTAGACGCAATGAGTTCCGTTTCTACTTGAATTTTTCTCGATTTTGTTTTTTCTCTTGGAAACTAAGCAGGAAGAGGTTCTTGATAGCAATGACGATAGAATTTTAATGCTACGGTATTTTAAAGAGATTTGACAACTTCTCCAATTATGAATCGCGCTCGGTATTGATGTGATCCTGCACAAGTAAACAAGATATAATTAAACATCAAAGGCTGGTGGTTATACTAGGCTGATGAGCGACCGGAACAGAAGCGCAAATCTCTTCATATTTATAATAGTATAGGTATACTATACTAGATAGGACGTTTTCTAAGAGCGCACCTTTTGAATAAGTGGTAGAATTACGTGGGACGAGAGTCTCTGTACGCGTGAATGATCGCGGCTCGACTCGACTCGTGGTAAAAAGAGATACGATAAAAAGAGAGACGCGGTGAAGGGACAAGCAGCAGGGAACAAATAAAAGTAGACTGTAGAGTGCAGAGTTGCAGAGACAGCTGGTCGCTAGGGCTCTATCTCCCCAGAGAATAGAAAGAGACATAGCGCACGGCACGGTGACGGCGAACAACAAGCCTATATGACGCACGCACGGATGCACACACAGTCTGAACATGAGCGCGCACATGCGCATCGACTACCACCTACCTTCCTTCCTATATTCTGACTCTGGCCAACTTCGTGACCATCGTTCCATGACACACCAGGAACCAGTACTACTTATATATACCAGCGATCGTGAAAATTCACTGAATTCACTCACTGTCATTCTCATTCAGATCAGTTTTTCTCCGTTGCTCCACCAACCAAACATAGAACTTCATCTTTTCAAAACGCGAACTATTAAGTCAAAATTAAACGAAGATTATAAGATTTCATTACGTAGAGTAAGACTTGGTTATTATCGCTTATATTATAAAGAAATATGCAATATTGTTTCGAAGTAACTAACTACTAACAATACGCATATTAGCATTAAGATAAAATGCGTTCAGTTAGTATTCAAAGGAACTAGTATTCGAAACAATAAAGGATATAGTTCAAATAATAAAGTAAATGTTCACTACAAATAACTTCTAATGTATATGATTCTTATTAATTAGTGCTTTCTCTTGTAAAATAGTATGAAATGTTTAAGTACACGGTACGTGTAGAACATATATTACTCTGCGCATACAAACAGCATACACGACATTGTCATGTATCTCTAATTATATGGCTCTTCGCAACAGGAAAATAATATACAGGGTGGTTGGTAACTGGTGGTACAAGCGGAAGGGGGGTGATTCTACGAGAAAAAAGAAATCGAAAATATAAAATAAAAATTTTTCGTTTGAGGCTTTGTTTTTGAGAAAATCGACTTTGAATTTTCGCTCGGTACGCGTGCGGTACGTTATAACGGATCTCACTGTAGATCGTTGTCTCGATGAAAAAATTTAAAAAAAGAAGAAAAAAAAATCTTTTTTCGCGTAGAATCACCCCCTTTCCGCTTGTACCACCAGTTACCAACCACCCTGTATATATAAACATTTCCTAGTTTTCCATGTATGTTGATTACCCGTTAATTAAAACTAAATATTACAATTCTGTGTTATATATATCATAATATTTCAAGTTTCATAAATCATTATTCGCTAAACATACATAAATCTCCCTTTATTAGATTAAAATCATGCAAAAAAGAATTTTAACGTAACACTTGTTTAGACTTTAGATAGTACAAGCGATAAAATCTAACAACGTAAACAGAAAATATACATCTGTGATTATTTCGTGAGATATAACATAACAATGGTGAAAAATAGTAGCAGCCAAGTTATGCTTTTGCCATAACCATGCTGTAACCATTTTCGTTATAGGACCGGTGGAGCCTACCGTTGTTATATCATCTTGCCATTTTTTTTCTCAATATCATTGACTTCATGGTTCTAAATGCTTTAAGATTTTATATTAATGTGTATGTCTAAACGTTAAACATACTAATTTACACTGCTATCGTATGTCTGGTATTAAAATTAAAACTGTCTAAGTAGTATACGCTATAATAGCATAGTGTATAGACAAACCACTAATACAATAGGTGTCTTAAAAGTAAGTTAGCTTTCGATTGTTGTATGGTTTCCATTTCCATCGCTTTAAGAGCTTAAAACTTAGAATTTAAAATCCATGACGCCTTGAAAATTGAAAAAGTCGTTTAGCAGAATTTTCTTTTCTTTCTTTCCTTTTGTTTGAGCAAGAAACATCAAGAACAACAACAAGAAAAACACGAGAGAGAACGAGGCCGCACACCGCACCACAGGATGAGAAACGGCGTAGTGAAACGAGGTCGAATTGCGAGGTCGAAAGAGCTTCTTTTATCGCCCTTCCTTTGAAAACACATATTATGTACTCTTGCTCGTATACGCACTTTGAGTTCAAGTTGAGTTTAATTTCACGTTCTTCCTATCTTTTATTTATTTTAACTTGGAACCAATTTTACCAAACAAAAATGCTTATAACTATAATCATAATTATAATAATTGTAATAAGTATATAGTTTGTAAAAACTGATTATGCAACTAAATGTAAAAACTGATTTTCGTAAATATCGCCATCAAGGTAGTATTTGAACGAACTACATATGTTACTAATTACGTAGTTGAAAAATAGGATGACTTCGATAAAAGAAGGCATACCAATTGAAAAACAAGTATAATGCGTGTAATTAAAATCTTATATGGGCGCAACGAAAACGAGCATAAACAGTTACAGAGACAGAGAAGCAATTAATCGGATGATAAACACACAATTGAAGGTGATAAAAGTGTGTATATACGCTATCAAAATAAAAATGAGAAATACAAGTCCATTTATGTCCAAGGCTAAGGTTTTATCTGCTAGCCTACGTTCAATACGCAGTATATCTGGAATATCTTAAACTATAAATGGATATGATATAAACGAATTATGTATATTATCGACAATTCTCATATTACCTAAAACCACTCGTTATTCTGTGCTAAAAACACCTACAGTTAATGATAAAATTGTATTATGTGATATTATGACACTTTACCGCGTGCTGCGCCGTAACCGACATGGTAGCGTCATTTCTGAGAATTGAAAACCTACTTTGTTGTCTTAGGTCTTAGCCAATAATAGCGAGGAAACCCCGAACCGAAAGAGATTTATAAATTTATCATATACATGCTACAAACAAACCGGTTCTTCGTATGCACCTACTTACTATCTATTCAAAAGCTCGTTTCAATCAAATCGACCACGAATTTTACCACCGCATTCTAATCCGATCACAGAAACAGGCACTCGAAGCTAGTTACTTCGAGAAAGACACAATAAAGAACCACAGGGATAAACTATTATTTTATTCATATATATATGTAACTCAGTTTGTAAAGTGAAATTTAGATAACATTGCGATTGCGATATGCATATATACTACGGTATATAATGTAAAAATACAATACCGCAGAAATTGTAGGAAAATATAAAACGGTCAAAAAAAAGCAATTTTGTTAAACACATATGCGAGTGTTTTATATGCAGCGTGCAACACATTCTTACTTACGTGTGTATATGAATGTATACATATGTAGAGGGGCGCAGCATGGGAAGGCATGGGAAAATTACATAGAAAGACCAGGGTTCACAGCTGGAGGGGAAACTACAGAGTAGATAGAAGGGAACGTCGCGTCATGTCGAGACGCACGTTGGACGCTCCGTTGAAGCGAAGAGAGGCAAGCAGCAGAGTTGAGAATCGGAGGGTTTCGGAAGATGAGTGGGGCACCGCACCGCAGAGTGAAGGGAAAACCAGAGAGGCGAACAGTGAGGCGGCGAGCCAGACCTGCGCTGCCTCTACCGCTTCAGGCTTGAGGGTTAAGGCCCGTTACGCAACGTAATAAAACAGTGAATTTTTTTTTTTAAACGTCGTCTAGGTACAAACCAGTCGGAAACTCGGTACACACTTGTATAACAAATGAAAATTTTCTTGTCATTTGTTTTACACTTATATTTTATTCAATGTCTATTTCATCTACTTATCATCTACTAGTCATCTACTTATTAACATAAATAAATTCTTCAGCAGCTTCATCATTGTTTCAAAATTCAACGTTCTTCATAGTAAAACAATAGTAAGCAATAGCAATATCGCTCAGAATGTATAGGATGTACAATAGAAAGAAGAAAGCAACATTATGTCTGAATACGCAAACAATAGGTCTACGCAAATAATAAATTGTCATGTTTTCGCTTCATAAAGTAGAGAAATTCTGATAACAGTTAACGGTCGTTATCAACTCACAGCGACTTTAAGTTAAAATATTTCAATTCAATCCGTAGATATGTAGGTACTACTAATTGTAAACAAAACCCAAGTATATATATGTACATCAATGCTTCCCGATACTCTTTGTGTGTGCAAGCGTATATCGTATATACAACGTTGCCGAATTTCTATCAAGCAGAGAAAAATGGCCACAGACCAGGCATGGAGGGAAACGGGGAGTAAAAAAAAGTGAACATAGAGAGGGGAGAAAGGGAGAGATAAGAGAAGAGAGTTGGGAAAAGAGAGAGACAGAAGCCAGTGTGTAAGTAAGAGAGACGCGTGAAAGCCTCTGATACAGTGTGCAAAGGAGGGGACAAGGTGAAGAGGAGGATACTCGATTCAGTAGCGTAACTATCATGAAGCAAATATGTATAAGGTATAAAGCAACAGATATATATAATGGAAACTGGTCAATTTGCAGTTCTTGGTAAAATTACGAGACAATGTATCCAAGAAGAAAACATGGGTATAGTATCAAAGTTTAGAAAAGAGAAATTCGAAAATTTAATACAATTGTAAAAACTATTTTTAATTTATTATTTAATTTAAATGTAAATTTACGTATGAATGTAAAAACTATTGAATATAATATAAGCATGATAAAGCAAGACAAAAAGGAAATTGAAAAAAATGTATGAAAACGAACAAAAATATTTTAATTAAGTATATATGTATTATAGTAAAATATTGTAATTAAGTATGTATGTGTAACGTATATAATTATGTATATTAATATTGTCGTGTATAGGAGACTATCTGTGATTAGTATATCAATGTATGTACAAATATTTCTCGCTGTATGTGTTAAAGTAACAAAAATTATGCATTTTGGCAAATCTATAATTTATAACATTAATTTTTAATAATCTCAAAAATATTTTATCGCTATGTATTCATAAACTGTATTGGTATAAAACTAAATGACGATTACAGTCGATTAATAGTTAATAATATCAGCTTGAATAGCTTTTGCAGTCTTTATGTTGTACTGAACATATTATTCAGAAAAATAAAAGTGTATTACTGAAAAGAAGTTCTCGTTTACCCTGCTGCAGCGGGTATTTTTTGTGAAGGCTTGAGAAGGGAATCGAACGACCGTATTTCCCCTCTCTTGATTACGCCACTGGCTCGACCCAGCGAGGCAGCACGGACAACCGGGTGCGCTGTTGCCAAGCGGAAATCACAGACCTACGGCATTTTCTTCTTCCACGAAAAGGAAGACGAAGACATGTATTCGTTTGCCGTGTTGCCTTCTGCATCAACCAAGCTCAAAAACAACCATCTCCATAATTGTGCGTCAATTTATTAATGTTATTTAACAATACTGTCCTCAATATAAACTACCAGTAGTATCGATCGATGTAGTAAACTATCTGTACATCATCTGCACTACCATCACCATCACTAACGTTAATCAATGTTAAAAAATATTTTTGTCGATTAGTCCATGTCCTTTTCAGACACAGCGAGGTAAATATAGGATTATATATAAATATATATATTAATAAATACCAAACATTTTCTTTTATTCAAGATGAACCTCCTGTTTTAATAAGCCTTTCAATCAAATAAGGACGGTACATACATATATATGTACTATAACGATACAGAAATGCTAAAGATTATTGCACTAATTTGTATTCAAAAATCGATATGTGTAATAAGTGAAATTCTGGAATAACCAGAAAATGATTTTAGCATTTACTTTCACTGTTACTACTACAATATCGATAATCGACACGTTTTATAAAAGTCAGAGAAATTGCAATAGATCGACTGGAATGTCATTTTCCAGTATTTCTGCACTAACAATAACAAGTATTTAAATTATCTATCTTTCAATGCACATAATGATCGTTTGATTATAGCGAACTATTTATATACATTGCTAATTTTAAGAATATACTATACATACATGTACTACTTGAAAGGATTAAATAATCATCAAATCAAAAATAGATAAAATATTACAGTTCTGACATTCTCAAGAAATATTGTTTTATATAATACATATTACAAGAATCCATAATATTTGATATTTCAACAATAGAACATCTATAAATATTGTATTGCTGATTATTATAGATAAATTTTATATTTTCACAGATCAATAATATGTACATAGTACTTGAAATATCAGATCCTAAATTAAAATAACTTTTAACTCGCAAAAGATCATTATTAATTTAATTTTATTTTATTTATTATAAATGCGTAACTTTTGCGAAATCTTTCAATTAAGTTAAAAAAAATGTTTAACAGACGTCCATAAATTTATCAAAAGAATTTATATAAACATCTTTTCCTTTGATCAAGTTTTTTGAGGATAGTGCGTACGGAACAAAGTTTCGCAGGAAGTGATTAGAATTTCAACTGCGTAAAACTACTATTTAGACTTCTTGCTACTCATCATCTGATACAAGCTAAATTTAGTGAGAGTAAGGATTTATTTAATGAAAACAAATTCTAACGAACGAAAAAATCAATATCAACTTATATGAATATAATACAATTTCTGCAAAAATTCATAAAAAAGAAAGGTTTGATGAATTAACATTTTTGAACTAACATACATAATTTATTAAGATCTTACTAACAGTTTACAGAATGCTTTTTAAAAACTTATGCAACCAAGTTACACAAAGTTAAAAGTATGAGGTTAAATACAGGATAAATTACATTTCATTATAAATAAGGATCAGAACTAGTTTACTTATCTTTTAAAGTTCGAAATAAAATAATATTACTAAAAATATTATTATTTTATATGCTTTCTGCTCGCTACTCTTCGCATAGAAGAAATAATTGCAAAGCTAAATTTGAAAGTGTACAGATACAAGATTAAATTATTACATGTATTACGATTATTCCTCGATGTTTCAGATACTGCCTGAGAAGTGAAACGCGTGCCTTTTAAAGTAACAGATTAAATATACGCTTTTGTTTAAAAAAGGAAGTATGTTTTGACGATATCCGACTTAACGACCTCGAAAAAATCACGTAAATCACGGTTTTATAAAATTTCTTCGTGATGATTTTCAAGTAAAGGAAAATTAAAGCACCAATGTAAACTATAAAAAGAAGAGCTTGTACGTGAGTGCTTATTCCCTGTTAATGTCGTTAGCGTATCGAGACAAGAATATCGATGGAGCAATACCACAGTGGTCAGTTTCGACAAATCCATGTTGAAAAAAAAGTCAATATGAAATGGAGGTCGATAGCGTGATGACCTCGAAGCCAATCGGGAATTTTACAATGCCGTGGCCTCTCGCACGAAAGATACATGAACATGGTATATATATAAGGATGCTCTGTTGCCACGTCTTGATTCAGTATAGACTACAAACCAATAAAATAAGTTTTCCTCGTGAATCCTTGGCTTTACGCTGCACTATTGATAAATCTTAAGGCAACGTCAACGATATGAGCATATCTCTTTACGTGAACCACTCGCTTTAGTCCTCTCATGAGGCGATCAAAATTAATATATATTATTGTATGTTTGTTATTATTATATATATTATATACATACTATGTATGTATATTCAATTTGGATTGTCCGCGACCACACCAACTTAATTAATAATTAAACTTGTAACATTAAAAATTGAATAGCTTTGGTAGGAAAAATTAATTACAATTTATTTCATTTAAAGAATTACACAATAAAAATATACTTAACTTAAGAAGATCTTTTTCTTAGGTGTTCTCAATTGCATACATGTGACTTAAGAATTAGAAACTACAACGCGAATAACGACTATCAACAGGTTTAAGGACTGGTGCAAATAAATGCTGCAACATGGTATGGTTACGATTCCGCATTAGTGACACTGTACGTTTTAGAAGACTTATATTTCTAATAAGAGAATCATTCACTTGTTTGTATTGCACCATTCGAAGGATGAATCTTCTTAAAATTGTGACGATGTACACAGATCGGGCATGATATGTGATAGAAATATGACAACCACGCGACAAATGTAAAATCGTTCTAGGATCTGTTTTGACAATTACATTTTCAAGGAAATTAGGAAATCACAAATATATCAAATGTATACGATCAACTTTCTGCGAGGTAGAAGATATTAAGACTATATTGTATCGAAAACGAACGATACAAAGAAGAAACAAATAATATTCCGAATTCCTATAGATAAAAACTCATTGTCAGCAATATGTATGTAGAATCTATTTAGATGTTTTTACTCTTCACTAAACTTTTATAAAGATCATCGTCGATGTTTCATGATCTATATCATATAAACATTAAAATTTTGATTGTTACATTAGATTATATTGTTTTGTATGCACGTATGTAATATTATAATTATAAACGTATATAATGTACGCGCACATTAGAGACTTAATTTTTCCACAATCAAATAATAATCTTAACATAGAAAGGGTAAGTCTAACGTGTGCATACGTATATAAGGACATAGATATATCATAAACATAGATAAGGTAAAATTGAGGAGAATACTCCGCAATTTAATTTGTCACTTTATCTCAAATGGAGTAGGTTTTGTATAATTTGTTCATAAAATAAAGAATAAAATGAAAATAAACTCCAGTTTACATGGAAATCCGAGGAAAATATACCAAACTGTTTCGCATGCAAAAGATTAAATTCAAATGGAAACTTTTAAAAAGATGCTATTTGAATTATATTGAATTAAATGAAATTGTATAAAGAGAAAATTGAATGTTTTTTCTAAACCGTTTTAAATTAAACCGTTATTTGTATAATATGTATATGTACATATGTTTTATATGTATATACATATATAACATGTTTATATTTTTCAATTTTACCAATTTCTGTGATTAAACCATAAAGGAACAAAGCTGCTTACACGATCAGTATCTAACTACTCATATGTTCTATGACTACTTTGCTCATGTGTTTGTATTTTACGTATTTATCGCAAACTTAAATATGTAAATACTTGTTCAATTGTGTACATAAAAATATAAAAATATAAATTTGTATAAATATTCACAATCTATAAATAAATATTAGAAAACTTGCATACGAAATTAAAACATGTACATCTGTTAGAGGGCAGCACAAGATAATCAGTTACAGATCAAAAATGAACAAAATGAGCGCTGCGAGCAAACCGGTCGACGTGTTCTTGATACGAAGGTTTTCATGAAGTACAAATTTTATACTTAATGTTTGTTATAATAAAAATTACTCGAATAATATACAAGTTGTACTTAATACAAAATGAAAGCTTACCTTCTTTTTCTGTTTATATGTTGAATACATAGTGAAATTCAAATTGTAACTGCTGTATCCAACCTCTAACAATATAACCGACAGGGTGAAGACTCGAGATTTTAATTCTCAAAAGAAAGTCACTTGTCGCTTCATAGTAATTATGCACTCACTTTTTCGACACTATCACCCCGTAAATTTTTCTTTTTGAAACAAAAATAATAATTTCACAAACACTTTTTCAACGACATATTCAGGAACGAAATTGTCAATCACGGAACAACCGCATGGCATGGCGACCGCGGTTACAACTCGACGTATATGTACAGTGTTTTAAACGATACGTCACATCCTTAATCCTTGATACTATTGGTTGCTTTCAAAAGAGTCAACCAATCAGTTTTGGAAGTTTCTTATTACGCGGGAAAGTAAAGTAAATTCCGTTAGAAATGTTGAAAATACATTTAAGAAGTCAAGCATATGCTTTTTTCTTGACAAGTTTAGATACATATCAACCTAAAGACAAATGTAACACTTTCCTTAGAAGAATTAAATATAATAGTCAAATAAAAAATTATTATCGTATAAATTATATAAAACAATAATGAACACATATACTTCAATTATATGCAGCCGCCATTGCTCCACTATTTAGATCGGATTCAAATTGTCTATTGCTTTAACTGTATTGTATGTATATTATTTATAACATACTTGCGGAAAGAAAATTAGTTTCACTACTTATATGCACATAAGTATATAGCACTATTTATAGTATATATTGTATAGCTAGCTATATTAATCTATAATATATTAATAATCATATTAATATTAATACATATAGAATAAAATCATATTAATTATTTATGTCAAACTAAAAAAACAATACTAATACAAAATAAAAGTTGGACAAACGAAAAAGTATACATATTCTATATATTTGTTTAATGAAAATAAAAGTGGATTTTAATATATAAAAATATACATATCTTGATATATGCACGTATACATATGTACATATATAAAAATATATTAATTCACATATTTCTATACGTAAATAAATGTCAATGCAAATTAAAAAAAAATGCTGTTTTTAAATATTATTGTTCATACATGCTTACATAAGTACATACATGTGTAAGTATGTATATACATATTTACTACACAGGTATATGTAATGACATTTTTATTAGTAGTTATTAGTATTTACAAAAATAGTATTGCATATGCAATGACATTTTTATTAGCAGTTATTAGTATATACAAAGATAACATTTAAATAAATTTTACTTTGTTAATTATGAACAGTAACAACATACAGCATTTTTAAGAAGCACTAAAACGAAATTAATTTATGTAAGTAAATCAATTATTATATTTATTGTTAGATGTAATAAGTGAAAAAAATTAATTGGAAAATTTGGAGTGAATAGGAGGGGCATTCATAGTAACGCGTAACTTTAAAAGATGGCAGCACCTGAATACGCGTACCTCGGCTTGATATGTAGATTATAGAATTTGAAAGCTTTCATGTAAACTTTTTATAATTTATGAAAAATTAACAAATGAAATGAAAATTAAAACGTCCTTATTATTTGAAATACAGGGTGATCTAGGATTAACAGATGTTTATTAAACCTATAACCAAATGATGAATTATTTAAATAATTCGATAGGTGGTGCAGTGACTGGTGATTCTGGTTTACAATTGAACAATGTAGAAATATTATATACTAAAGTGCAAAGAGTTTATATGAAGCCACAAAATAAAGAAGAACGTCAACGTGAGCTGAGGGTTAATGTGGAAAGCCATGCGGGTATTAGTCCTGTATGTCGCAAGGTAGCATACATTTTAATGTTTGCATTAGCCTATAATTTGTTGATATACTAAAGGATAGTTGGAGATATATTTTTATTATTTAATAATATATTGCGTATTTACATTACAGAGTTTATGTGTTTTGTTAGCAGATGACGATGATCCTTGTTTCCTTTATTCCTTATTCATCACAGAAGACGATTTCAAAATTTTGAAATCTCAACAAGGATTATTAGTAGATTTTGATAATTTTGCGACTCAACTAATATATTTATTAGAGCAATGTCAAATACCTGCTACAAATCTATCAAAATCACCACCAAAGTTTTTGTTGTTATTAGCAGAAGAAGGTGGAGAATGGATGTTAAAATTGGTTGAAACAAATAATTTTAAACATTTATGTCATTTGAGCCTAAATATATCACCTGCGAGTGATTCAGATTTGAAAACGCATATGGCCATGAAAATTAAACAGTTGAAAGAAAATATTTTACAACAAAATAGAGATGCACTTGCACTTGAAACAAGATTGAATGACTTATTAAATAAAGTAGAAACAAAAACTAGGGAATTGGACCAATTGGAACAAAAGTATGTAACAGAAAAAAGTCAAATGCAAATACTTTCATCGGAACAAATAGGCCTTGAAAAAGATAAGTATGTAGCAACATTCATATAATTATGTGTGGTCATATATATGAAATATTTATTAAGGATTTCTAAACTTCGATAGGTTTGCCAAAGCACAGTTAGAGTGGCAGTGCCAAGGTGAAAAACAAAAAATAGAAATAGAACGTAGGCATACAGAAATAATAAAACAGCTTCATACTGAACTGGCAGAATTACGTACACAAAATTCAACGTACAAAGATAAGTTATCTCTTCTTGAAGCAACTAATGTGGAACAACTTAAACAGCTGCAAAATCTTGAAAAAGACCTTAATATTACTCAGAGAGATTTGAATCTACTGAAAAAACAAAATTCTAAATTAGATACAGATTATCATGACAGAGATAAAACGGTAAATAGTTTGAGAACAAAAGTTGCTGTACTTGAACAAGAATTAAAAGATAAAGGTATACTTACTACCAAACATACCGAAATGTTAAAAACTGCCAAAGAACAGAAACAGCACCTTGAAGATCTTCTAACTGAAAAAGAAGGTCAGTTACAACGCAAACAAAATTCTTTACGAAATTTAAGTGATGATTTAGTTAAAGCTAATGAAATATTAACAAAATTACAAAACGAACTTGCTTCAACAAAATCTAAATTAAAATTAAGAACCAGTATAGCACTTGAACAAGAAAGGTTATTAGATACTAAACAAAAAGAAGTTGGTCAATTAGAAAACAAAATGGAAAATTTAGTGAAAGAAACAAAAGATGCAAAAACAGAGATTGAAAATTTGAAAGAACAGCTTAAAACTCAACAGAATCAGTTAGAGGAGAAAGAAAAGATAATAAAGAATAATGATAATGGTAATTGAGTATTTTTAATACACTTTATTATAAAATTTTTGATTAATGATGTATACACAGAATAATAATTTTAAATTATTAAATATTATTAGTTATATTATTTCTATTTCTGTAATATTTAATATTTTTATATTTAATATTATCCAGAAAAATAATATTTAGTATTCTATTTTAGTATCTTAAAAGAGATTGCATTATATATTTAATATTATTCTTTTATATTCTTGCAGTAATAAGTTGGTTAAATCGACGATTAGCAGATAGCCAATCTCCACTACAAAATGCTACTGTAACAGCACCAATTACAGTACCATCTTCAACTCATTTAACATTACCTCGAACGAATAAATTAATTAGTAATAAATATGAAACACGTACATCTGCACCCAATTTAGTACAATCGAATGCATTATCTGGATTACCACTGAGAAATCCCATTGTACAAAATCCAAATATTAATCAAACCACACGTATGACAGCACGATCAATGGGTGTTGGTATTACTGATAATACAATGGGCATATCAACGTTTAATAAAAGTGGTCAAATTTCGAGTACTAGTACACCTATGGAACGTATCAATTCTTTGAACAAGTTATCTGGAAATGTCGCAGGTTCGTCTTTGGTACCAGTCGCTGTAGAAAATAATAATTCATCTATACCACCAAATGGTACAAAGATGAAAAGTACAAGTGTCACACTACAGAGTGGATTAAGAAGGGCAGGTTTATCTGATAAGCCAATTTTACCATCTGCATATTTTCCTAAAACATTACATTGATTAAATATACAACAAAGACTATCAGTAGTAATATACATCAAAGTTATGATGCCATATAAAAACATATCAGAATATAATATTATGTATAGTATAAATGGTTATTATTTCAAGTTTAATGTTGAAAAACAGTACAAAATAGTTATGCAAAGCAAATGATGTTAAAACATTTTGAATTTTATATCTAAAGATATTGTTTTTATAAATTTATATGCATGTATTATGAGGAAATGATAGACATACTCATTTCTTATTATCTTTCCTATCTATGTGATTTAATTCGGTGTTTATTGCTAAAAGATAATAATGTAATAAAAATCATAAGAATCTATATTTTTGCAAGTACGTACTTTGCTTCTATATTCGCTAAAAAAAAAAAGTAAATGTTGGGAAGCATAATCATCTCAGATATGATAACAAATAATATAGAATATTAATTACTAATCATCACATGCACATAATATTTTTTAATAACACTGTGTCAATTCATCACTGTTTTTATATAGCTACTTTATCGTCGATTTCAAATTTTAAATCAACAAAATGCTATATAAGGATTCAATTAACATTTTGTCTCAAAATTAAATACTGCTTGTTATTATAGTTCATAAAATCATAATCTTATTCTTTAAATAGGTACCTGGGAAAGCTTTTATCGTACAGATTAAAGTGTGTATATATTGTAGTTGTTACAAATTTTTTAAGCTATGTTAATCTCTAGTAAACTGAATAAATGTATTGAATGATTGGAATGTCTTATGATACAATTAGATTAGCAGGATTTGTTATAAATTTACATTTAGTAAAATTCATGTAATATTGTCTTAAAATAAATGTATATTTTTTATAACTTTGTAATAATAAAAGCGATTTGTACGTATTTTGTATGAGGTATTTTCAGAAATAGTCGTATTTATCAGATGTAGCATAATATTTTTTCAGTATTTCTAAAATAGATAACGAAAATAAGATGTTAATATAAATAAAATGAACTAGAAGCTTCAACAAATTGTACAATTTTTATAAATACTGGGCGTCCTAAAATATTGGCAACAAACTTTAGGAGCATGTAGTACTCATGAGAACAAACAGGAAAGTCTTAATAAACAGGAGTCGAATAATCATTAGTTTCGGAATTACATGATGTTTTTATCAGTAAGACATTATTACCTTTATGGCATACATATGTTCAATACGTTCTCCGTTAGTTTTAATACACACTTCGACATATTTCCTCATAGAAGCGCGCACATGTTGAAAGATCCCCGGCATTTCTCTTACATATCTCTTGGTAGCAGTTTTCGATTCGTTGTATTACCTCATTTACGAAATAACTGGTTTACTATGCACTATTTTTTGTACGCTAAATATTTCGTAATTCCAAAATTAATGGTTTTTCGACCCATGCTCATTAAGACATTTTTGCTTGTTTTGATGATTATTACGTGCTTCTAAAGTTTGTTCTCAACATTTTAAAACACCCTGTATAACAAAAACTGTAAATATATCAAAAATATGTAAGAATAACAAATTAAAGTAATTGTAACATTTTATTATTCAAGAATCTCTTAATATTTGTTTTTCTATTCAATTTTTTATATGGTTATTTGTACAAATTTTGCTTATATATTTTCTTTCAGACATGAAATATTTCTAGTCTACAAGGTATTTGATACATATATTTCAATTTTTTCAATAATACAATAATGAAATTTCACTAAATTTCATATGCTGGTTATATGTATATATATATATACAAAAAATATAATTGCATGTTTTTATGTATCAAATTTTTATTAATGTTTAAAAACATTATGACGACTAAGTTTTATGAGTACACTTGTAAAATATGTATTTGCTGGGTATAAGCCATACTGAAAGAGATTTGTTACATCATATGGATGGATACATATAATAACAGTATTAAATACAATAAATATAAAATAACTTAATAAATGATTGATACATTTTATTACCTTTGTACATAAAATTTTAATAAAATATATATTACATAAATACATGTACATATTTCTTACATACATTCTAAAATCTATCTCAAAAAATTAATAGAACTTGCAACACACTTTTAACATATTGCAGGTATGGAGATGAGAATTTTAAATATTAAATGTACAGAGTTTTCTCTATTAGTTATTACAAATGTAGTACTGAGAAATTATATAAAATAGAAATAACAATTATTTACAAATATAATGCCAATATACACTATTCTTGATTTAAGTGTACACGCGCTATTAGTATTTCTTTAACTAGTGAAAATACCAAAAAATATTTTGTATGAAAGCTGTTGAATTACATACTCGAAAGTTAATGAAATATATAGACCTGTTTTCAAGTGAAACTATACATTTTTATTACTACTATCACCATCTTCTTTAATATTTCAAAATGAATTCAACGAGTATAACGTGTATATTTGAAGAATAATTTGATGAATATCTAACACTTAAACTGGACTTGTTATATACTTATAAAATATTGAATTATTGAACTTCATAAAAGTAAATTTTAATGAAAATATATTCTATCAATAATTAATTTACAAGGAAGAAAATATTATAAACACTTCGTACATAAAAAATAAAAATACGTGATTTATTAAAAATTCTATTTATTAGTTTATATCAACTGAAAATGTTGGTGCATCACTCAGTGACAATTCTGTACATCCCACATCTAAAAGCGGGAGATCCATTCGTTTGCGTCTCCGTTCACACTTTGGACATGGTTTATAAGCATTTAAACATTCTGTGTGAAATACTGCATTACAGGCTCCACACTAAAATTACATAATATTTAATAACTTATTAAACTAGATTTTATTCATTCTTACTATTTTTATACAATTATAATAAAAATATTTACTCACTCTGTATGTAGATTCCATGTCAAAAGGATAAATAACTTTTGGATTATTGCAAATTTCACATATAAAACCTTTCTGACTACAAAGCCAACAATTTATAACATGATTTCTTGCAAATTCTACTACTTTCTGCAGTTGTTGTGCAAGAATTCCATTGGATATATCATAAAGGTCAGAAACAGAATATTGATGAACATGTTCATACAAGTAATCTCTAGGTGCAACTTTTTTCTGTAAGGACTCGATTATAGGTTCACGACATGTAAATAAATAAGCTCTTAATAAATTTAATTGAATTCTTAATGATTGTAATTGTGCCATACTATCTACAGCCATATAAATTCGTGGATTTATGACTTTAAGATCTAGTAGCGTAGGACAATCTTGTAAATATGCTGCAGCCTTATTGCAAACAGGGTAACATTTTAAATCCCAATTATGAATTACTCGTGATGGAATTAGATATTCATTTTGTGACATACAGTTTAAACAATAATAGTTACCAGAGAAAGAGCAAACATGTGCTTTTGAAAAGGTCATACCAATTGCATGGCCACATTCAAAACAACTATAATCTTGTACATCCAAACCTTCCTCTTTGGGAAGTTTGCCCAGTTGTTCGTCAAAATTTATTGCAGCTTTATTTTCTGATTGAATTTTGATTCCATCATTAGATTGTTGCTTTTTTGGATATTTTTTTAAAAATTCTTGAAGATCTATGACTGATGCATTTCCAACAGTATGATAGCTTTGAATAATTGCATCATACGTAGGTCCATCACCAGGAGTACGAGCTGCATTTGTTCCAGAGTCATGGGATACTGCAGATGAAGTTAACGAAGATTCACAATCTTCAAATGACGTAGACCAACCCAATCTTCCAATTAATGAATTCCCTACTGTAGTTGAAACAATATTTTGCAACGTTTCATGATTCTCTACAATAGGTCCAACCCCCAAATCTTCAATATTGTTGCATATATTAATTTCTGTATTATATTTTGGACTGCCATTATTTGAAATTTTCTTTTCTATTTCTTCTCCTGTTTGTAAATCTTGTTCTTCTTCTTCCTCCTTCAAAGACGGAGTTCCTCTTGAATTATTGGTTAAATGATCTATACCAATGTTATTTGATTTCTTATTAGCTAGTATAATTTTTAAAGCTTCATCTTCTGTGATACAACCTGCATTATTAAGGGCAGACTGTGATGAATTAAATGAACCTAAACTACCAATAGAGCTAGCAGTTTCAACTTCATCAAAATTGTCACCATCTGTTAATTCTGTAGTTATTGTTTTTGCAATATCTACTGCACTAAATATTGGACAAGATTTCATTGGTGGTGACCATATGCCTGCTAATAGAAGAGGAGTATTTGACCAAAAATTTAATAAGCTACTATTACAAGCTAGTTTAAAGCATATATTGTCTAAACTTTCAATTAGTCTCTGTGCAACTTCAACAAGGTCTGTATCTCTAATGAATGCAGATCGATTGTAGTATGGCTTTAAAGCTGAATTATCTCTTTTAATGGAACAAAAATAGCTAGCTAAAAGGCCTTCGTTTAAAGCTAATCGTATCCAAGCTCTGCAATATCCAACTTCTGTCGTAAGCTGACTTAATGTTTGTATTTGATCTATAATTTGTCGATGTGAAAATACCAACAGCGGGCCCCAAAAACTTGGCTGTGGCACTGCGTTGAAATCTGGGCCGCTTAAAACTTCTGTTACTCGATTTAAAAGACTGTCTTTTAATCCATGTAGGAAGATAGCTTCCAAAACGGAGCACAAGGTCATACTTTCGTCGCAATTGCCAACTGTATCGTTTTCCTCCACTCCTGGTGCACTTTGCATTTCCATCACGCTGATATTTAACTGTTTTTGCAACGATTCTCTGATTAATACAATTCTCTTGTTCATCATTGGATTGACTGTTTTCAAAAACGAATTCATCATTTCGAATTTGACGTTTCACAAGAGTAGTAGTTGCGCTATTATAGTTTCCTCTTTCAAGCATCTTTGTGATTATAATAGAAAAAGTTACCTAAATTTTAGAAGGTAACTCGATGAAAGCACTAACTGTGGTAATGAGACGTAGTAGATATTATGTAAATTACATTGGCAGAACTCGTACATTACGCTGATACTAACAAAGGAACAAGGAAGTACGGTCAGAAAAAATACAAATCACAACGTGATAAGAAAAGCACGCGAACTTCGAACCAGTAATAACGCATGACAACGTAATCTCTTGATGAATGTGTGAGAAATAGGTTACATCACACAATAACAAACTATTCAACCGTGTTTACTTTATATTTAACTTAAAAATTTACAAGCATTATCTTAAGATACGAACAACTAAATCAATTTTTAACATAATGATGATTCGTTACTTTCTGACACTTGAAACATTCCTTGGGTATTCTTATACACAGATTATGAATCAGCAGCATTTCCGTCAGCTTCGTACTTTTCTTTGATAGTAATACGTATCAAAGCGATAGATTGCGCTGATATACATCAATGTGTGCTGTATCAGCTAGTGGTGACATTTGACATTGATATATATATTCGAAAATGTTTTTAATACAAGCTAGTAATATTAATTAAGTATCAATAAATGTGCTTTAATATGTTAATAGTAAATACAAATGGTATTGTAGTTATTTGTTTCATTAATTCATTGATCGGTAGATGTAGTAGATGACAATTCATTATTACAGTTTATAGTTAAAATTTTCGTTTTGTTTATAGATCAGTATTTATAATACCAAAATCTTTGAAGCAAAATTATAGCTTTATATTCTTTAAATGATGTTCTTAATTTGAATAATTTGACATCAAAATTTAAATTGTAATAGAAATTAGAAAATAGATATAATAAATAAGAAATGTAAGAAATAATATTATGTAAATGGCATATAATTTGACTATACATATTTCCTTACCGCTAGTAATGTTTTTTTCCTATGCATATTTCTTTTCATATATTATGGAAATCTATTGAATTTTATGTTTGTACACAATTAGCTTCATTGTGCAAGAACGTTACCAAAATTTTATCACTGGAATCAGTTTCTGAAATATCGGACAAGCATTAAACAGTCTTAGAAAAAATTAATTTATCAAATATATGGGAGTTGCTTTAGATTCTATAATCAAGTTTTCGTTGCTACACCGTTCCTATATTTAGATATGCATTTAGCTTAGAGTATCTCAAATGTTGGAACAGGTATATGTACGTACATACACCTTCATACACATACATATGTACGTACGTGAACGACCGAATACCGAATACGCATGATAGGACAATGAGTGTTCTTAAGTGTTCTTAGTTTGACGGCGGTAGAGTTCTGGTATGGTAAAGAAGAGAGACAGAGGAAAGAAGTAAGCAAGTTGAACACGAGGACGGCGAAGCAAATACTAGAATCAGGGCCGTAGCATTCTATTGATTATTATTGCATATGGCCTTATTATTGCATATTTCCAAACTTTTATTCTGAACCTTATTAAGGAAATGAAAGTTCTGAATGTATATAAAGTGAATTGCTTTCGAAATATCAATTGCATTATCAAATGCATTAATACATTTTCCCTATAACATTTTGAGGAAACGTCAAGAAATGTTAAGAAATCTGATAATGTAGGATGTAGAGTATGATAAAAATGTATATACTACATTGTAAATTTAAACAACTTTCTTTCTGCAAATAAAAGAATAGTGCCCCGATGTCGGCATTTCCCTTCTACACATTAGAAATAAGAAACAATACATTTTCTCACGAGTTACCGGTGTATAGGTGAGATGCCTTTATGGTATTTTATTAAGTTACAAAGCTGGCAGAATATAATTTTGGAGCGAAAAATGATTTGCATAGGAGCATATTTATATTTTTGACTTTTCATGAAATATAATGTAATTGAATATATGTAAGAAATTCAAGTGTTTTATTTATTATTGAAAAATAATATTTCGTGTTAATAATAAGAGAAACAAGCGTAGTTGTAGATCAAAAGTTCTATTGTAGTACAAAACGTTGGGGTGTACGGACCACGGGTATAGGAACAAAGAAAAAAAATTTTAAGGATTACGGTATGCAGGCGGAAAATGTCAAAGCAACGTCGTTTTTATTTACGGCACTGACAATGAGAGGTCAGGTGGTGGAAGTAGTGGGGAGGACAGAGACGTAGGGTGTCTGGTCGTTTGGTCGGTGCGCGCTGCGCGCGGAACAGTGATGATTCGTCTGGTCGAGATGTTGGTCTGTGTTGTATATGTAATCGTTACTGGTTGATCGATGATAAGAGAGCGTGTGCGTTTGGTTTCAACCCGTACGCGGTTCCGAATACTGTTTGCCAATTGACATTTGGAAGTTGTATTGGAAACGCTTGATCTTTAAATAACAGATAAGTTGTTTGACAGTGTTTAATGTCGCGACACCGTTATCGAGCGATCTCAGAGTGCTCGTATGTCATGGATGTGAAGAAGTAGGCGTTGTCTGTGTTAAATGCCAAAATCAAATATAACATGACATCCCGCAGAACAACGGAATGTAATATCATAGTGTATAAGTTGGCGGAAAAACGCGTTGCAGCGGTGGCAGTAGCAGCAGCAAAAGAAGAAAAAGAAGAAGAGGAAGGAGGAGGAGGAGGAGGAGAAGGAGGAGGAGGAGCAGAAGAGAATCGTTGTTACGTCGTTCAGGGTGCGCTGAATAATTGATTTCCTGAAGAAAAGTAAAAATATCTTGCTATAGACTATAGACTATAGACTATAGACTAGAGACTAGAGACTAGAGACTACAGACTACAGACTACAGACTACAGACTACAGACAACAGACAACAGACAACAGACAACAGACTACAGACTACAGACTACAGACTACAGACTACAGACTACAGACTACAGACTACAGACTACAGACTACAGACTACAGACTACAGACTACAGACTACAGACTACAGACTACAGACTACAGACTACAGACTACAGACTACAGACTACAGACTACAGACTACAGACTACAGACTACAGACTACAGACTACAGACTACAGACTACAGACTACAGACTACAGACTACAGACTACAGACTACAGACTACAGACTACAGACTACAGACTACAGACTACAGACTACAGACTACAGACTACAGACTACAGACTACAGACTACAGACTACAGACTACAGACTACAGACTACAGACTACAGACTACAGACTACAGACTACAGACTACAGACTACAGACTACAGACTACAGACTACAGACTACAGACTATAGACGCAAGCTCTTCGAAACTGTAGGGTATCGTTAAATGAACGTAGAAGTAGAGATGTTACCTTCGAACACGCTCGAGGTGGAAGTCGGGAGTTCATCGCCTCCGAGAGAATACGAAACGAGCAATAAAAGTCTCCTCTTGGAGACGATCCCTGGCGAGTTGCATACCGAAACAACAGCTTGTCGTTTGTTAGAGGCGGAGGTCGTTGCTCGATGTCAGGAGGAAAGCAACGAGACGGTTAAAACTAAAACTATCCTCGAGTCCGAGTGTTGGAAAAAGAATATCGAATCAGCTGGTAGTAGCAGGTCCGTAAATAATGGATCACGTCAGAGCTTTTCCAAGGTTTCCGCATCCTTGCAGAGCCTCGTTCGTCGAAAGAGTCGGAAATACGGCACGACCTCGTTACCCTTGGACGTAGATCTTTCGACGTACTCTGCACATCCTAGCTGTGTTCTCGAGGCACCGAGGGAAAATGGTGTCGTCGATATTTACAAAAGAAACGGCGAGGAAACCACTTGCATCACCACGCGCACATCGACGCTTATTTATGCTTCTTCCGTGCAACTATATTCCAGAGGTGACAACAACGTGCAAGATGTTTCCTCGTCGACGAATAACGTCGCGATCGTCACTACTACCACCAGTACCAATAACGTAACTTGTTCGGTCAGTGGAAGTCGTCTTGGTAATACCGCCTCGTCTTTGATAAGAACAACCAGCGTGATCACGGCAGGACCTTCCACATCTTCCTGGAACAATTCCGCGGAAGAGGAGTTGGATTACGTTGTCGACCCGGTTCAAGGAAATGCCTATTACAAGGGACAACTTCTTGGCAAGGTAAAAACCTTACACAAATAAAAGGCAAACACCTGTCGACTATCGGTTTTTCTTCCCTATCCTTACCTTAAGTAAGGTTTCCTAATTTTAAAGGTTTAGTCTCTAATTTTTACGTGATTATTCACAACAATTAATTATGTTTAACAACATTGAGAATATGGTGTGTAACGCGCAACATCCGTTTTTGTTGGTTGCTGCTTAAATTGATATACATATTTTGATATTAAGATTACTATTATAGTGATTATTTACGTTTGCTACTTATAATGCTCTATGTTACAATGTCCAATGCTGTCTCTTTGTTACGACATGAAAACATAAATATAAGATAATTTTGAGTATTTCGAAATTCTGGTTTACATTTGGTAATGTAGTATTTAGATTGAAGAGCAAAAAATATATGAAGTGGTCGGTGGTTAATTAGAAACTAGTAAACTAAATTACCTTACTGAGTAATATGATTTACAATCTAAATTAGTTACCAACTGTACCAAGTAAGTATTTACACACATATGTTATTAGTCACTTAACAAGTACACTTAAGATGTTTAGATATGAGAATATTTTGTATGTGTATATACAATACAAAATGTGTATATACAAATGTATATTTGTGCATATATTGCCTGTATGTATACATCGTAGGTACTATGAGGTCACATTGGTAACTCGTCTTAGATCTTTGTTTTTCGTTTACTTGATTGCTAATTTCTCGTGTTGCCAACATCGTAAGCAGTTCATATTTCGTTAAATAGTACTTATCTTTCTATAACACTTTCCATACACTATATACTATAAGTGGTATATAGTACCTACTAATTCGTTATTTTACGAAATTATAATTTCAATTCCTCTTATATGATAATTCTATTTATATATGTATACACAATAAAATATTTTTACTTTGTTTACCGTATCATCTGATTGTAGTTGTATGGGTCTAGTTGTCTCTTAATTGCATTCTATATATCATAGCGAGGATATAACCTTGTGTTTGTTTCCCAATGATTAATTATATTCTGAATGCTGGAAAAACGAAAATCGAAGGAACAAAACGTAAGAACCACTTGGTATCCGTTTTTGCGTATCAAAAATTTTAATGTAAAACGTTTAGAGAACGTTCTGTTACCATAGTGGAACCTATTTATTTCAAAGGAAGCTTATGGTAAACAAAGAATCGTGAGAGAAGCAATGATCTACAATGTCTAAGTCTACACTAATGATAAGTAAATATATAAATTGTAAAGAGTTCAAGGGGAAAACAATCATAATTGAATTGAAATCTTTATCTCGTGTCAATCGAAGCGTATCTCGCATGTATTATATTACGATTACGTGATCTTCTTGATGGTCCTGAATCCTGATAGAGTGATTTTACGACATTTGGCAAGCGAAATCTGATAAAAATTCTAAATATCTGAAGAGCATCGGTGAGGATCGATCGGCATCGGTTCACGTTCACAGCTTGTAGTTGTAAGGAATATTCTTTGTCTCTGGCTGGTGCGGTGCGATCGATCGGTAGCAAGATGCGAGTTTGCGAGGCTTCTCGTCGTTCTTGTCAACGGGAAAGAGGAAAGAGAGAGACAGACGATTTCAGAGGATGTACAATGTATGTATATACTCTCAAACTCAAACTGTGTATCCTCTATGTATCCTCTACTCGAGAAAACCGGTCGTTGTTTCGTCATCCCGATTACTCGGACGTTACTCTGTCTGACTTGCATTTTATGTTAGAAATCAAGCTTTCCGTTATATGTACATAGCTTGCTCTTCGATGATTTCGATGTTTCATCGAAACTTACTTCTGATATTTTCACCTTTCCATGCCTTTCGACCTACATCTATGTAATTTAGTTTGCACCATTACTTTATTATTTTTGACTGGTTGTGAATATGTCAGCAGCTTGTTATGTAGACCGAGTTTAAAAGGAACGAATTCGTGCCTCTTATCCTGGAAACATTTCTGTCGGATACATTTCTGTCTTAGTTGGTAACAAATTATATAAAAGATGTAATAGATTCACATTGATTTTTCATTGAAACACAGGCAAATGAGATGATCTATTATGAGTGCAATATTATCCTTTTTATATATGTACATATGCTTGTGTATTACTTTTTTAAAATTATGAAAATCGCTACTTTTATACAAGAATAACTTTTCAGTCAATAAGCTGTACAATAAGCGATATATAACATTGCCATTAAATTTTATTTAGACATACTAAAGAACATAAAAATACAATAAAAAGCAATATCGAAAATACGTAATAAATTTGAGTATTTGTTGTTGATGATTGTAATTGTTCAAGATAATGCTATATTACATATAAAGGTAAACCTAATGATAAAGTAATTGGTTTAATCACCGCATTTCTGTGTTTGACATAAGACAGAAGGAAAATAACTTGTTATAAGTAATGCTTTACGGATCATCTAACTAATTGTAAGTTGTTTAATTATACTTATTTAGTAATTATTTTCGACTATGCAAAATTTACTTTTGCCTATACGTACACGTCGTATACACGTGTCACTGACATTTGCGCCTTCCACAAATTGTCCGCTACATATGTATGTATGTATGTACGTGGATATATACAATAGATATACAATATATATGTGCATCTTGGCTGTTGGTGTATTTGTGGTGCAACCATGAGGATAAGTTCAACAGATGGGCCTCTTCCTCTCCTTTCTCTGTTCCACCTTACTCGTTCCTTTCTCCTGCAACTGCTTTTTTCTTCATAGGCGTTCACATGCATAAAATATGTACGCAGTTCTCATCATTTCTATGGAAGTTGGAGTTGCTGGTGTCTATTAAATTAATTTCATAGATGGTACTTCCTTGGGAATTTATTTTCTATTTGAAATTGTACAAAGAGTAGGAATGTGCATGATCAAATTAAGTCGTCTGTAATTTGCTATTCATGTTATCTCGAACTGTCATGTCGGCACTCGCTATGCAAGTGTCGTCTTCAACATTCTTTTGAAACTGCTTATTATATATATAAGTAATAGTTTATGTTAATAAAATATTTAGCATCGTTATGCTGTGTGATTAATTTGTTTTCGTTGAACTTTCCTTAAATGAGAAGGAAAAATGTCTGACAACCTACAAATGAAAATTTTCATGTGTGAACGCGATTTTCTTTACATTTAATTTAATTAAATGTCGCATGACTTGTTAACCTTATATTGTAATTTAACATGAACTCTGAACGAGTTTCAAGTAAAAGTTTTTAGTAAGCATACATATATGATATTTATATAGGTCGTAGGTTTATATTTTATCTATCAAAATTTATTATCACAAAAAAATTGTTTTAACAAGTAACTTACAGATTACTTTATAACGGTATACCCATGTGTGTAATTTATATTATCAACTGATAAAACAACCGTGTTGTAAAACAATCACTTCTTATTTACAGAATTTTTTAAATAATTAATATAAATAAAAATATTTGAAGAAATGTATTTCATGTATTTTATGGTTGACAGTTGACAAACTTACATATATAGGTACTTACATCTTCTTTATAATCGTTTACCCGCTGAAAATCTGTTTAGGATCAAATTAACTTAATTCGAGATTATGCAAACTATTAATTTAGAAAGACAAAAGACTATTACTGATTACTAAATACTGAATACTGAAGGGGTTCAGTCATTTTCGAAATGAATGAACGTGATTACGTTTCACGTTTGTTATTTTACAATTGTTTTATTAAGACGACTTTTCTTTCTTCTTAAATAATTAAATATTTATTTATTTGGCAATTTTGGTACTGATTGTCTTTATTAAGTAGTTAGTAACGACTTATTATTAATGATCTTTAGGAAATGATCTCTGGCGTCTGGATTGTTTATCGTGTTTGTTACCTACTGTACTGAAACTAAAAGTGCTTGAAACATTTTAATATTTGTTGCGATTGATCAATTTATACCTATCTATAAAATGTTCCTTACGGTCAATATGTTAGTACCGATGCTTTATTTTTAAAAGTTCTTAAAACGACAAAAATGATCGGGCAAACCTTTCAATTACTGATTAAGTATCGTAGCTGATGCTATAACGTTATGTACACAAATATCTTGTTCTGATTATAGAAACGAGTAATAGAGATAAAAAACTAGTGTAGAATCGATAATTGAAGAACGTTCAGTCTAATATAAATACATACATGCATATGTATGTGTACATAAACGTTTTTCACTTGAAGTTAGTTAGAGGGCTGCGGATATTGTATTATGTCTGACGAAATGCTACGTGTATGGAATTTGTGATAACTCTTACATTGACATTTATTCTGTGCTTTTTTATGAACCTTTTGAAGAAGATAAACAATTTCAGAAAGGAAGGATGTAGATGTAAAAAAATATAAGAATAGAATTTGTTCTTTTGTTACGGATTCTTCGCTAAATTAATTGAATTATATGTAACAATAAAGCGTTTCAAATTATTGACGTAAGTTTGGTTATACAATATGTATATATTTCTATCGGCAATATAATATCTCTATTGATTAATTAAGTCACTATCTTAACTTAACTTAAGTTCTATCAAGTTCTCTGTGAAATGAATAATCAGAAGCCCTTGGATGACAATTCATTCGGTAAAATCAACCGTACGCGATTTAACAGCGACACTATGAGATATACCTACTATGAAACAAACAAGATTGTATGTAATTTCAAATAAAACTTTGTACGACGTTTTATTTCCTTTCATTAGATCATAATATTGCTACAACTTGTTTTTAGATTTCTTTCTGTCATTTTATTTAAATGCAACCAGGAAACCATAATGAATTTAGACGATAAAGTCAGATTGTTCAAGTTTATTAACCTCTAGGAAATTTCACGCAAAATGAAGAAGTATCTTTATTTAAGAAAATATAATATAACAACGTTTTTCAAAGAATATTTTCAATATTTTTATGAAAAAGAAGTACGTCGTATTTTAACCGATATTTTGTTTTTGTAAAAGTTACGACTAAATATTTAAAGGTGTAATATTGAGAATATATGATTAAAAATCTACTGTTAATTTGAATATGTTCAATATATTATTATTAAATACTTAAAAATTCTTTAGTTAAGCAAAATTTGTACGGGTTTAAGTTTGCATTCCAGCTTTCGCATGAATGTAAAAAATGTTTTTCAAAAGCAACTTATACAATGACTAAACTGGCAATGTTGATCTTTTGCATAAAGGGTGGATCTTTTGGTAAAGGGGGGATCAAGCTACGCAGTAGAGGAATGTAACAATTTTTTAAGTAAGTACTATTATTGTAATATCTAATATAATATATCGTATGTATATTATATATATATATATATATATATATATATATACATATATATATATATATAATTAATATACATATGTATATACAGTGCTGCGAATAATTCTAAACACAAAAATATTTTTGCGTTATCATTGTTCATGCCTGAATATGTTAAGAGAGATTATTTTTGTAAAGGCTAAATTGAACACTATAGGATATCAGGAGATGATATATGACGAACTCTGTTGCTTTTCGTATCCGAAATAGAAGATAAAAGGACAATTTTTCAACAAGACATTGCTCCCATTCATAGTCAGCTGCCACTACAAAAAAGTGGTTTCAAGATTTCGGAATTATTATCATAGCCAGCTTTTAGAAACTGTAAGTATTTACTTACTAGCGGATAGTGTACCTAGCAGATTAATGAAAGTAATCAAAAGCAAAGGAGAATCCACTAATTATTAAAACGGAAAGGTAACAAAATTAACATGGAGTTTAACTTCTTTTACCCCTTTATAGCCAAAAACACAATTATAAAGCAAAATTCAATTTTTTCTTCAGCTTTGTTTTACATTATAATATTAAATTATATAAATGATTTTGTTAAACTTCGTATTAATATTATGAAAAATGTAAAAATCGGATTGGGTTTACAATTATTCTTGTCGCTGTACATATATATAGTTTTTCATCGTTACTCGAGTTTCAAGTTTAATTATAATTATCACATGATATTCGTATCACATAAGTACGCTACGTAGAACACATGTATCTATATAGATAGCGTTACGCGAAGGAAAGAGTTGATTTTGTCATATGGAAGCAATTTAGCTTCATGCGTCCGCTTGGGAAGTTTCGTTTGTATCGATGTACGATGGTGTAATTGTAATGTAAAGTGTGAAGTGTAAAGGGGTAGAGATCTTAGATTTAAACGGTCTATATAGGTATGCATCAACTTGAAGGAGAAAATTTGCGCGACCGGTTTCTATGGAATGCACGTAATATAGCTTATTAATTCGATTGTAAAGAAATCATTTTATCTACGTTTCATTCACTTTTTGCGTCTCTTGTTTTTGCCACATGTCCTTATATAGAAGTTCGGACTATCGTAACATCATAACTAACTCCCTTTTTATTGGAAGGATATACAAATAATCTTAAAAAATAAAAATCCTGGATATAAATATTTAAACCGATTACCACAAGATTACACCGAGAGGTTTTTAATAAAAAAAATCAATTGGATATTTTACAAATAATTCGATAGTTCGAGACATTCATTTTTATTATTCAAGTAGTATGTAATTTGGAAGATAGAGTAACATTTCTTCTTCGATAGGTCAAGGTCAATTTAATGAAAAGCTTTTCCCTCCCAAGCATTTTACTTTTTTAACCAAGCATTTTATCTATTGACTATTGAGCGCTCATACATATATAGTACATATATCTATGCATATATAATATATGTATATTCGTTATTATTGATCACTTGGAGTGAGAAAAAGAAGCAATACTTTTATTCAAGTAGAAACTGAAAGATAATTTACATTTTGTAGAGACCGGAATAATCCGGTAAAATTAAAAGTTTAAATTATTTTAAATAGTTGTGTTTGTCTCGTAACTTTCTATTCGATATCGTTATTATCTACTGTTAGTTTCAATATGTTAACAATTTTCAGTCAACTATCAGTGTTATCTGAATAATTATTTTCAATATGTTTAGAAAGTGGTAAGTTGACTTGAAAAGGAAAAGGATAATCTTGAGACGAAAGTGAAGGTGAAAATCGGCATAAGATAAAAGAAAGGTAAAGAAAATATAAAATTCAAACGTTTCTAATATCAAAGGTAGACAGCTAGACGTAGAGTAGATGTAAGATGTAATTCAAATCTTGTGCCCTTCTTATTTAACAGTAAATAGAAACTGTTCTGGCAGTTTGTCAAATTGATACGTATATTTAGATGAGTATGCACGTGAAAATGTCATACCTTATGTCTACACCTTATCTCGAAATAGAAGACATTGATATCATTCGAATAATCTAAGATTTTGTCAAATACATACATGTATACATACGTATATACATATATAGCTAGATTTATGTTAGTGCTAGATCAACTAGGTATTCGACTTGCTTTCTAGTGTTTTCATAAACAGGCCTACGAACACTTGTATAATACACGTTATACATATTTATATCGATATAAAATAAAACTGAATTCTTAATAAAAACCGTGTATTTTCAAAGGGCATTAATATATTATTTCTAGTCGCAAACATAAACATAGCAGCCGTTTTTCTGTACTGTCGAAGCTGCGCGGCAATTTATTTTCAAATTCATGCTGGTCCATTCCGTTAAATGGTTAAACAGAAACGAAAGGCAGTGATTGCTTTTTACCCATGCAGCAACGTAGCTGTATAGACTACAAATATGCATTGGTAATGTATTTTTAGAAGACTACTGAGGATACTTAAAAATAAACGTACCACTGTTATTAAACAAACCATAAATGCTTTAAACCGTACTTACGTGGTTGGCTTAGCTAGTACCTAAAATCTACGATCTATAGTAAATTATTCTTGAAAGTTTAGTTTAGTACCAAGTTATTGATCGAATTGAGGACAAGAACAATATTGTCATAACTGTCATAGCTATAGCAGATTTTCTTCAAATAATATTTTTATAACAGATGAGTTGAGACATTTAAGATATTAATTGTTATTAATATCTTGTACATATAGAGAACATTGCTGGAGAATTTTGATATAAATAAAAATTATTTTTGTATTATCGAAAATTTCTTCATGGAACAAATAAACGCGAAATATTCTTTTTCTTCCTGAAATTTATAAATTTAGCGGAGCGGCAAATGCTATAAACCAAATTTGACCTTCGCTCTTTCATTTGTTTCATTATTTTCCGAACGTTCGTTTTACTCGTTTGCTCCATTTATCATCATCGTATATTATTTTACATGGTATTTTGACGTAAACAAATAAAAAATTCGCGTCGCCAGGCTGGTGCGCGAACGGTTCGTTTTCTGACCCTGAGCAAAGATCAGATGTAAATACGTCAGGGCAGCGGTTATGGTTAGCGGCAAAGATAATTTAAATCGCGTGACGATCGCGGATCACGGATCACAGATCACGGATCACGGATCACGGCCTAGACGCTACAAGAATTTCCCGCTCTGTAGTTTCTCACGTTTTTACTGTTTCTAGGTCTTTGTTCCTGTGCTATTTCAGCGTTACTTTAGTTTTCCTCCTAGTAAACTGCGACTGGGGGGATTCTTAATACCAAACGGTTTAAACTAATTAAAAGTCGTTAATTGTTGTAACAGAAATGTTTAGAAGCTATTGCAATGAAAAGAACGTAGGTAAGAATTACGCATACTGTATCGAAAATAAAAGGTCATTTATTTACATTCGTAAAAGAAAACTGTTAATCATTCTTTTTGATGAAAAGTTAAAAGAAGAGTGGAAAGTCGGTTGTTGCTAAGAATAACGCAATGTTTATATTATTTAGTTGAGGTAAAAGTGTCCCAGAAGGAAGGAAAATGATTTGCAAAAGCTATGAATGCTATGTCGCGTCGCGTCGTGACGGCTGTTTTTACTTTCCTTCTCGCTAAACGTTAAAGCTACCGTAGCAAAGCAATAAAAGATAATTTAAAGATATTCTCGTAGCAGCACGAAAGCAAATGCCCCTAAAAGAGAAAACCTTTCACTGCGAGAAGCTGAAATGGATGTTACAGGTGAAATTGTAGAATCTAACGTGAAGTTGAATTATAAGCTTAAATTTTAAACGCATGACTATTTTCCCCTATGTCTCTTTTTTCTTAAATTTTTTGAATTTCTACCTATTTGAATATTTCCTTTAATTCAGATATATACTCTGATCCTAAAGTCTCTCACGATCGAATTGAGAAACTTAAATTCTTTTTATCGTAGATTGTAAGCAACGCATCCCTCCTTTTCTAGCTCTATAATTTTACTACAAATTTATTTCATACGATCTCATGTGTCTTAGTAAAGAAAAAGAAAAACAAATTCTATCTACCTACTAATTGTTTCTTCACCAGCAAATACGTAATTAATTTAAGTTGAAATCGGATTTATCACAAATCACACATTAGATATGTGATTTATAGTGTACGTTATTACGTAATATAATCTATAGGTATATATAAGTACATGTAATTATGTAATTATACCTATCTCGTCATAAGATATGAAATAAATTATTATCTACGTGTTTTTGTATTATTTTCAGGGTGGATTTGCCAAAGTTTTTCTCATGACCGATGTCAGTAATGGAAATGAATATGCCTGCAAAATTATTCGGAAGAATCGGATGCAAAAAATTCATATGCAGAAGGTTTGTATTCTACATATGTACATACATACTTATATCTCAATTTTTTTTATTTTAATGATTTTTGTAATCAGTATAAAAGTAATTTCTATCTTTATATAACGCTATAATTACACTGTTCGATAGAACTGATCGTGCATTATAACTCGTATATAGTTAATAACATTTATTTAGTATCAAGTTTCTTTCGTGAAATTCAAAATTTTCTGACATCATGAAGGTGACATTCTTTTTAAAGAGTCGGCATGTGCGTAACGGTTATTTGGTTCCGTTCCAAAGCATTTTTGGAATCAATAGGATATTCTTCAATTATGGGACTATTAATAAAATTTTTGTGTTCAAAGAACCACAAATCTCCACCATTCAAGGGTATTATGCAAACATGTCATAATACGTATACATATTTATAATTTTCACTTTTTAGAAAGTACGTATGTAATATGAAGCAAAGTAAGGAAACGTGCAAAGACATTTGTTTATTATAATTTACTTGCTGCTTTTATCTGAAATTAGGTAAAATTTAGATAAAATTTAGATAAAATTTAGATAAGATTTAGATATAATAATAGTAGGCGTGCCTAATTTATAATATATATAAACTACTTTGAAGCATCTAAATTGGGCAAAGACCGTCATTAAGATAATCATTTGAAGTTTTGCAGGTGGTCAGAGATGGTCGCGAGTTTAATAATGATCTATTACTTGTAGATCGCACGCGAGATTATGATCCACAAAGAGCTGAATCACGTGAACGTTGTCCAGCTGCATCACTACTTTGAGGATAACCTTAATGTGTATATGCTTCTAGAAGCCTGTCCTCGAAAGGTACCTATCGTATGTCTTGTATACCTACCTGCCTGTTGTACACTGTACACTGTACACTTTCCTACGACATATTCTTTCTATACGTTTGCAAGAATTTTCCAACCTTCTTGCTTTCGAGTCGAGTCGAGTCGATTTCCGTTGCAAGGCAAGTTCGCTTGCCTGTTATGTTAAACGAAACCTCGCTTTTATGTTAGTCAGAAAGATTACTAGGAGCTCACTCAACACTTGGAGCTTAGGTTTAACCGTGCAACAATTTATAATCCTCAAAAAGAAATAAAATTGTTCCGCTGTTCTTTTCTTTAACGCCTTGTGTAATCTTCATCCTGAAACCTACTATGTACATATTTCTTCTTTCTTGGCTTTTCAGGAAAATTTGTCAACCTTTCCGACAACAGGTACTCGAAAAATAATGTCCAATACTTTGTGTAGATCTTCTCTATAGACTTTGTCTTATAAAATAGTATGCATCTGTTAAAAGTTAATACATTATATGTGTTATTGACACTAAATTCATATCAACATGTAACCGTAAACATTAATTAGAATTTCCTCTTGATAATCTTTGGCAACTTTTATTTTCACTATGCATGTACATATTTCGTTTCGTGCAACGCGTATCATTGTTATATGTATATATATGTTGTACATATATATGTTGGCTAGAGTTAGAATTGTTAGATGAAACCACAAACCACAAGCATCAGATTTTCGTGTGAGCAGGAAAGAGAACTAGCACTTAGTTACACTATCATCCATGACTAATCGTTCACTTGTTTATACCGTTACGTTAGGATGTGCTGGTCCGTTAACTTTAACTTCAACTAATCGCAGATCGATTATCGTTAGCTTCTAAAAAATCGTCAACATTGCTGATATTATAGTAATTTTTTTATCTAAGATAGCATTGAGAAACTGTTCTCTATAATAACAATAACAATAATAACAACAACAACAACAACATACGAATAGTTTAAAACATAAGAACATATTAAGGAGAAAACTGTCGCTGAAATACTAAGAAGATGATCTGCTAAATATTAAATTATCATTCAACAAATATAAAAGACTTAAAAATACAATTAAGACTCGAATTTAGACTAATATTTTGCTTTTCCCTATGCAAAAATTTATTTATTGAATTCATGCCACGATGTTTGAAGCTTGCCTAGATAACTACCGACCCGCACGCGCAGTTTTATATGGCTAAATTACAATCGGAAAGTTTGTCTCTATGTAAAATTCATTTAGATTTTGACTAGAAAGCATAGCGAATTGTCACCCTTTTTCATTCCAGCGAAAGAGAAAATAGCGTTTACGAATAAGTTACTAATTTCGAACAACGTGACAATAACAATTATCCGTAATGTGAGCAACGCGAATGTACGTACATATTATATATACATACGTTTCCATGGGACGTTTCCTTTGCAACGAACTAGCGACCCGTCGCGTCGTAAACTCTCAAAGCTAACTCCAAGCGAAAATCTCCGATTTACACTATGCATCATTAACTATAACACGAAATCGCATACTTTTTCTTCTTTGTGATCACATTTTCTCGAACGTTAATTAGTTGAAATACCGACAATGTGCCACGTCTTCTGTACTTATTTTATCGCCAGAGTGCAATATTTAATATTCGTTAACTTTGTATTTATAATGATATACGATATAGGTACGGCATGATGTAATGTATTTATCCAAATTAAATAAATTAGTAAAATACAAAATAAAATAGGTATTACTGCTATAATTAAGAGTTCAAATAATTTTCCTATAAAAAATAACTTAAAATTGTTTTCATGTTTACCGCCCGACAGATTTCTCGACGCTTTTACTTTCGTAGAAGTTAATTCATTTCGTCAAAGTATTAAACAGAAATATTATTATACCTGTTATATATAGGTATAATATATAGATAAAATATTACACACGTGTGTGTATGCACGCGCGCGTCTGTAACGGGAGTTGCGTTCAGATAAATGAATTCAATTGATATTCAAAATGTTGTGAATTGCGCTGTATTATCAATTATCAGAAATATTTAGAAGACAAGCGTCAAAGATCTCTAAGTGATCCATAATTTATCCCACGTTAAGCCTTTGTGTTAACTGTCAAATTAAGTTAAAACTAAGTCACTTTTGTTTGACAGAGCTTGATGCATGTGCTCAAGTACCGTGGCAAAGTTACGGAGCCGGAAGCACGCTATTACATGAAACAAATGGTAACGGGCGTTGCGTATATTCACTCTCAGAAAGTTGTTCATCGAGATTTGAAGCCAGGTAATATGTTCCTATCGGATCGTATGATTGTCAAGATCGGGGACTTTGGATTGGCGACAAGGCTTGACGGACAGTGCAGACGGGTGTAAGTTATCCTCGATCTTTCTTAATCATTTATTATTATTATTATTATTATTATTATTATTATTATTATTATTATTATTATATATTATTATTATATATTATTATTATTATACCATATCTACGTAGAACTTGGCCCAAAATACGAGAAACTGCATGCACAGTGAATTATTTCGTTTTCCTAAAGATTGTCAAATTTCTCTCTCTTGTTAATTAGTTAAAGCATATTTAATCGACTGCGCATTTAAAAGTAATTAGAACTTTGAGAAACTACCTAAATAATACTAATGATATTAAGTGCTTCGATATGAATAGTTCCCTATGAACAATGAAAAGTTATTGCAATTAAAAAGTTATGAATATTTTGTAAAAGACTTTTATATATATATATATATATATATATATTTATTTATTTATTTATTTATATATGCTGCAAGAAAACAGCTGATTGTCAGTAAGTTGATATCCAAGTATAGGTATAATTCAAGTATAATTCAATATATTATATATATATTGAGAATACAGGAAATAATTAAAAAAAAAAAGTAATACACATACATACTTATATTTATATGTTCCTTACATTTATTATACATATAAATTAAGAGAACCACGTTTAAACATAGGAACTTTCGCTGATTTGTTACGCTGGTAGAATACTAATTTACATTCAACTTAAACTCTTGACCGATATGTATATAATATATACAATAATGCACATATATTACTATAGATATACATATACATAACTATATATATATGTATACATATATAGTTATCTTTTAACCTTAACAGTCTGTATACTTTTCATATTTTCGAATTGACGCAATTTGTATTTTCATGATTTATTTTGTTAATATCTTGCATACGTTACAATGTTTGATGGAACTGGTTGATCGTAAATACGTTTCTGTTATTATGTAATCGAATAAAATAATCTCAAGTAGGCCCATCAGGTAAGTAGTTTCAATTCCGAGTTCCTCTGTAATTCGATTTACACGGCAGCAACGCGAGCGTAACGGAAACACATATGTGTGGCTTGAGAATAACAAGCAGCTTCATAATTAATACGAGTAAAATCGTAATAATTTCTTTTATATGCGCAGGACGATATGCGGAACACCGAATTACATTGCGCCGGAAGTGTTGTATAAGCAAGCATACAGTTACGAGGCGGATGTTTGGGCGCTCGGATGCATACTTTACGCCCTATTGGTAGGGCAACCACCTTTCGACACAGCGTCTCTTAAGGAAACTTACGCTAGAATATGTAACAATCATTATCGAGAGGTTGACGATTCGATAGCGAGCCGAAACGGGCAAGATCTCATCAGGTGGCTACTGCAGCCGAATCCTGAACTCCGGCCGTCTTTGGAAAGAGTGAAGGAACATGCTTATCTTACCAAGGAATATGTACCAACTTCCTTACCTCGCATTTCTTGTTTCCAAATGCCACGTACCTCTATAATCGATTCATCGCCTTCATCCAATTCTATAACGTCTAGGAATCAAAAACTTAATAATACTCAGGTAAACTACCGATTCGTATTACGACATCGTTTTTCATATCTTGAGTTATTAGATCCGATCGCACAGATCCTTCCACACCTACGCCTACAATATTACACATTTTTGGTTTTACTATTGCGTTGTACAAATATATATATATATATATATAATATATATATATATATTTATATACATATATATACACACATATGTATGTATGTATATCGGCTTAGGTAAGAGATTATATGACAAAAGAAACAACTTAACAACGTTTATCTAATATGTATACACGGCATAAAACAAAATTTAAAGAATTTTGTATGTACACATGTAGTTTATTGCTGGATATTTAAACACAACAGTAGACACGTACTAAAAGGCAAAAAGTAAATATTTAGTCGTAATTCCTAAATAGCAAATTATTTTTAGTAATATTTGAATAATTTCCAAACTACAAACTTTCCCAGATGAAGTAAAATTTTTGTTTCGTTTGAATCTATAGTAATTACATTTATAGTGTGATGTTCAATTTAGCAATTAATCAAAAATTAGATGATTTCTAATATTTAATGTTCTAATTTTAATTAGTAAAATATTTTTCATCGTAGGAGAATATTTTTATTTCATTTAATATTTATTTAACTTTTTTTATTGCAGTTACAGGTTCATACTATCCAGCAATCTCAACAGCATCAGGACCAACGGCATACACAACAGCATTATCATCAAACAAATCTTTCCCAGAAAAATTTACGAAAGGGGTCGAAAGTGATCAGTTGGTTAGCCAGAAAATTTCGAAAAGTGCCAAAATTCAGACAAAGATTAAGCAGTGTTCTTTGTCCAGATCATAAGAAAACGGGATACACCGCTCAGAGTATGCAAATGCATCAAGCGTTAGAAAGCTGTGTCACAGAAATTAAATGTAGAAACAAGCTACGTAATCATCCACCTGTAAGGGATGTCGTGCCTCTGTTCATCACTAAATGGATCGATTATTCCAACAAGTATGGCCTAGGCTTCCAGCTCTCCGATAAATCTGTCGGCATTTTATTCAACGATCATACAAAAATTAGTTACACACATGACAGAAGGTCGGTATTTCTTCTTTTAACATTATACCATATATTATATTTTAATTCTTTGAAATAAATTCTATTTCGAAAGAAACTGGATAGAGACACTAAACAATAATTACGACATCCAAGCCTTTCGCTTTTATATTTCATTTAAGAAAAAGTAGTAATTGCAAGAAAAATTGCAAGCAAATCAAATAAATAGCTATTAGTAATATTTAGAAATTTCTATAATACTACAAACGGTTAAACATTTTTTAAACGTGTGCTTAACTTATTCAAAAATGTGGTTCTATTTGCAAAGAAGGGTGGAGTATGTGACAACTGACGATGAAGTAACAAAATATCATAGAGAGGAAGACGTTCCAGCTGCTTTGCAGAAGAAACTTGTACTATTGCAACGTTTTACACAGTACATGGATAAATTTATGACTGAAGGTAAATTATACGTGTTATACCATCTAGTTTCAAATGTGTCATAAATGGCATACAATTTTATATTTTTGTATTTTTCAACATATTAGATTAATATGAGATATTGTTCGTTTACGTTAAACACTTTTCCTAATTAAAAAGTGTTTCGCTAGCATTGTTTTGAAGAGATGAAAAATTTGACGAAAAAAGAAATTTGAAGATGAAAAAATGAACGCTACATGTAGTTTTCAAACAAATAAATTATTAAGTATATATTAATTTACAAATACTATACAAAATGGACTAATCAAATATTTTGCCGTTGAATTGAGATTCATATGTAAAAAAAATGTTACAAAGCAATTACTATTTAAGAGATAGAAGTGCAAAAGTACAGCTAGTATGATTGCATCAATTTAATACTTTAATAATTTGTGTAATAATAAGGTTGCACCTTACGAGTTTTATAAATTCCAAGTTATTATAATTATTAAAAATATTAAAATTATAAGCAGAAAAATTATTGTACATTTTATATAAAAATTTGATGCAAGGAATGTAAAAGAATAGATGTAGGCATCGACAAGTATCGTAAGACAGTAAGTGGAACCTACAAAAATCAATACCTTTTCAATGCAATTTTAGCTCTATGAATATATGACTCATACTTATAATTTTTGCTTCTATTAAACCTCATAATTATTTATAGTGTACATACCTATATTATATACACTATTATTATATATATTATACAGTTGTATTATAGAGTAGGGTGGTGGTAAGAAATAAGAATTATTTGTTCATTGTGTTTAAGGTGGTGAAATTAAAAAACAACGAGTTGCATCAAAACACACAAAAAACATTTGTGTACCGCGAATGAGAAGATGGTTAAGAACTGACAAGACCATTATGATGGAACTGTCAGTACCTCTTTTACAAGTGAATTTCTTCGAGGATCATACAAAATTGGTAGTCTCGCAAGAATCCTCTAACAAAGGACATCTAATCACATATATCGATACCAGTAGACGTACATCTTCATATTGGTTAAACGATATACGAGATTTTGGCTGTACAGCAGACCTCTACGAGCGTTTATATTATGTTTACAAAGTATCTAAAGAATTTGCAGAAATGCATAATAACACAATCGCTTGACTATCAAAGATACATCGGAACGTGTGTTATTCGTTAAACGATTGAAGTTTATACTTTATGCGAAATATTATTGTAGTAAAAATAAATATAAATATTATATATATATATACTTCTTGTTTCGTTAGCTGTGCTCGTTCGATTTTTTATACGGTTCTTTCTTTTTCATGTTTAAAATTTATCCAATATAATTCGTTATAAATAAAATTGAAGAATAGAGAAGTAATAGAAAAACCAAAAAGTCATTCGAACCGAGTTTTTCAAATTAATTATTATTTTTTATTTCTTCTATGTGTAAATTGGGATATGCATAATACATACCTCTGCCAATGTGCCAGACTTATTTAAATTTACATATTTGGACTATACATATTAATTTGTATCAAATTATTACATACATCGATATTATGTATATTGATTATTAATATTTTTGTTTATTTATATTATAAATAAAATTTTAAAGCGCGCATGTACGCACCTATTTAATACTAATTTAATTTTTATAGGAAAAAATATTTATAATGTACAAAATATTTTATTAGTACCTAAAAAATATATTTTTAAGGACACGAGAGTTCGTTACATTAAAACATTCAATTTCACAAAAGTTCTTCTGACTGAATAAAATGTAGTATTAATGGCAAAATTCTTGCTTATTACAAAAAATTTTTAAGATGTTAAAAAGTATCTGACGAACATTAAACGAAGAGTATATGTATACATAATATATACACATAACGCATATTACTACATAATGTTAAGAAAAAAAATGTTTAAAAACAGCGAGTACTAATCTTGCAATGTAATACATATTTTTATATGATAAAATTGATTAAATAAAATAGTTAATAGAACTATAAAATTGAGAAACTGAGAAATGAAAAATAGAATACTATTATGTAGGTTCTTTACTATCATATACAGAAGAAATCTAACAATTATTACAACATTTCACGCATATAATTTTTATCGACGAATTCATTTCTTATGAATTCGATTCATAATTTTATGAAATTCGAAATAGTTCGAGTACAGCTAAACGTAAGCTACGTGATAGGCATAGTTAAGGAAATTGTATGAAGAATGAAGATGAATGTTAGGAGACGTTTGTTTGAGTTCTTCGATCCACAGATATTATCTTGTTTCCTTTCTTTTTTTACAAAATGTAGCAAAGTTGTGATATACATATTACGTTTTGTATAAGGTTAGATAAAATGAATGATGAGATCACAGGGAGACTGACTTAAAAAATGAGGGCAATTTTACCTCGTTTTTCTTCCTTAAAAACCATTTAGACGTAAAGGTTTTCGTAAACTTTTAATTAAAGTATATAAAGCAAAGAATAGAATTCTAAAAACAATACTTGTAATAAAATGTCAAACAATCGCGTATTCATATTTTGTAAAAATCGTATCCGCAGTTATGTCGTTGACGATATACACAATCGTACCAGCCTACAACTAAAATGATTACCAAATACAGTATCACACGCAATACCGTGTGTATACCTACACTTTTGTTAGAATTCGACTGGTTTCAGAAATTTCAATTCATGCTTTGAAACAGATTAATCGTTGACCCAAATCAAATGCGAAGTTTGTTTATACAAAATGGGAAAAAATATTAGTTTTAACATCATTGTTCCATTATATTGTTAGTTTATATATTTTTTTATACGACTATGAATTTTATACATCCGGATTTATAACGCCTTAACGTTTTTAATATTATTTCTTAATATCGATTCAAAGAAATAATCAGTTACCTTTAGACATGATTTGTATCTTACGAATATATCTATTTGTTTGTTTAATTGGAATTAACCCAAAATGTTGGGTATTTGTTTCTTCAAACTAAATACTGCATATATTATTTTTTTAGGTTTATGTTTAAGAAATAGTTTCAAAACAATGTGCAATATGCACATTCATAGTTGTTCTTCATAACTCTTTGATTTTCATAAGATATGTGCATCTTGTCGTCAACAAATGTTCAATTCGTGTGATAACACATGAACACAATCTTATATGTAATTGGTTTTAATTTGGATAGTATAATAATGGAATAAGTATGCTTCCAAAATATTTACGAATTAAGAATATACAAGAGCATTTTTAATGTTTTGCTTTGATATAGATCATATGTATGTATATTATAGTACAAGTACTGTTACCTTTGCAAAACATTAGATCAGGATTGTTCAACTTTGTGTTCTGAACCATTGCTGTTAATTATACAGTAACAATAAATATAAAATAATAACAAGTTATTTTCAACATATAGGGAAATCGAAAGAATAAATGTTTATTTTAATATATTGTTATAATAATAGAATAGTTTGTAATAAAAAAAGTAAACAAAAAAAGATGATACAATTGTATTTAGAAATGGTATATTTATTAAAGAATGCGGTAAAACGTCACACGTTCACATTCTAAGTGCCTACACTGAACAAGAGTCTGTTTACGATATACATTAAGATTTTTTATTAGTGTAATGTAGAGAAGTTTGATTTTTTTTAAAAACATCAGTTAAAATAAAATAAAATAAAATAGAGCACTAGTTGAACAACTCTGGTATAAATTATTTTAAATAGCATCTATCCTTTGATACTAATAGCAGTGAACATGTAAAGTTAAGCGGACCAATTAAATTGGCATACATACATATACATATAACACATATGTAGAATAGCTTTTTTGTTTTGATAAATTTGGTGCCAAACGCTCGTTTGTTAAAATTACTATGTATGTAAATCACACGTTTATTTAATATAATTAGTCCCCGTAAATTTTCACAAAAATTACTTTTTCTTAATTCTTTTAATTGTTTGATCATTTGATCATAGAATAGCATTCTTGCGTTGTTAACGTATAATTTAGTATTTAAATTCCACAAATGAAAAAAAGCAAATAGCTTCACTTCTCTTAATAAATTCATTTACAATTTTTCAACTTTGTCATTAAGGAACGAAAAAGATTCCGAAAAAGATCTCAACGAAAAATAAAAAAAAATAATCTACCCAACACTTTAACTAGCTTGGTATATGGTTTTGATAATAAACTATAGTAAATGTTTTCTGTAAATTACGGGGACTAATTGTAGGGCGATAATATGTTATATAATTTATACAGAAACCGAAACTCGAAGTACGCAGAAAATATACATATGAATTATAATGAATGGCAACATGTAGTAATATGTACGATACATATAAATATATATAAGTAACATTCATACCGTTTCGATATGTTTTTGATACGGTTCGATATACCCAATTATTCGAAATTGACATTCGTTTGACATCTCTGTGATGATAATTACTAACAAATAAGCAAGTGCGAATTAGGTATTAAATTGAAATTAAATCCAAATTCATATAAAAAAAGGTCAGTTTATTATTTACATATAATAATATTTGGCTTTTGGTAGTTTCAGTGCTATATAAATTAAAGATTTTTTTAATGTTAAATTTTCAAAATATAAACGTTGTGCCAAATTCTTTATCTTTCTCTTGAACGAAATTGTTATCTTAAAAACGATTAATTCTTAATGTCAAAAATTATTGGAAAAAGTGGGCTTGACTAATAATTTAAGCAATATGCGACGTATATTAATAAATTGAATTTGGCTGATATTATGATTAAATTATATGTATATTTTGTAATGTTTGACACAAAATAAATTTTCATTTATAAAATAATTTCCATGTTTCAAATATCGATACGTCTTTTATGTTTTAATTGCATTGCTATTAAAATAGTCTGTTAATATGGCTAAAAATTGACTTAAAACTTGGAATTGTTCGCACCTGCTTAATCAAGAGATCTAAGGATCTTTAGTAATCCTAGTCACGCCGATTTTCACGCGGTTTTTCGATAGGATAAGAGTATAAAAGTGAAGAGGATAGGTGAAAGTACATTGTCATCCACATGTTTATGCCACAGCGACGTATTCTTGCTGCTTGCAGGCTGTTATAATTAGATTTATTATCATTATTAGTAGTGCTGGCAGTAGTAATATGTTACTACTAACCCACATATATACCTACCATCATACTACGTACAATATCATGCTATTATATATACATATATTACCACTATACACACACGTTTATACAGACACATACACATATGTTATAAGTTATATCATAAGTATACTTGTTAATAGCTATTGATGTACAACTACTATAAAAGCAGTTTAGGATTACTTTATAAAATCTACCGTTGGATGCTTTCCTTGAAAGTTGGATACTATCGCTTATGTTAGCTTGTTAAAAATATGTATATCAATATTGAATCTTTTTTGTGCGCAAAATAGATAGTAGTATGCATTTATGAAACATAGCGATTTAAAATGCTTTTACTGTAAATGAAATAGCAATTGAAATAAAATGTACATGTACGAGCATTTAAGAGAAGATTAATTTTTAGAAAATATCTTTAAGCACGAAGTCACAACTGAAGCTTGTATATTATAAAAATGTTATGATGAGTTTAAAGAATGGGAAGCATCTATTATCTATTGACATAGAAACTCATTAATACGGATCTCACGTATAATATTATTGCTGATGGAGACTTACGCGTTTATAGGTTATAAATAGAGTTATATCAATTTAGATTGACACGCAATTATGTATATTCTGTTAGCTATATTTTATTTTTTATCGATATTTTCCACCGCTAATCATGCTGTGGCTGTTTTGTGCAACCAGATAGCAGTAAATGCTAAAGATCTCTAATTCGTTAGCATTAGGTTATACATCTTATAAGGGAAAAAGGAATAATCAAACATTTAGGTGTGCAGCAAAAGAATACACGTATATTTACATGCTCGTATTATATCTAAGTATGCAGAATTTTTTAAATTTAATATGGACGATATAATATGTATATACATATGGTATGTGGTATATACCACCATATGTAATTACATATGTACAATTACAATAATTGCGTAAATATTTTAGAAATCTTGTTACTTTTGACATACAATTAGACAATTAGATATAGTGAGTATGATCGGTTCTCTTGAAAATTGCTGTATACGTACATAAAGTATGATCACTAGCGAGATCTATTGTTAAATATAACGAAAAGAAACGTTTCGTTATTGAAACGTGTCATAAAACTGCGATTTTGCTAAGGTACATATTTACAAAGTACAGTAACGTGGAGAAAGTTAATTTAGAACGATTAATGTGATTTTATTTCGCTTTCTTACGTGTTCAAACTCACATATACCCTATGTACATATAAATCGATTTATTTACCGAAAATACAATGTGAAATTATTGTTCCATTCGTTATGATTCATTTTACATTTTCTACAACTATTCCTGCCCGCCTTGGATACTTTTTTTTGCATGTTGGAAATTAAAAGTGAAAAGATACTATTTGAAAATTTCTGTGGAAAGTTGCAATGAAAACACCGCACGGTAGATATAACAAACTAGTAACAAATATGTAATATAATTACTTTGTGACAGTTTAAGAATATGAGAAATACTCTTTTTTTTAAAAAAAAAGAACGTACTATAAAATGATATTAATATATATTTAAATCTTAGTTACATTTACGAATATAATACCTTACTTCCTTAAACTTGGATTAGGAAATTATAATCTAAAATAAGAGTAGAGAAATGAAAATAACTTTAGAGTAATTGAAATAAAATATTAGCAATATAATGAAAGCTGTACCAAAAAAATTTGTCAATACAAATATGAATCGAAATACGCGACAATTTGTCGATAATTACGCACTTGCCTTTTTAAATTCCAAGAGTTGTTAAAATTCGTATTGAGAAACGAAAATTATAATTTTTGCTACTGCACTTCCGGCAAAAATCGTATTATGATAAACTTCCATACTTAAATCGAGTTCGATTTCCTGGGGGCCTTGTATGGTTCGTGTCATTACCAAAACAACCTGTGTTGGTGTAGGCCTTCTCAATGCGAAACATGATTCTGTGGCGCGTTGCACCCCAGGTGGTGCACGCGCTTCCAGGAATGCCATACTGAATTGTATCGTTGAGCTTGGCAGATGATATCCCTTCATTTTAAATAGTTCTTCCGGTCTGTTAGGTGCAATTGGTAACATGCTCACAAGAGTAATGAAATTGTATGAATAATGCGATGGTTGTCTAAGGCAAGGTGAATCGTTGATATGGCACGGCCACGATTTCACGCATCGGCTGAAATTTCAGTAATCTATTATATAATTGGTTTACACAAAAGTTACTTAATTATGTTATATATATAGGTATTATATGTTATTATTTTCATAAATTATCTACATGATATGCATGTACATACGTATTATATACAGGGTGGTTGGTAACTGGTGGTACAAGTGGAAAGGGGGTGATTCTACGCGAAAAAAGATTTTTTTTTCTTTTTTTAAATTTTTTCATCGAGACAACGATCTACAGTGAGATCCGTTATAACGTACCGCACGCGTACCGAGCGAAAATTCAAAGTCGATTTTCTCGAAAAAAAGCCTCGAACGAAAAATTTTTATTCTATATTTTCGACTTCCTTTTTCGCGTAGAATCACCCCCTTTCCGCTTGTACCACCAGTTACCAACCACCCTGTATATGCGGCGGATTCGGGAAGTTAAAACTGATTAATAAATTGAAAAAAGCTAGTAGAATTTAGTAAGAAATATTACATATGTAAATTATGTTTTCACAATCACATTTATTATTGGTTTTTAATGTTTTTATGTATATGGAACTACGCTGCTTACGGAGCAAATCAGTTTGTTTTACTTGACTTATATTCAAAGAAAAGAATACCGTCGTAACAATCACACGTGTCATATATTAGTCGTTGTTATTTTTATGTAGAACAATGTGACATTGAACTTACTTTTTTCTTTCATGATCACGGTGATATCCCACGGGACAGTTTATTTTATTGCAACGATAACCACCTCTAGTGTTGTGACAAATTTCATCTGCTCCTCTACAGACAGGTCCTGCCTGACACTCGTCGATATCTTGGAAAAGGTAACAAAGAATTAAATTTAAATGAAATTACAAGAGTCACGTGTGTTATCAATTTTATCATCAAAGGAAAGTCAAGGACAGACGAAACAACTTGAGATTCAACTAATGGCCCACATTTTCGATGACTAGGTCAAGTACAGATTATAAGTGCATAACAACGAGATAATGGAGGTAGAACACGCTTTAATAAACGACCACAAGTGTTCTCATCGAGCATACAATACGTTTTACTCGTCGAACCTTTAACAGTTAAGGATGAAAATTTTTAAATAATATAATTTAACAATTTGAAGATAACAACAAGCATACCTTCACAAGTACGGCCGTTAAGTCCGAGTTTGTAACCATCTGGACATTTACAAGCATAACTTCCTGGTGTATTTTCACAAATTCCTACACACAGGTTGTTATTTTTGAACTCTGTACATTCATCGACGTCTGTGCAAGAACGATTATCAGCGTTTAACCTGAATCCGGGTTTACAGGCACATCTGTAATTACCCCAGACGTTGAAACACATATGTTGACACAAACCAGGGGTCCTTTGGCACTCGTCAATGTCCTAAAATTTTTAGAGATTTTATCATCTTATTAACAATAATTAATAATGAAAATACTTTCCCTAATAAGTAAGAGGATGAATGAATAAAATTCTATTATCAACATAAAGCAATTATCGTTTTTCAATATATATGATCACATCTTACGAGTAGGTGTAACTTACTGATTCAGTCACGTATTTAAATCATAATTAATTATAAATAATCATTTTAAATGATGAAACATAATAGCCAGGGAAAAGAAACATGTAAAAAGTGAAATTCTTGCAGCATTGGAAATAAAATTAATGTGAATAACTCACTTGACAATTACCGCCAGCAAAACCACCAATATTTTCAAAACCACTTTCGCAGTTACATCGAAAAGAACCGATGGTATTTTCGCATTGACTGTTTGGTCCACATACATTATAAAGACTGCATTCGTCGATATCAACACAGTCTTTATTCGGTCCAGCAACGTGTCCTGGTGGACAAGTGCAAACATAACCACCTACTCTATTTTCACATGTTTGATCCGGAGTACATTCGTGAGTACCATTCGCGCATTCATCTATGTCAACACAATATTGTCCTGATGTTGGATCCAAAGTAAACCCATTACTGCATATTACTTTGAATACACACCTGAAATTTCAATATTAAACAATTATTGGGGAATTGAACTGAAAACTGCAGCACAGTTTCTACGTTCTAAATTGTATATTACGTATTAAAATAATTTGCTAAATTGTAAAAAATAGATCGACCAACGTATTGATGTACCTATAAGATCCAAGAGTGTTCATACATCGCATTGTTCTGCCACAGATGTTCGGATCTTTCTGACATTCGTCTATATCCACGCATTTGCCTCCAGAATCAGCCTCAAATCCATGTAGACAACTATACGTTCCCTTTCCCGGGATAGTTAATGAAGTAGGAGTAACGGCTGCAGATATGGATGTGGATGTGGATGTTGATTTACTGGTCGTGGTTGTCATTAGCGTCGTATCAATACGAGCCTGTGGTCCCGGCATACGTGGGTTACGGTCGCATCGATAAGAGCCAAGTGTGTTCCTGCATTGATAACCCGGTCCGCAGTCGTGTGTACCGAGTAGACACTCGTCGTCGTCTTCGCAGATCTCAGTGGCGGCATTCAGAGTATATCCTGTACCACACGATAGGTATCGAGTGCAAGTGTAGCTACCTATAGTATTATCGCACCTTTGACCTTGCAAACAGCTATCTTCCTATAATACAATTTTCACATCTATTGTCACGTCTATTTAAATCAGATTTTTATCGAATTTTTTCATTTAGAATAATCGCAATTGAAAATAACTATTTTTGTTGACTTCTCTTGATTTTTGACAATAACAATTATCTGTGACACTGCCCAAAGAAAAATGATGAACATACTCCGAAATTTTTCGTCGACTTGTAACATGTGATGAAGCGAGTGAAATGATCATAAAAATTAAAAACACATTGAGAAACACTTCTTTAAGAAACATACTGATAGCTTTTTGATGCAACTTTCTTAACGCAATATCGAATATAAATTGAAGATATCATTAAGCAATTCTTTTTTATCGTGTAAAGAATAAGTTATTGGTATTGAAAGCGAATAAAAACTCGTAAAATGCATATGCTGATGTTGAATATAAGTTTTAGTTCTATAATTCTATAAATCTGCCATAAAACTTATAAGCTTCATTGACATTGCTGGTTAATACAATAGTCGGAAATATGTATTTTACCTGCGTTTGACATTCGTTAATGTCCACACAGGCTTGAGTTAAATTCTCACGCCTAAAACCAATTTTGCATTCGCACATGTAGCTTCCCATGGTATTGATGCAGTCCTCGTTGCTACTACACGCGTCATCTATTTCCCTACATTCGTCGATGTCGACACAACGATTCTTAACGAATTTCGTTCCAGGGATACACTTTTTGCTTGGTGGTGCTGGTAAGGCTGTCGTAGGCGGTTTCCTGATTCTCGGCTTCGGAGGTGTTGCGCAACTATAACCACCCGGTTGATTATAGCAAACTTCACCTACGCAAGAGTCCAAACCTTCCGCGCATTCGTCGATATCTATCAAATATGATAATTTATCTCTCGTCAATAATTTGTTCGAAAGATTCAAAATATTGAACGTTTTTGCAATAAAACTGTCAATGAAGTTGGATAATAATAGTTACTTTTCTATTTGTTTATAATTCTAACACGTCTAATAATAAGTAAGTAGTAAATAATTACTATAACTATACAATATAGTTATTGTTGGACTACGCTGGCATGAAAATAAAGTTTTAATAACAATGATTATTTAAAATAAACTATTTGCAAGTATGTTGTTGTTTACATACGAATCCATGGCAAGTTATATAACGCGACGATTGTTAAAAAATTACTTTTGCTGTAATACCTATTAAGTATATTAAATGACCATTATAATACATGCTACATGCTTTCACTTCATGTTTAGTCAAGAAATTTAACAAATTGATGTTAATTATAAGTAAATAAAATGGAATTGATCATTGATGGAATTTTATAGCAATCTTATAACACTTGCACACATAAAACGAGCAATAACAAAACATATCACGAGTTACTATACTATATTATATTACAAAAATAATATGCACATTATAACAAAAATGAGCTTAAACCTTACACTATGCTTCACATGCAATAAGCGAACAAGGATATTGTTTTAAAATATTTCGTAATATATCAAACTTTCGACGTTCAATTCAAAACTTGTCAATTTCCATTCTGAAAAAAGTTATAAATCATTACAAATTAATTTATAAGTTATTCTATTAATTTCATATGTTTAAAAAAAAGATTAAAATGAAAATTATGTACAAATTAATTTTTGTTTTATGTAGAGAGAGAGAGCGAGAGAGAGAGAGAGAGAATATTATAGTATTTTAACAACAATTTTAAGTAAATTCAATTCGAAAATTAAAACGTAGTAAAATATACCTGTGCACCTTCTTAGTCGAGGATGATATCTGAAGCCGGAAGGACAAGCAGGTTTCTGACGTTGACGCTGCTCAAACGATGTAGGTCTTTCACATCTAAACACATTACGATACGGATACGATTTATTAATTTTATAGAATTATTTAACCACATTATGTGCTTAAATAAATTCCTCGATTACATAACGGTCATATTATATAATAAAATCATGTAAATAACAAAGAAAATTCGCTAAAAATTTTAAAGCACTTCGTAAGATCGTGCGCATTAATATACGTTTGTTAATAGATACATATTATTCACAAAAATTATTTAATTTCTATTAACTGAAAAGCTAGAAAATAATGGTGACTATGTTGTAGATTGAAATACATCTTAATTTCTTTTTCTTTCCAGATGTAATGCTGTAAAACTTAAAATTCAAAATATTAAGTTAATAATGTAGACCTGTAAGTTCCAGGTAGATTGAAGCATTTTTCAAAAAGTCTAGTATCACATTTGTACTGGCCACGAACGCATTCGTCGATATCTTCGCATCGTTTAGTAGTTAAGGAGTATTGATAACCCGATGGGCAAGACGGTAATCTAGTCAAACATTCGAAGCTGCCGTTTTTATTCACACAATACTCATGTAATTCTAATCGACAAGTGTGCAGATTTTCCAAGCACTCATCGATATCGACGCAGCTACCATTGAAAGATCGATTATAACCGCTGCTGCAAGGCGGAATTAACTTGCACAAAAAGGAACCGTTTGTGTTAACGCATTTATGAGTGCCCTGTGGACAATCGTGTCTGCCTAAAAGACACTCGTCGACATCTTGACAACCCTTTGTCGCTGTATTAAAATACCAGCCAGTGGTACATAGTGGCAAACATATAAAACTGCCTGGGCTATTATGACATTGCTCGTAGTCTCGACAACTCAGACTTGTTGCGCACTCATCAATGTCCACACATTCTCCGCTTTTTATATCTCTAGCATATCCGAGTTTACACGGTTCCGAAAATACGTGATCATCCATATTCTACAAAATAAATTACACGGATATTTTTTAAAAGTTTAGATCATTTATAACTGTGAAAGGAAAACGCCATTAGTTATCCAAAAAGTTTAAAGTGTGCAATAGCTTTGTGACAAAGACTGAAGAAGAAAATTCAAAGATGTAAACGAATATACATACATAATGTATTTAAATTTAATATAAAATAAATTTTGAATTTATAATAAAATAGAGAAGCAATATATTTATTTATTTTATTTTATATATTAATCAATACCTGCATTATATGGTTCTTCTTAATATCTAATAGCCTGTTAATTGTTGTTGAACTTGTTGTTGTTGTTGTTGTTGTAAATGCTTCACAGATATAAGAACCGTTCGTATTAACACAAAACTGAGTTGATACATTACAAGAATGTAATCCAAGTGCACACTCGTTTATATCCTGACAAGATTCTTTACTCGGGTAATAACTATTGTTATACAACTGAAAACCAGACGGACATACTGGAGAACATCTATATCCACCTTTGAAATTTATACATTGCTCACCGATTCCACAATTTGATAAACCATTGCTACATTCATCGACATCTGCCGAAAGAAGAATTTATAACAAAGTTAAAAACAATCAATTAAGTTTATTAATATAATATAACATGATATAATATGATATAATATAATATATATAATAGAGATAACACTAATTTTTTGTCGAATGGAACGTTAATTATTTTAATGAAAATGTTCACATGAAAAAAATACATAAATAAATAAACAAAATTTGAATATTCTTATACCGATACAATCTTGACTTCGTCGATCAAATATGAAACCTCTCTCGCAATTCCTTGTTTCATTAACAATTGGAAAGATTGAACTTAGTAATTTATGTCCCCTTTTATACGAATAAGCATGAGTATCTTCAACCTTTCCACGTAAATTCGCATCTTGGTGACTTAATAGTTCGCATCTAATTAAGTGAAATATAATAAAAATATGTACGCATATCGATGATTAATATTATTAATTGTTGCATAAAATTGTTATATGAAACGACCCCTTAAAAAACGTACCTATAACTACCTATGTCATTAACACATTGTTCTGTATTTTCACACGAATGCAATTGTTCTTTACATTCGTCCACATCGATACATGCTTCCCTGGAATCATTTATCGGCTTATATCCCGCAGGACAAATCAATGACTTATCATTTGAAAATGGAGATTCAGAATGATTCAGAGACAAGCATTCGTAACCACCTACCATATTTTTGCAGGTGGTATTTGAACTTGGACAAGGATTATCAGAGCCAGAGCATTCATCCACATCTACAAATGTAATACATATATATATATATATATATATATATATATATAAACAGAATAAATAAAAGGTTGCAATAGTTTATAATAAAAATTATATTTCAATAGTAGTCTTTAATAGAATCATCACGTTTTAATTTTTCGAATAAAATTCCAAAAATTGTATGGGACGGTTATTTCATGTTAGAAATAACGTATCGATTTGCAAAGAGGATTAAGAAGATAAAGAAAATTATCTAAATAAAGAAATGAAAAAGTATTAAACAGGTGTATAAATTCTTACTCACATGCAAGACAGATACATGCTGAATCAACGTAAATTCACGTAATAACGTTTGAGGTAAAATATTTTCAAACATTCGATTAATTAGTGTTAGGATATAAAAGAAAGTTTGTGCATGCACATATCTCATATTTATAGGAGGGCATAAAAATATCAAAGAAGAAACTTCCTGTTGATGTAATAAATAGCCTATCATTAGAAATATCAAACAAGTAAAACATATTCGATTGAATAATAATCACATTAATAAATCATAGAATGCTTGAAAATAGTTACCTATGCAGGTACCCAAATTAACACTGTAAGTAAATCCTTCATCACATTTTACATCACATTCGTAAGCACCATCGATATTACGACATTCTTCTGTACCTTCCAAACAGCTATGAATGCCTTCTACACATTCATTCACATCTATAAAAGAAAACAAGAGTAGGCTGATATCTTTCTTTTTTATTACAAAAAAATCACAAAATGTGTGTATTATTATGATAAGTTTCACCCTTATGTTTTCACCTTTAAGTTAACATTTTAAATTATACAATAAATACCTTCGCATTGCTGTGACAATTTATTGAATTTAAATCCAGCGGGACAAGATTTTATTCCCTTCATTTCTAGACAGCTAAAACTGCCCTGGGTGTTAACACAAAAATTTTTCTTTCCGGAGCATGGTTTCGGTAATACAAGACACTCATCGATATCTGAAAAAAACATTGAAATTAGACAGTATACATCCACAAAATAGTATTTTATATAAAATATCAATTTACAAATGCTAACATAGATATAACATGTTCTTGCCGTAATGAAAAATTGCAAAGATAATCTAAATTCTTATTGATGTAATGTAAGTCAAATTTTTGAAAGTTAATTAATATCGTTACAGATAAATAACATCCGGCCTTCATCTGCATTATTTCAATTCTACGAAACGGAAACAAAGGTATCCTTATCCAAAATTTCTTTTTATCTAAATTTTATCAGAATTTATCTAAACAGTGAGACACAGCCGCGATTATGTTAGGATATCAGTTCTGATAAACATCTGGTGGATACCGTTCTCGGAAATCTATACATTTTCCATATTCGTACAATAAACTCCTTGAACCACCTTGGCCACGTAGAGTTTCCAGATTTTCACAGTATATGTATAAGGGGGCGAAAAATTGTGCTTCCTAGACAGAACGGTTACGAAAAGTGTCATCGTGTTGCTTCACAACACGTTCGTTAAGAGCTAGTATAGTGGAATCGGGTTAAAGTTCTCTTTCGATCAACATTAATCCTTGGGGATCCGTGAGACGGTCTAAATACTCTACTTCTGTGCGGTATTTCTGCAAGCTATTCTTAGTCTTCGCTCATTTATTTGCGACATATCCACTTGTAACGTAACAATCTCTTGAATGCAATACATATACCTATGTTATATAAATTAATGCATAAAATAATTTAACCGAATTATTTAAACCTTAACATTCAAGCCCACAATCCTGTATAGCGTACAATGTACAACATAGTGGAACGTACTTCCATTTTACTAATCAAAGTTACACGAAGCCTTACTAACATTTTCTCCGACTCCCTGATTTTCCATCGGGTTCGTTCACACGTCTCAATACAGAACAAGTTTTTCCAAGCCAGTGGCTCTCCGATTTCCCATCGGATTCGTCAATGAAAACTAAACCTCTCTTGTGATCCCCTGATCTCACATCAGATTCGTTTGCACTTTCTTCAATTTTCTAACACCACCTCGGCTTTGATTTCGCATCGAATTCGTCTGCAACCTCTTTGTCATTAACTCCCCGATTTCGCATTGGGCTCGTTCATAAAATTACACCCTTCTGCCACCCACTGACTTAGCGTCAGGTTTGTCCTCGTAAACAATAATCCTGGCGGCTACCTGAACTCGCGTCAGCTCCGTCTGTACACTTGTTACACTGTAACGGTACTCCCACGAAATACCCTCGCGTTGCTCAAAACCCCGACTCGTAATAATATAATAAAAAGTAAATTATGATCGCAAAACATTAATTGAAAAATGAAAAATCGATAAAATAGATAAAAATTAAATTCTTCGATGTACTGTTATGCACAGTTCGGAAAGATTAGGGACCCAAAAACGACAGAAACACTTCATATCGCAGTATCAGCATCGGCACTTGGACACATTTTTAACCAATGCATTTTAATCAAAGCATTGCGTTAAGTAGCATTACTTATGATACTTGGTAATTGTTTTACAGCAATAAAATGCTTGATCCTCAAATGTTTCAAGTACTTTAAATGTAAGATAAATTAAATAAATTCTAAACAAAAATCTACATACATACTTACTGTAGATCGCCAGCTACAAAGCTTTAAAAAAGGATAGTATCTTCTTACAAACAATTTATAGAGCATTTACTTCTATAATTACCGTCACTAGTAACTGCATAAATACGATTAAGATCCGATATAGACGAAAGACTTCTTTGTGTGTGTATAGAATATCATACTTCATTTATTAATATTATAGTAATAAAGTAAATAAAAAAGAATTCGTCATGTAGTTTGATATTTTAATTTTAAAATGATATGCCAGTAAAAGAACGCTAGGAATAATAACTTATGGCTTGTATTAGCATTATTAAAGCTGCAATGATACTTATTAAGGCAACTTCAAGCACATTTCTATGTATAGAAAATTTTACCACGTACTTTATAAATCTGAGAAGTAGATTATCTTCGCGTATATTACTTTATTAAAACATAAAAAAACATACACACTCATATACAGAAATCACTTATATACATGAAATGTATCCTTTGTAATTCTGAATAGGTTAAATAATATACTTATGTATGCATATATATACACACATACATTATATATATATAATATATAATATATTAATATAATAAATAAATATATATATATATATATATATATATATGCATATATATACACACATACATTATATATATAATATATAATATATTAATATAATAAATATATATATATATTTATTTATTATATTAATATATTATATATTATATATATATAATATATATACATATATATATATATACATATATATAGGGTGTCCCACACAACTGGAACAGGCCGAATCTCCTAAACGTTTAGGGATAGAAGAAGATGTCATAAGTGGAAGTTAAATAGTAACAGACAGTGCATAATATACGACTAATTTTATGCACCTTTGTGCATCAGCGCATCAGAAAAATGCAATTGCACTTTTTTTAAAGAGGAAACTTATATTTTTGAACTGCAATCGACGCAGTTCCTTGTGCTCTACATAAAAGTACCAACATACTTATGCCTTAAACTTATTCATTAGGAAGTTATCGAAGCTAAAAGTTCTCTGAATTATTTCAACCTTGTAATGGAACATAACGTAGATAGTCTGGAACACTTGCCGAGAAACTATATATATAAATTATTTATACGTATATATCCGATCCAAAAGATGTAAATATGTAAATTAGATATATTGAAAATAGACATTATAAAATAAATAATTGAAAATGTGCTCTTAAACAATTAGAAAATTAAGTAGATTCAAACCTGTACAAAAACCTGTAGCGGCTTCCCACTGGTATCCAGGAGGACAAGTATCCTCTTCGTATCCAAGTTTATATTTGGACACGCACGTGTAAGATCCTATATTATTCTCGCAGTGACCAGGACATGCTCCTTTTTCTACACACTCGTTCACGTCTAAGCGGTGGGACACACAATGCCAACAGAAGTAAGCAAGGACACAAGCAAAATTGCAGTGCATCATTACAAAAAGAAAATAAAGCTCATATCATTAAGCAAACATAAAATATGCTTGGAAGTAAATTTAGAACTCATAAAACATTAAGAACTTAATGTCAAAGGATATAAAATGAATTATTACTTACTACAGATTAATTAGATATTCAAATTTAACTTCGAAGAATGTATTACCATATATATATTATATGTATTACATTTATTTACATTGTAATACATATTATATGTATTATATGTATGCACATACAATATATATATATTTATTTATAAATTAACTTATATATATATAAAATAAGTTAATTCATAAAAATAATTCACTGTTAATATGGTTAGTTTAAATTCTCTTTATTGGCATTTGAGAAATATTAATAATAATAGTTTGATTTGAATATCTCTCTCATACTCACCGTCACACACTTGATTGGTAGCATTGTAACGATAACCAGTGGGACAAAGAGATGAAAACTCGTTATCATCCTCAGGAATTGTACTTTTGTTTTCCGATGATTTAGGTAAACAAGAACGTTTATCCTTCGCCAGTACGTAATCGGGATTGCAGCTACACGTAACTGCAACTCCATTGTCCGTGCAGCGTTGTTCACATGGATTGCTCGATTTGCATCTAGATCATATACGATTGCACAGTGACATAGTATAATCGAACAATAAAAATATGTTGTTTTCTTGTAAAATATTCGATAAATGAATTAATAGTAAATTAAATTAAATAGTAAATAGAATAGTAAATTAATTTTATAAATTCAGTAGATATTATATAATAATTTTAACGCTGAATATTTATCAAAATGAACAATATTATAAAATTTGCAGAAGTAAAATATAATATATGTATATATATAAATATCTTATAAAGCTTTTATACCTGTCAGTAGGTAAGTCTTGACTACAAGTTTTTCCATCTTCTAGTAGAGTAAAGCCTTCGTAACATTTGCAATAATAAGATCCTGGCGTAGGGACACAAATGTCAGAACACAATAATCCCTTCATAAGTTGACAGATGTCATCTAATGCTGTAAATTAATGTTATGTCGTTGCATTTCTGTTATGATCGTTGTTATATTAATTTTAAGTTGACTGGCAAGTAATGTCGAATTTTTTATTTATATTTTTATATTTTTATTTCTTTATTTCTCAATCACATATTATTCGTGATTTCATCTAATTGTTTTCCTATGTCGCAAAGATTTGAATATATCTTTCTAAGTGAATCGTTGATTTATCTTCGAGATTGTCATTTCAAAACTTCCACATATGAATACTTGGTATTAATTTTTAATCACACAACAGTTTTCTTGTTACTTCCTTAAAATACTTTTAAAAGATATAGTTATAATAAATTTCTCCGCCACAAGTGACAGCAAAAACAGCAAAACTCTTTTTGTGATACAATCACTCGAGGGACTCTCATTGTAAGGTAATAAAAAATTACCTTGTAAACAAATAAAATATGGACATAGAAGATAAGATATTTTGGGATAGAGATCTTCAGCAGTATTTTTCAATCATTTTAATGATTGATGACGGACTTTGATAATGTAGCAACTAAATATAAAAATATGATCGATTTTGGAGTTTTAGGACTTTATTGAATATTTCTACTTACGAGGCGTAGGTAACGATGGGGAAAAAGATGTCGAAGCCAATGTTTCAGTAGATAATGAAGAAGTCGATGTTAATGGAGATGAAGTTGATTCAATATCGGTAGTCTCACTGAACGACGTTGCCTTTGTAAGATCTGTGGTAGAAGTTGATGTTGTACTCGGTGACGCTTCGTAACAACATTCCAAAAATGCAGGATCCCATGGATTCCCAAATGTAAATTTCTTAAAAGCGCATCCTTGTCCCATAGATCCAGTTAAAATACCTTTGATGGAATTTCAAAATTAATGAAAAATGATTAACGAAGAAAAAGAATGGCAAAATTAAAAAAAACACTGGTTCTAATGTGAATTATTAAATTATAATTTTGACACCGTTATTTAAATTATTAAATTTTTTTATTAATTATAATTATTAATTATGTGATACTGTTTCAATATGGACCAATATACCTAAAGAAAATAATTGTTAGATCTAATAACGATATGATCAAAATAAATATGTAGTCAATAATAATCGCGCATCTGAAGATATGAAATATTAAAATTGAGAAAAAATAAAATCATAGTTGAGAAAATACTTTTCTCTTTACTAAAAGTTTTTGCTGTTATTATTCGTAATATACCTCCTATATGAAGAAGTAAATAAAAAATAAAGAGACATAAATACCAAAAAATTATATGAATATGTAAATTACCCAGTTTACAAGCTTCGCAACAGTCACGGTGATAATCACCCGGCCCTGAACGTTTACTTTTGGTATCAGAAACACACGCTAAACCAGCATGCGCATCGAATTTTCCTTTCTTGCATTGTTCCTCGTGATATGCTCTCACGCAACAGATGTCCACAGCCTCTAAGCAAAGACCTTGTTCGACTGTCGGCACTCCAGATACCGGCCCTGTGAACTTTTCACACCTTAGGCCTTCCAAAGCCCACGAAGTACCAAGCCCACAGCATTTTTCAAATTCTGCTTCCATTCTAGCTTCGCTGAACAACGCCTCTGTTACACAAACAAAATATACTTCTCTTAACAAATCTCTCTAATAACAATTATATCGGTCTTTATAACTTGAACCTTTTTTTCATTTTCCTTGAGAATATAAATTACTTCACCAAATGTTTACATTATATTATATTATAACAACTGTTTCCGTCGATAAAACAATTAAGGCATCGGAAACCTTAATACTTTTAATCTCAAACATTTAACAAATTTTACCTGAAACAACTGAAAATCGGTTTGTCTATTCTTAATTTTATAAAATGCTTAGTGTTAAATATCAAATTATTCCATCGATTTTTATATTTTTAGTAGTTCGTCTCCCTTTTATTGTTCCCGCTTTGATCGTCATTTTTAAAACCATCATGAATGGAAATAAGTGTAAAGTATAAAAATAATTATTTTTGATGATAAACTTATAACGTAAAATTATATCTTATTTGTCTATCGTTTTCACAAACTCTCGACAGAATTTAAGTCTATTGTGAAATCGTAAAATCCTTCCTGACGCTGCCATATGTACAGCGATAAGAAGAACAATTGTAGATAGACAACTATTTCTTACCAACCTTTGTTATTTAATTTTTACCCGTAATTCATTTCGCATGATATATTACATTCAGTTTGTTATGCAAAAAATATACCAACTGATGACATTCCACATCTATTCGTATATACATATGTATAAGTTTTATTTAAAATTTATCTACTAATATTATTTTATACTAAACTAAACTAAAGCTAACCAGGATTCAATTTCACCTATGTGCTTATCATATTCATACAACAACACTTTTGTTTTTAAATAAAAGATTTTAAATGTAAATCTTAAATGATTAGATTGAATAATATGATATGCTTGATATACTCGTAAATAATGTATAATGTATTATAGTGTACTCTCTATTTAACTCTATTGTATCTTTAAACGAATTCAATCATATGAGTCATACGAATTAAGTTTTTCAGATACAATACATGAAATAGGTGAAATAAACATATTGTTGAATGTTTTTTAAAACGTTGCATTATTCTTTATTAACAGTATAATACTGTTAATAAAGAATTAACAATATAATCCTATATAATCCTAATAAACATATTGCTACTAGCTTATTACGATTATAGTTCGAATTTGCTGTCATTAGTACATATTACAGTGACAACACAATTGCACAATTCTAATAAATTTTCTAATATTGAAAATTTCTTAACATTTTCAATGGACGATCAATAGTTTACTGCATTTAATTATCAACTTTCTAGACGTTATACTGTACATATGTATACATATGTATACGAGTATCTGACTTTATACGAAATTTCTTTAATATTAAAATGCGCTGTGAATTTTAACATTTGATATTAGAAAATATCAACAAATACAAAGTAAATACAAGGAAATATTAATTTATCGTTCATTCCTTCGTTCAAAGTAATTAATATTGTTGTAGTATTATCCCTTATCTTCTTATAAGGAGAGATATACCTACATTATTTTCGCTTGGATATATTTTTATATGCTATGCATTACTATACAGTGGTAAAAGCAATTCTTGTTGCAGTGTTTAGCTAGAAGTCTCTATAAATCAATGAAGACCATACATACTGAGTAATAACAAAACCATAATTTGTTTAATGATAAGAATGGAACTAGTGCATACGTTTCCTTGTGCGTATGTTTCCTTGTTATTTCATTGGAAAACTACGTAACCCTTTCTGACTGTCACATCTTTACGATTTTTTTTTTATTATTATTTAATTTGTATTTTACAATTTGTCCAGTTGGACATTCGGTAAATTTTTCTAGCTTAGCGGTATTTGATACTAACTACATAGTTATATAAATTCCGAATTCAATTCAGAAAAATATTCTTATCTTTATTTAAACGTTTTAGAGTTGTTTATATGTATAATATTTATTTCAAATAGAACAAAATATGTTTGAAAACACTCATCTTTCATTTATAAATGTGATAGATTCTAAGCTATGCAAGTAGTTACTATTCGTTTATTATTTACTCTCGAACCCGGAACTACGTGTCCCTCTACTCTTAAGTATTCATTCTATTTAATTTCCCTATCCTTTTTCATCGTTAATACTACCATGAACATCTCTAAACTGTAAACTATCCATCCTAAAAATCTACCGAACGTTACTTTACGCGTGTCAACTTCATATCAATTCACTTATCAATTCTAAGAAAGCGATCTCTCTAACGCGTATTCAGTTTGTCATCTCTCTACGAACAAGGAATCTAATATTTAAATAAATAGAATTTACTTAATTTCCTTTTCCATAATTGACAATTAGCCGAATTAAAACATACTTATTAGGCATATTAAATAACTCAAAGATTAATATTCTTCAAGATTAAGATATTGTTTTAATCAGAATATCAGGCTGAACATTTTGATGAACATACATCATAGTCATGACCCATTTTATCCCATTATGTATTTATCATAGTCATCTAGTAAAATTGGAAGATTTGTCTTTATTCTCCGTTATCGATGAAAGAAGGCGTGTTCCACGAAATTTCTTTCCTTTTTATAAAATTAATAAAATAAATAGAAAATAGCATCTGCCTGAATGATAAACAAGCCTCTAAGTTCTTCGTTTCTTCCTTTCTAGCTACAAATCATTAAAAGTATCGTTAAAAACATGATTCGAAGGAAAAATGTATGATGAATAGATTTAGATTATCTAATCGTTTACGTTTTTAACAACGTAAGGTATATTCTCCTCTTCATTTTAAATAAAACAGAAACCACATAGCAGATTGAAGAAAATGCATTGTTTATGCTAGTAGTAAATGGAGCGAAAAAAAGATCCAAGTCTAGATAAAAAATTTACATTTGAATACAGGCTCTACGCTATCAATTATTTCGAGATGTATCATCCAAAAACAAATCCATAATTAATACAATAAAATCGATTTTAGGAATAAAAACTCATTTTCCAATAAAATTCTTAACATGAAAGATACCTCGCTTTTGTAGAGAAAATTGCTCCAACCGAATGACCAGAAGTAGAAAGAAAATCGCACATAGATCGACGAATCGGATCATCTTCTTAAAATTCCCATAAAACGAACTGGTTTTCGCGTACAAATATCACAATCTTTCAAACTGTCACGATCTTTTTCTTAATTTTTCTGTTTGTCGTTGCCAGTTTGAGTTTGAGTCGGAATCGTTGACTTGAAAGTGAAATATCGTTCTTCTTTGTCGTCGGATGCGTTCCGAGCAAACGCTCGACATGCATTAAAGCGTTCAGTTTGCCGGTAGCACGGTTTTCTCCTCTGCACCTTTCTATGTGCATCTCATTTCTTGAATTATCCCACTCTATCTTACGATACGATTCCTTTTCCCGTCTGCACTCTGTCCCTGTTTCGTGTGCGCGCGCATAAATATCAGACTGATTTCGTCGTTAGTAATGGCGCCGATTGAGAACTTGCTCAAAATTTCGCCCTAACAAGATCCTTCGATTGTTTCCTCTTTTATTTTTTTTTTTTTTTTTTTCTTATCCTGATATATCTTCACCTAAGTTGTTTCACTCGTGATAAATAATTTTAACTCTTTTTAACATTATGTAATTTGGAAATTCCATGTTTTTCTATTATTTATCGTTATACGAATATGTGTACATGTATATATATTTGTTAATACACTGTTACAGTGAATTTAAACTTGAAAAATTTGTTGACAATTACTAATTTTTAGGTTTCTCTGGATCTGAAAATGACAAGGGAACTAGGTCATTAATAAACAAAATTTTCGTTATATAGTTCTAACAGTATGAAAACCGAAATTCTTGGATTTTATTATCTTTAACTGAATTGTTACTTTGCATTTAAATATGCATAATATGCGCCTGTATACATATTAATAATGTAAGTACAAGAACTTTACTTCCATTACTACAACGTAATACATATGTGTGCCTCTTTTTCAAAAGAAAATCTCCCTCCGTAAGTTTCAAGAGTGTGTTGATCATCATCATAGTACTAGTGACTTCTTCGCGGCATGTGTTCCCGGTTCGATGTTAGCATCAGAGATCCTTTTTTTGTCAGTGTTCCATGAACAGTAGACGCTTTGTTGATCTCGCAAATTTCCGTACCACTCTCTTGCCGGCCATCCGTGTCGTCCTTCGTTCTCTTTGGAATACATATCTTCAAATGTTTTATCTCTATATATTTCTGTGTATCGATTGAAAATCGAAATCAGATAGCCAATATTAGTACCAATTTCCATCGGAAGTCAGTCTTACGAAATCATGTTATTTTCTTTGTTCAAAATTTATTAACCAATGTGCCACTAATCTACTAATTATTTAAAAAGATCTGTTATAAAAGAATCTATTAATTTTTATATAAATTAATTCTTTCCTTAATATTTTTGTAGTATAAGTAGTATAAAACGTTTATGTACTTAAACAATATATAGTTATAAAAACTCTGTTGCTTATATATTTTACTGTTCGGATGCCTGCTAAGCATTCGAATCCAAGTCAATTCATATATGTAAACTTAAATATATTGGGTAAAAGTACAAGAAAACTATTCGTAACGATTAAGTATAAGTTAAATATAGAATATAACACGCGCAGTGTACACGTAAATGTTTTCTAAATTTACTCTATTACATTTATGTAATTAAATTTTCAAATACGTATTATATGCATTGAAGGAAACTATTATTGTAAGAATATGTTTTATTGGAACTGATTTTCCCATTAATTCATATATAGAGAGATCAGAAAATAAAAATACACAGAAAATTCATTTTCTCATAGAGCAAATGTAAAATAATAAAAACATGATAAGTATATAACAATATAGTAATATAAATAATAACAATGATAAAAACATAATCCAACTTTGTGGTTGATGCAACGTAAAATAATTACATAAAAAGGAGAAAGACAATAAAAAAAAGAGATTATTGCGTTTTTCTGTATACGAATGTCGGTTAATCTCGGTAGCAGACGGAAGTAAAAACGTGCAACAGGAGCAAGAGTAACAGTCAGTAGGCCGAGAACAGTCATCAAGCTAGCGAGGTTGCGATGACCATGACACGCGCAACTCCATAGCAATCGTCTAACAGTCTAATACCCAGATTACACTGTCTTGTGTTGTAAAAAAATCAAATATTTCGCCATCTATATCCGTCGTCTGCATACTTACGCATCGTCGTCGAACCTGAAGTGCCTTTTTTACGTCCTTTTCAATGGCACCATCTGGATAATCTACTTATATATGTATATATATGGTATACATATACCTTGAAAGGGAATCAAGAGAAGTTGAAATAAACAACGCATAACGATGATATAATATGAGGAAGGTAAAGAATTTCTTTCGATCATAGTAAACAACATTTTTTCTCATTCCATATAATAATATTTTTTAGTATAGTAATATTTGATTAACCTTTGATTTTTCGTATACCCGATTTTGTATATTCTTTACAATGACGATATTTTTCCGGAAAATGCGATCACTGGTAACTTTGAAAAGTGAAAATATACTATTTAGAAATGACTTGCCTTTAGTTACATACGTTTCCTCAAAACCAATACTCGCCATTGCCTATTTTTAATTAAAATAATATAATTATATAATAATATTATAATAATATAACAATATGCACAATAATACTTTAATTAAAACTATATGATTATTATTTTAAAATATTAGTTCAAAATTCCCATACACGAGTTTCAATCATCTGAAACTTGAAACAAATAATTATAATTATTTGATTATTGAATTCGTAAAAATAACGACAAATTTAATTCTCATTTTACATCTTATTTTAAATTGATAATTCAAAAAGTAAAATGCTGCTTCATACATATATATATATATATATATATATATATATATAGAGACAGAAAGGTTAATATGTGGAATACTATACAAAGCAAAATATGACAAAAATTATGATAAGGTTTAATATCGTAATAAATTATAACTTACTGTAAAGTAATTTCCGCAAATATTATTTTTTACAATGTAATAGACAAAAAAATAAGATGAAACTTGCTGACCTTATAGAAAATACATGTCATTTTTACAAATTATTTTTCAAACTCTTATAGACGTACAATGATAAATTATTAATTTAGAAAAATGGTTTATTCTAGCTTACGTAAATAATGGTAAACTTTATTGGAAATTAGGACACTTTCAGGCGATGAAAGAAACGTCGATTATCCAAACAAGAAATTGAATTATCAAAATACGATTACTCCACCAGTACCCATTATGTGTATGTATAGCATTTGAACAGGACTTAAATTATAAAAACCACCTTTTTTTTTTACTGAATTTTTGTAAATACGTAATATTTTCTATAGATGGTACGAAGTTGACATTTTTTTTGTCAGTTGTCCTCGAAAAAATATAACAAGAACGAAAATGAATATGTGCGGAAGGAAAAAGGTATTATTATAATAGAAAATTGACCATTTTCTAACAGAAGTGTTATTAAAATTTAAATATCAACGTAGAATTGGAATTAATAAGAATAGGTGTAAAATTAATAAATACACAAAATTTTCCAAACAGAAGAAAAAAGAAAAGAAAGAGTGCTTTTGTTTTACTCGCTACAACAGATTTATTTTTTGTGATAAATACTTGTTATTTGTATGCAAATACCCATCTAATAAAAATGCATTCATTGACTGAGTCTCTTTATTTTACTGTATAAAATAATTGTTACGTATGTAAAACTATAAGTAATATTTATATTGAAACGCTACAAAACGGATAATTTTTAACTTGGAAATTGCCTACTTTTTAAAAGTACCGTATTTTAAAAAACACTTTGTTCATTGCTTTATATCGAGTATTTAAAACATTAATTATCGAGGATAATTAATTTCCGAAATTAGTTCGGATAATCGTCGTTTAGTATCACATCCCTGATTCCCTTTATATCAACAAAACTCTATAACGATTAAAGCATTTTCTCAATGAATTTTTTACCTCTTATAAAATTCATACAGAATAGTATATATTTAAATGTAATGCTTATGTGTATCTATTACCTATTATATTTATATCTTTTCCATCTTATTCCTTTGTCATATCAATTTCTTTGCAAGTTTTTACAAGAGTGAGGTAAAACAGAGGTAAGCATGAAACGTAAGCTGTTACAACATTTTTTGCTTTAAATAATTATATAAATTTTGACAAAATTTCATAAGCTTCGTTTTATATCCTTAGAAAGGAAGAAAATCGGGGATGGTCATTTAAAATAAGAATAATATTTCTAGAAAATAGTTTCTCTAAAGAAACGAAAATTCATGCAAAGAAAAATAAGCAGAAAAATAAATCGTGCAAAGACGGTACTTGAAAATTGATATAACAATATTGAATGTGATTTGCTCGGATAATGTTGTAAAAGTAAAAATTTGGGATAAAATGTTGAATTATTTTTCGTATTAAAACGTCTTACATTTGCGTATTTCTAAGTAGTTTCAAATATAAAAAACTCATTCCTATCTCAAACTGACAACTTTATTTCGTTCATTTACTGTATGATTGCGTGACACGAGTACGTCGATTGATTCAGAAAATTCTTACACCCAGTTGTTGTACGTCCGTCTGATTCTGACTCACTTATCTCGGACATAGGTGCCCTTTGTGCGGCCATATGCCAAATCTCTACGCAGGTCTAATACGTCATGTTAACGCGCATTTTCATTAACATTGAATATTTCACTTCAGGACATTGGCTGATAATTATGACAGAATATGTCGTAGACAAGCGTACCTTATCGTTTTCTAGGAGGAATCAAATAATTGCTTACTTTGCTAATCTTTAAATATTTGGTAGAAAAATAGGAATCTTACTCTAAGAGATTTTCAATACTATAATAATTTCATGTTAATCGAAAGATTTTCCTTAATTCGAAACTGTTTTATCCAAGAGCTAATAAACAGATTTTATCCTAAAACATGTTTCTTGGATAACTTTAAGTAATTAAATCAGATGTAACTGCATGTTGACTATGTCGGGCGATGTAATTATTTGATTTTTCCTAGACTCCAAAGGAAACGCTTAATCAAACCTTTCAATAGAACCCTTATTTGCACCGAAATCTAAAATCGATCGCAATGTGTTCTTGGTTGGCACATCGCGGGAGATATAACAGAGTTATGATTACTCCTCATTCTAACTTCACCTTTGGCGCGTAACAATAATGTATAAAGGTGCCGTTAGAATTAAAAGTACGTGTCAAAATTACGCATGAAAAACGCTTGCGATATATTTTCTCTTCGCAAAAGTGGAAAATTTATAATGTAAAATCTGGAAGAAGAACGAGGTGACCTTCGTGAATTGATTTTCATTTTGAGTGTGACAAGTATCAATTCTTGATCAAGTGGAACATTTGACAAATTATAATACAAATATTTGTATATTTGTATATTTGAATAAATAGAACAGTAATAAATATTCACTAAAATAATGGGTTTTACTATATCTACCGATTGTATTGCATTGGATTTATTTAAATCGTATTTCAACAGATTTATATACTTAACATAATAGAATTGATTTTATTATATCATTCAACATCACTAAATTGTAGTATGATACATTTTCAAAAAGTGACAAAAGAATATGCTAAAACAATGTAATAGTTACATTTTATTTGCATTCAAAATGGATAGAAATTTAATTGACTTTGAAATAATAAACCAATTTGATCGATAGTAAACTTAATACATATACATACATATATGAACGTGTGTGTGTGTGTGTGTGTGTGTGTGTGTGTGTGTGTGTGTGTATGTGGGGGGCGTGTGTGTGAAACATTAGTGTATTATCATCAATAAGAAAGTCACAAAATGTTACATAATGAAAAATAACTGTATAAAAACGTTCGACACTCTCAAATAGTATAAATTTGTAATGTTACACCGCGGATATGACAGAATTATAATAAAGTTGTAAAAAAGCATGAATTCTTTACATTCTATACATCTTTATACACATTATTATGTTTTGCGATATGTTTCCAATTGACATTCAAAATAAATTCATTTACTGAGAATATATTAAATTTACCTTCACTTTCTTTACACTTCTAAATTAATAAACAAACTGTAACTGTAAATTACGATTATAATTCATAAATGTATTCTAATAATAAATTACAATTCTTAATAAATGTATCACACACATTTTACTATTTTAAAAAATTAAATCTCTCCACGATAAAAATCAAATACTGTATATTTGAACATATATCTATCATACTGTCACTCTCAAAAATATTTAAAACACCTCGTTCCGGAAGTAGTGCGATGAAATAGATTTTTGTGACAAAACAAGACGAAAAGAACACCTGTCCACTATCTCGTTTATATCTTATAATTTATTCTTTCCTTAATGTAATTGTATCACGATGAAGATGAGCAGGTGTTCTTCATCGTATACCTACTCTATAGAGAATGACTAGGCCATATGAATATAACTAAGGAATTCGTACTGTATTGCGGTACAGTTTTAGAACAAAGTGCAGTGTGAAACCTATCTAATTTATCTCAGACCATTTTTTCTTTGTTTCGGCACAATCAAACAAATATTGTACTTTTGTACGTACAATTTCCTTCACGCCGATAAAGATTAGGTCTACTGAATTCTGTTTTCTACTTTATTTTCCCAAAATTGTCCCAAGGTTTATTCATATGGCTCAATATTTTCAGTCCTGCAAACTTTATTTATTTTCAATCAACCTGATGTGTATTTTCAGCGATCCCCTTTTTAGTGTCTATGACTGTAACCAATATTGTAGAAAATCAACTTTATATTCTATTCTGGTTCCTCTCCCTCGCCATCTGTAACATAAACAGTAATTAGAAATGTATTAGATACATTAGAAACTTACGTATATTAAATCTACTATAATGTAATAGAAATATTAAAAAAGAAAAATATCGTCTATACCTTCACGATCCACTTCATCATCTACCAATAAATCATCCTCTTCGTTTACTCCATCATCTTCATCATTCACAGCCTCTTCTTCCTCATCATCTTCATCTACATCGTCTTCGACAACAACTATGCTATCATCTCCTTCCTCACCTTCACCTGCTTCATCACCTTCGTCCGCACCACCATCTTCTTCTTCTTCCTCTTCTTCCGTATCGCAATCTTCACCATCACCTTCGATGCCATTTTCAACATCCATATCTGGTGCCAAATAATACTAAAACCAAATAATTTTGTATACAAAAACCAAATTTTCTATGTGATGAAGTCCAAATATTCAATAATAATAGATATTTTCTTTTAATTATAATATGAATAATTTTACCTGTAATGGATTAGGCCACATATCATCTTTAATTAACTCTGCTATTTCATCTGAACTTGGATCTCCATGATCCGTAAACCAATCAAAAAATGACCTGTGTTTTAATGGCCTTTTACGACCTTTTAATGGGGCTTTGGTTTTTGCTCTTTTTGTTAAATCTGCACCTTCTTTCCAACGTATAGGTGTACTTTGAGATGCTGGATCTCCTGCGAAAATGCAGGAGATACATCAAAACTATGATTATTCAACAAGGAGTTTAACATCCACTTACAACTTCTTCAAATTATTTGTGTTATAATTATAAATAAGACAATACAATAAAATTATTTTTTAATTCTTTCTATCATGTTAGATATAAACCTTATTCAAAAGGCTTATATGTGTTTGAGAATGTATACTACAAACTTTGTCATTCTGTGCAAACAAAGCCTGTAATTTTACTTTATTTAATAACTTATTTATGTTACTTATTACTTATATTACCTACATTGTTTGAACATATAATTTAATATTGAAATTAATTAAATCTGTATAAATAATTTAATATTATTCTATAAATCAGTAACTTTTGAAAATTATATTAAAAATTAAAATTTTATAGAATATATAGTAAGAAACCATAGTTTTAAATATAAAATAAATAACTAATCAAAATTGATACAATTAAAGTAATGTTAAGAGACAATTTATAAAATAGAATTTAGATTTAGAAATGTGCTCACCAGAAGAACCTAGATGAAACTCCTTTGTAAGGACGTCATTTTCAAAATATGGGTTTTCATCAAAATGAAAATTAATTCTATAACCTGATTTAATATCTTCAAATTCTTCAACTTCTAATTTATTCAAAAATCGAAGTGCATCTTCTTCATCTTCTTCCAATATTTCTGCTATTTCCTTATTGTTTACAAACTACAGATTCACTAAGGAAATTTACATTAACTTGTCATATCATATCTTTAATGTTACGATTTATCATATTTAATCTTCATAATGTACAATATATTAACATATACATACATATTATTATGTTAATGTTATGGACGACTTATTTCTGAATAGTAGAAGTATAAAATTTTATATTCTGGTACTTTAAAGTAATTTTGAATGTAAATTAAATATAACTACATATAAACTAAAAAAAATAAAAGGAGATAGAAAAAGAATAATTGTTCAATTGATCTAACATTGTAAACATAGAAGAAAAGATCATGAAAGAAGAAAATATTTACATTTGAGTAATATGTATTGCTAATTAGAATATACAACAAAAATATATTATAGAAGAAAAACTACACGCATATTTAAGGTAATGAACCGTATTACTAGAACAACGATCATGTAAAACATTTAAAAAAAAAATAAATATATATTGCATTCCGCGTGACCGCATGTAGTTATACATAGTTCTATAGGTATACAAGGAGGCAAGATGGCGACTAGCGCCGGTGGACGCCGGCATTGCCGAGAAACGTCAAAGATATATTAGTAACTATTATTAGCGAAACCGTAATGTCATCATATGAAAGGATACAGCAGTGACCCAAAAATTGGGTATCCTCTTAATAATGTCATTCCGTTTCTGGAAATAGGGCTTACGCAACTTATTATACTTCTTCTCGACTTCGAGGATTTCATCGCTGGCCTTCTCATTGAGGCCATCGATTTGATTCTGACACCCGTCAATCTCTTCGAGTGTCTTTTGTATTTCAATGTCGTAATCGCGTGATTCAACACCCTCCCCCGAACCTGGATCCTCTAATTCCTTGGCTTTCTTGTTCGGCGAAGCCATCGTTCGACCCGCGCTCTTGTCACCACACCACTACTCTCTGTTTATTTTCAGTACGCACTCACTCCGCGTTCGTCACGCTCGTGCTCGTGTCACGAATTCGCGGCGCGTAAGCAAGCTAAACTACAACCATAGGTTTGATACCTCATCTAGACGCGAAACTACGCTATTCGAAAAACGAAAGTCTTACTACGTTATCTGAAACCATTGTGAAACGTAAAATTGTAATATTTCGTTCCGACGAAATATTTTTATCACATCGCATTTCGTATGTTATGTGTAACATATAAATTCTACTTTCCCTTATATAAACGTACATTTTGAAAAATATTCAAGGAATAAAATAATGTAACGATATGTATACGCTTTATAGCTTATATCAATTATATATACAAAAGTATGACTTACAATAAAAAGATAAAAAGATAAAAAGATAAAAGACAACTTTTCAATATAAGACAATATTTATATTCACCTTATTGTATAGATAGTATCGATAAACCAAAACCTAAAATAATAATTTTAAAATATTTATAAATTAATGAATTGTTAAATTTTGTAATTCTTTACGTTTTAAACTTTTATTTGAGCACTTGAAAAGTTAAAAAATTTTGTCTAGGAACCGAAAAATTTATCAGTCGAGACATAATTAAATATCATATACAGGGTGGTTGGTAACTAGTGATACAAGCGGAAAGGGGGTGATTTTACGCGAAAAAAGAAATCGAAAATATACAATAAAAATTTTTCGTTTGAGGCTTTGTTTTCGAGAAAATCGACTTTGAATTTTCGCTCGGTACGCGTGCACTTTATCACGTCTCGTTATAACGGATCTCGCTGTAGATCGTTGTCTCGATGGAAAAACTTACGAAACAAAAAAAATTAAAAAAAAAATTTTTATTCTATATTTTCGACTTCTTTTTTCGCGTAGAATCATCCCCTTTCCGAGTGTACCAACAGTTACCAACCACCCTGTATATGCATAATCTATACATACATACATTTCAAACGCAAATATGTCAAGATTAAATGTTGAGTGGTTATTAAAGTCGGTGTATTTGTTTTTTCCTGTTCTACAAGAACACTGAATAATAAATATAGAATTCTATCAGGTCCTGTTTAAAAAAATACTAGTAGCCTTAAAATCCCATCAAAAAATTATGAGGAAAAACTATTTCCACCGTTGAGTTCTGAAAATTCCCAGATATTCAAGTCTGTAATACATCCTTTCAATAGTTAGTCACTATTTGGTCCTCATAACGTTTTAAAAATAATCACTAGAAATATTTAAACGAAAAAGTTGAATGATCTTTTCATATTGCCTCTGTGAATACGTTTTGTATGTAATATAGTAACTGATTACTTTTAAGTTTCAGGTATTTCAAAAGATATAATTTTATGTATCATTAATACATTCCTTTTCCTTTGTTCATTATGATCATTTAATTATTCCACGTCCAAGGTATGTCGAATATTTATAAATCCAAATAGTTGCATCTTATTATCATATATTTCATTTTTTCTGTTTACATCAAATAGAATAACATATTTATCTTAAAATTGTAAATTCGAGTAATAAAATTATAAAAGCACCAATACCTTGAAATACAGTTTTAATAAAGATATAGTAAAATGAATAATATATAAACTACTTATAACATTAAAATTTTGCATTGATAGGTTGCAGATATAGATCTATGGCATATTATTTAATATATTTTAAAACTAAATATACATATATATATATATATATATATATATATATATATATATATATATATATATATATATATATATATACACATATATATGTATGATTACATTTTGTATTACAAATAACACGCGTTATAGCTAATACGTAGTTAATATAAAACTTATTGTTAATCAATTACAATAATTTTTCTTCACATCTAAAATATAAAAATAGTTGTTATTGATTGATTCTACTGCAATACTAACAGTATTTGAATATTAATAATGATTTGAGATATATAATGTATTCGAAATTTTTTATGGTTTCACTAATAATAATCATTCTGTAGATATATTGAATATGATTAGAACTCGTATAATTGATAAAATTGGTACAAAGTTAAAAATGTTAAATTACTTTATATATATATATATATATATATATATATATATATATATATATATATATATATTTACATATATAAAGTAATTTAATATATTTATTTATTTATTTATATCATAGAAAATTTAGTTATACAATGAATTAAACTTTCGATCTTCTACTATATAGAAGAGATGAAACCGCTTACAAAATTTAATACTATTCTCATTGCATAATGAATACACAATTGTACTATTCAAACAGCAGTCTGTTTGAAAATTTCGCACTACGTTTCTTAGTTTTTCTCTATGTTGTTTACTAAACTTTACTATTAAACGCTCAATCTTCAATAAGTTTTACAATAACCTCATTTATAACAATTTTCCTGAGAGTAATATAAAATATAAAAATAGCAGTATGTATCTTTTTTTTCTAAGATAGTTTTCATAAAAGTTTAATGACAATATTTTTTAATCATTATTACTATAATTTACAAATGTTTTTCATTCAAAAACGTTTTTCATCAAATGCTTATTATAAAAATAAATATAATTAAACTTTGTACGTTTTTAAATTTAATGTACGCTGTTAAAGAGCATGAAATATTAATGTTTAGTGTTCTTTCTGCAGACAACGTTACAAAAGATACATTTTGAGTATGTAAAGGGATCATCTTAAAACATTTGGAAAAAAAGGATTAAAATTGAAACTTTCCACTAGTATACTGTAACTGCATCTCTTTTTGCTGCAGAATAATTATGTAGAACCATTCTTTTGAGTTTGCAGTTTTTTTCTTTCAAGAAACAGATTCTTCATATCAGCTAATGCTTTTTCTATTTGTTTTGCAAATCTAGCTGCATTCTAAAAGTAATTATATAAATATTTCAACTATGAATGAAGTAATTACATAATAATAATAATTTATATAACTGCTTACTGTTTCTGGAGAATTACGTTTGCATGAAATATGGAAAAATATAAGATTTTCTCCAGCAATAATATACGAAACGCCATAACCATCATCAGCTACAGGACCAAAACCACCTCCTGCAGAGATACAATTTGGATGTTTTTTCAAGTTTATTAATGATGTTTGTCCATGTGGTGTTTGTGAAGTAGATAATTTCCATGGTTCACTTAAAACTTCCTAAAGGAAAATTTCTTTGAAATCGTCTGAGAAAAATCATATAATTATATTTCTTTCTTGCAAACGTTACCTTTAAGAAAGGAGAGTCTACTTCTAAATATTTAGATACTACATATAGACAAAATAAATGTCTATCTATTCCTTTACCACACATAGCATCTTGATAACCTTTTTGATGCTGTTTTGCTGCTGCCATCAATAAATCATACTTAGTCTCAACCTGTAAGAAGAATACAAAATAAATTACATAATACCAAAATAAATAAGTTAAGTTGATTAAAACTATAACTTTTTCAAATTGTTTAAAAGACACGAAAAACAAATTACGTTACTATAAATATTTATATAGTTAATTAATTATTAATACATGACTCTGTTTTAATTAATTGAACTCTAAATAAATATCAAGGCATTTTAGTATTTTGATAAAAGTTGATACTTGACAAAGAGTATGAAAATATTAAAAGTTGATATGAAACCAGAAGCAATAAATTTCTATTATTAAATTATGATAGAAGAACTTTCTGACATAATTAATTATAATAGTAATAAAACTCAGTAATTATTTACAAACCGAACGGCTTCACCGATTTCAATAATCTTGAGATGTCAAGGTCAACATTTTCAACTACTTTTCCCTCTATAGATGTTACCGTTACTCGATTTTAGTTTCCAAGATATTTGCAAAACTTTCTGTTTCGATAATAATATGATTTTGATAATCGAATAATCGCTTTTTCCAATTTCGAATATCAATAATATAATATAAAACTTACTATGAATTGTATTTGTCTTATTATTTAATACCCTAAATTATTTCACAGTAGCGTTATCATCCCACAATTATCTATGCCAAATCGATTGATTTTTATCTATGCCTAACTGATTGATTTTTCTTTCTTACGCGAATTGAAAATGATTATCGAAAGTAAATTAGGGTCATGTAAAAATACGGACATTTTAACATCATTCAAAATCGGTAAAGCCATCTGATTTGTAAATAATTATCAAACTTTCTAATATAATAGAACTATTTTAATATAACATATTAAATGTAGCACATTAAAGTTTTTTTTTTACAGTAAACCTGTTTATAAAAAACATTAATTTCATACCAAATTATGTCCTGATAATTAACTGTTACGTTCTGATTATTGAATTGAATATCAATATCACAAAATATTTTGAATGAATTTTTTGAAATAAAAAGTTCGAGAAATCGAGATTTTGACCAATATTAAAAATTTTAAGTGCAACAACTTGTTCCTGACAGCTTGAAAAATTGTAACATAAAAACGTTTACACTGATCTATATAAAACTTTTGGTCCAAATAAATTTTATAGTATTACTTACAGTTGTGTTTTTACTCTCCATTGCTTTTACCCAATTCGTAGATTCAATTGTACATGGCCTCACAGTTTCTGTTCTTCCTTCCCGGAACAGTCTAGTCATAGAAGCTTCATAAGTTAAATTAAATTTACCAGAATCACGGAAATACGCTAACTGTAAGGCCATTTGTATGTATGCATCTGGTGACATTGAATTAACTTTCATAAACCCTTTACCGTACGCATCATGTACATAAATGCGTAATTCGACATCATTTAATAAGTTCTGTGCAACCTGATAATTAAAAATGTTCTTAATATAATCAACTTTTTATTGCACAAAATAAATCAGAAATATCAAATGTAAGTTAGTATTTTAGTCATGGATTTATTATAATAATAATATTAATAATTTTGAATTTTGATAGAAAATAACTGTAAATATGCATGTAAAAAGAAGTTTTTCAATTTCATGTCTATTACTTGGTTTGATTCTTCAATTGCGGCTATGCACTTTGGATTCAAATCCCACTGAAGTCGAACAGGAGGTGGAGGTGTGAACTCTGGTACTCCCTTATTATATCCATCTTCCTTATATCTATAATACATTTGAGCAATCTTTCAAAATATGCAATATGAAAAAGTTGTAAAATTTTATATTAAATATATGAACATATTATATAAATATATGAACATATATGAAACACCAACAGCTTTTTAAGAAAGTTATTAATGCATGAAGTGTAAAAAATAGTTATTAGATTATGTACATAGACTAAGAATAATAATTATTTGAATACTTATGTAGCATTTGATAATTAAAGACAGAGAAATATAAGAAAAAGAATTACCCCATTTCCACATCATTAGCGATAACATATTCCCATAGAGATCCCATAATAGGTGCATCAGCCCTAACAAGCATATTGTAAACAAAATTATTTTAATTATTGTGCATAGAAAAGATATTAAAATTCTACCAATTAATACAATCAGTAATGATAAAGATGTATACATAAAACAGATGAAAAGAATGTAAGAATATTTACGGATTTTCAGAGATCCATATCTTTATGTCTGAGAATTACACAAAATGTGTAATACTAAGAGTTACTCATACATAGAAATAAATTATAAAAAAGTACTAAACAATTGTATATATAAAAATATAATCATATCTTTATTTTATTTTTGATCAATTTTAAGCATATTTTATGTACTTATGTTAAATAGATATTCCTGAAAATAAGAACATGTTATATAAAAGTTAAATAAATTTCACGAATCTTCCAATTATCTTCAAATAATGTATTGCAATTAGCTTACGAAGGGTAGGTAGAGTAGGCAAGAAAAGCAAGAGACATGAAGAACATCCTAAAAGCTATGAATTTAATTTCTTACTCTCTATTGGTGATCTCCTGAGATATCACGTACTCCCACATATGTGACATCACTGCAGCATCTGCCCTGCTCATTACTTATCATTATGTATCAATTTCAATGTATTATGATTTTTTAATATTCAAAGTAAAATATTGATAGTCAATTGATTTAACTTTCAAATAACAGATTATAAAAATATATCACAATATCACTTGTGATCTGTGCAAAGCATTACATACATATACAATTTAAAATCCTACTCAAAACGTACTTACATAAAATCTTTGATATGTAGAATTCTATGTATCAGATGATAACATATAATACAACATTGTTGTTGCATTACATGTTGTATTAAATTTGTAAAGAACAGAGAGCACAAAAGCAATATTGAAATATTATTCATTTATAAGGATTCATGGCGAATTTGGAGTAAAGGGGGCTCATTGCGAATTTTGATGGGCTTTGTTCTAATTGCATCATTTATATATAAACAAATTTTATATATAAACTTTAAATAAATTTTATATATTTATATATAAACAATGTAGATGATCATATATCATTTATATACAAAGAATTATAAGATAAGGTCATAATTGCTTCAAAATGCTTCTACATTTATCGTAAAAGTTTAGTTGATATTAACAAAAAGTATTTAGTTTATGTCAGAAAAAATATAATTAATATATAATAATATATGTACCCATTTCATCATAAAACGTTTTTCTTTCAATTATTTGCTTATTTTATGTATTACTTTCTTGTATAGTTTATATAGTTTAATTATATTTTTATTTTTTACATATCTTAATATAAAAAGACTCACCATGAATGTTCTGCATTAAAGCCAGTCTGTAAAACACAGCAATATATAGTAATTATTTATAAATTGTACTATATTGCTTTCGAATAATGTTTTCATGTAATGTCACTTACTCTGCCATTATTTCCTATACATAAAGTAAATGATTTATCGAACCATCTATCATATCCTTTACCATGCAATAAAATTCTACCATATTGATCTAATTTATCTGGATCTTCCTAATGATAAAAATTATGTATAAAAATTATGAATGTGATACAAATTTACAAATAGGATTATTCTAGTATCACTTACTGGATCGTATACGTATGGTACATCATCTAATGCAACTACAAATGCTGCTTTTTCAATAAGATCTAAAGATGCTTTATTTACTCCTTTCGAGAAAAATTCTTCTCTAGCTATTGCCCATGCAGTTCTTTCACCAGCTGTTAAAGCAGCCAATTTCTCTTCACCTTCTGATGGTTCTGATTTATCATCTAAAATTTGTTGCATTTGTCTGAAATAATGAAAAATACAATATATGTACATAAGAATACAGAATGTCTGTTTTAAGTGAATATGGTAAAATATTTTCTAAACAATGTTATATAAAAAAAAATATTCTTAAAAAAGTATTTGGTATGGAAGAAGACATAATGTTATTATAAATTATTTTTACATGAAATGAAATTGATACTTATGGAGTAGATGCATATATTATAAGTGTATCTTGTTAATCCCTATTTTATCTTTTAAATATAAGTACTTTAACTTTTCTTAAATGACAATTTTTTTTATTCTACTATAAAGCAGGGAAACCTGTGATTTCTATAATTAGAAGTAAGTTCAAGATTATAAAAGAAAACAAAATCACAAATAAAATATTTTAATAGAATAAAAATTCAAAATATGTATATATATACAAATGTTTAAACAATTTTTAATAAATAAATCTTCGAAGGTATAATGTCTTACATTTTTATTTTTCATTTTGGATAATAAAACTAATTTCATCATATATTTAATTGTATAATGTACAATGTATTGTACATTATTCTTAATGTATAAATTGTATGATGTATAATGTACAAAATGGATCTTTAATCATTACAGTAGGACTAAAATACTTTTAAATACGTTACAATATTTCACTTACATTTCAATTTCACAAGCTTGAAGGATTCTGCTTTTGTGATAAATAAGGACCTTGAAATATTTTCCCTTGTGATATACAACAATATGTTTAGAATCCTGATAATGTACAATTTTATCTGTTTCAAGTCCTGGCACTCTTGTAGTATTGAATAGTCTTTCATATTGCCATGAACAGAGAGGCACCAAACCTTGAATTAATATCTACAAGAAGAAATAAGTATTACCTAAGGATTTATATATTGCACTGTTTTAAAATATAACAAAATTTTAATAATTTCCATCTATTATCAAATTAAATTTAAATATTGGATTATTTTGATAAAACATAGTGAAAGTATTGAAATTATGTAATATCGGTAAAGAATAGATCATAATAAATATAAATTCAAATAATTATTTATTAAAAATATGATTTAATATATAATCAATACAAAAATATTTAATTAATCAGAAGTAGAAGAAACTATTTTACTTATAAAAACTTATTTATATACTGACCGGTTCTAATTCTTGGCGTTCAATGAGTCGTCGATACTGCAGACATGAATAAATAACACTTGCAGCACGGGCAACTTGTACATGAGTAGGATACATAAGAATCGCATCAATACCATAAAAGTTTGAATTCACCATGATAGGAGATCGCCCACGTAAATAAACATATTCTTCCCACCAATCAGAAACATAATTAGTGGCCCACCAAGATTTTAAAATCAAATAACGTTGAAGCTTCACACCAATGCCTCTTTGAAACTCATTTGCCAATGTCTCCATTCGAGAATAATTTTTATCGTCAAGCAATGGTCGAACACTGCGTAGGTACTAATTAAATGTATATATATTTTTATTAATATTACGTTTAATTATATCATAATAATAAATAACTAAATGAACAATATCTTAGAGAAAAAGGTGAAAAATATGAAAGACCATCTTTTTTTCTAAAAAAGTGAGTACTTACTCACGGCTTATATAGGATTACGAAATATTCTATAATCTAACCCGTTTCATTGTATTTTCCACTAAGGGTAATGGTAGTCGTGGTAATGATCCTTGAAAACTATACAGCATTGGTTTGTGCCATCCAAAGAACAACTTCACTAATGTGGACCACAACTTAGTAACTCTTGAAGCATTGGACCTTTTTTCTCTTGACTCATACATCCATCCTTTGTACATAAGTAATAACTTCAAGGTGTATCGCATTATATATATTACTATCAACCACAAAAACAACCCAACTATAAATGATCCTGCTAAGTGTGCTAATATTGAAGATCTATGCAATGTAAACACCAGCAGTGTAAGCTTTTATTAATTCCATTAACAATTACACAAAAATTATATTAAAAAAAGATAATTAAACTTACCCTGAAAGATATGGTGCAGCTTTTCCAACAAGGTCATAAGGTACTTTGTAGCCAGCAAAATGTATTGCAGTTACCAAAGCTATAGTGAACCATAAACTTTCTAAGGAGGCAGGGTATACACCACTTCTCAAGTTATTCTGAAATTCATTTAATTATTTTCTTAAATGCTTCCTCAAAATGCTTCTTTATTATTATTTATTTATTTATTACTTATTAATTTATTATTTATTATTATCTATGTTATTTAAATGTACTTTAAATTAATGTTTATTTACTTACAACAAATCTAAAAAATCTTTTCTTCCAAGAACGGATACCTGATTGCCATACCAAATGTAAGACTTCTCTATCAAAATTAACATCCCATCCCTCATGAGTAATAGAAAAACTAAATGCTACAGCTGAATGTGCTTCCGCCATATCACCAGTTATATGCTATAAAACTGAAATAAGCATAAATCAAATTTATAACAACGATAGTAACAATAATTAGTATTTTAAAAAAATACATTTTTCTTCTAACTTTAATCTAATCTTTATACATATATACTTTCCACAATTAAGATATACATATATGTATTTGCCTATAATTTGTATAATTTCTCTAATATTTCAGTAAAAATTTATTTTTGGGTACTATAAATCCAAACTAAATGTACAAATATATTTGTGAAAATTTTAGTGTTATTTGTTACATAATTTAATAAAATATAGTGATATTTCTAATGTAAAGTTCAATAATAGTTATAAAAAATAATAATGCAATTTTCAAATATTTTAATATATAGATTTTATATATGCACGTATAAAACTTTATCCAGTTATTAATTTCTTAAGTATAAAAAAACGTCTTATTGTATTACTGTGCATATGTATAAGCTATCATATTTTAGAAAACATTAAGTAACTTATAACATGACTACATCATATGTTTCATTCTATAAGTCTGTATTTGTGTACTTGTTGCGCATAACAAAGAAAGATTATTAACTTCAGTAAGAACTATCAACATTGTTAAAATCAAGTATGATATACAAGCTATCTAAAGGTTCAACCATAATTGTATCATTTTTAAATAATTATTTCTAATTATATATAAAAAAAATACACTTTAGCTTACGATAAAGGTTTAAAACAGTTGAAAATAACATGCACGTATACTTTCAAATAGAAACGGTTCACTTTTACGCTTCGGTTATATAACCTTGGACTTTGAACGATGCTCGTCTGGTTGGAAAAGTGGTCGTAATTTTAGCAAACAATTACTTGATCTCACTATACATTCTAAATTCACTTGCATACATAGTCTACACATATTCTAAAATAGTATTTATTATGAATTCTATAATATAGGATATCTTGATCATATTAAATAATAGTGTCTCCCAAAGTTTTTGTAAATTTATATAATATAGACCGCTTTACTTAATTTAACTTAGCAATGTTCTCTTCCAAGTGCTATTCTATGAATTATTTTTTGCTATATAAATATAATAATATATTTTCAAACGAAAACATCTTAATTTCAACTTTCTTTAATTTGCATATGCAGACGTTCGTGAGTACTTTACGTATAGAATATTGAAATGACAGATAATTTAAATAAAAATATAAATAAAACAAATCAAGAATTTTGAAGCTGTTTCTTCGCAAAGTTATTTCTTTAAAAACAGATAACTAAAGTTCATAATAATTCATTATCAAAATTATTTAATTAAAATAATTTTCAAGTTAGATTAGTTATTTAATTTATAAATTAATTATGCGCACGCACGTACTCTTATTGAAAACAAAATTTTTTTTTAAATTGATAGGAAAGCTATTACCATTATTTCAAGCAAAGATATCAAAGATCATATTTGCCATTAATTTGTACATCTGATAAAATTTACATATTATTGCCATAAAAATTAAATATTCAGATATGTAGTTATTTATGTATGTATGTACGAGTGGTAATGTATCTTGAATCTTGTACATTTGCAACTTTTTAAAAAAGATATTATAAAGAATATGTTATAATAGGGGGATATGTTGCTTATTTTCCAATTCCAATTCCAAATTCCATTAGTTTCTAATATAAAATATTTGAAATTTATAATTCAATTATTATTTCAGTTAAGAGAAGACAAATAGGAATTAATTGTCACGTATAATTGTTAAAATATTCAAAGACCTGTGTATAAACTTCGAGACCAACAAAATTAGGTTAGTTTTAAGTTAGTTTCCTAGATATCGTACTAGTTTCATTTATAGTAATTATCTTGTGCATCTAGTTATATACAAAATTGGATATTTATCATTCCAAAATAGGGATACTGAAGTCTTTGTGAAATTAGATAAGATTTTCTCCAAAGAACAAAGCATCATTACCCATTTTTTAATTTGTTATTGCTATAACTCATTGTATGAAAATATTGTTTTTGGTCAATAATTATATCAAATAAATCATATTTTTATGTAGTGATATTGAAACAACCAGATAATTTGTATATAAATCAGAAAAAGTTAGAATGTTTATTATTATTACTAATTACAATTTTCATTTACAACATATTTTATAAGTGTAAAAAGTATTTATGTATCGATGCATCTATGTATACATATACATACATAGATGTATATGTGTATGTATGTGCTACAATCGTGGCTTCTTTAATAAGATCAACTAGCCTATTTCCTCCTAATCTACAATATCGTACTTACTATTGGAAGGAAATTAAATAAATGGTATGAAAAGAGATGTATTGAGTCAAGAATTTCATTATTTAAATGGCACTACGCTATATTTAATTATCATTCTTACTTCCTTTATAGTTTACAAAATTGCTAGGTCACCATTAATTAAAATATAAATGGAAGGTTATTTTGTATGTATAATCAAAGGCCAAAGGCATACAGATGTATGTATGTATGTGTGTGCGCGTGCGCGCGTGGTGCGTGCATGCATGTATATAATGCATTAAGCAATATATCCATGACACTACTTTTCACATTCCAAAGTAAAAGAATTATATATGTATAGCTGATATTTATCAGTGAGTCGTGTTGCTGCAACTTCAGGACTGTTTACAAACGTTGCACGCACAACGAGTATAATAGATAATGGTTCAATCTACTATAAAAAAATATACTTTCTGTGATGAAAAATTTACATAAGTTACTTTGTACAATTTATTCCCCAAATCACCAAATAAAAATATTATAGCATAAGTGGAAAATAATCTCGTTTACAAATTAAACTAATTAATTAGCTTTACCTTAGAATATCTATTTTATATAATAAATTCACTACCGAACAGCAAATACGTGTATGTTTCGAATGATACATAAATAGTACCTTTTAGGAATACGATATTTAATTGCTAGCATGGAACTGTATTATAACTTGACTTTTATGTTTATTAATAAGACATGTGAAATAGAGCCTACGAAGTGATAGCATACTTCAACTATCGTCTAGATTTCTTAATTTTCCTTGAGTTGTGCAAATACAATGTATAGACACAGGCAGTCATTATTAACGATATTACAGATATTCGTTATAAAAATGAGATTGCAACAAAAATTAAACAACGGGGAAATTCAAAATTCAAAACTGTTGTTGGATAGTTATAATATGAAAAAAGAGCAAACACTTCTATGGCTTCTACGTGCTGTATTGAATTTATATTTCATAACATGTGTAATTATTCAAAAACTGAAGAGAAACATTCGTTGTTCATTTCAAATATATAAGAATATTAAACGGTTAAGACCGAAAAAGAAACTTGGATTAATAGTAAAATGTATGAGGGATCAAATAAACCTTATAATAACTACGTAATATATACAGTAAAATAAGAAGTTACAAAAGATATCTCGTATTAATCTACGAGAGATAATTCAGATGACTTGGATTATTACTATTAACGCATATAAAAAAGAGGATTTTGATCATGGAAGAACAGTGTCAAATGGGTAAAGGCAGTGTTATGTTTTGGACGAGCCTGTGATGAAAAAACTGAAAAAAAATTTGATACAACGAAAATATTGTTTTCCAACACCATGATACTATGATTTCTATGTCGAAATCGTGAATCCCTATCAAATGTTAGGGCTTCGTATTCATATATGTAACTCGCTACTAGCAATAAATCGAAGTTTTATTTGGTGCTTATTATCTCTATAGTGGTTCATCACTCCCACGTGAATGTATTCATAATTCTACCTATGCCAAAAGTATATAAATTTTCTTTTTTGTTTACAAAATTAGTATTGATTAGAGATTGCCAATGCTTAATGAGATGTTTATAATTCATAAGAAGCTGATTAAGAGAAACATGTAGACGACAAAGCTTATTAGTTCTAAATGAAATATGTAATTGTAAATTGAAACTTTGAGCAAAACATTACAATAAAAGCGTAAAGTAGAATTTTGACATCACACAAGATCATATTGAAAATTTTACTGGAAAAATGAATTATTTTAATATAAAAGACAATCATAAAATCATTGCAGTTTCGATATGGCGTAAAAAAAAAAACAAATATCTAAATAGATATTCCGCTGAATTTTATCATATCTGAAAATCCGTTAAATTTGAATACAAAATATTAATTAAGATTGACTGAAGACTATATTAGTACAGATTAATGTGCACGCACATACACATACATTTGAAACATTATTACGTATATCAAGTATATAGCTACAAATTTTAAGTATTACCTTAAAAAAAACGCGTAGGTCTTAAAAGAGATATAGAAATATAATATGTATGCATATATTTAGCTGTAATACTTTACGAAAATCAACTTCTATGAAAATTGTTTGTTATCAGAAAATAAATATTTTTTATAAAATATAAATACGAAATTTTATAAATACGAATATAAGTTGGAATATCCATATGGAATATTAAGAATGCAAGTAATCTTCCAAAAATATTTTGAATCTACATACTGGGAATTGTCAAATTTGTTATATGTAATAACCAATATATTATTATTACTATTATCGTTGTTGTTATTATTATTCTTAAACTATAATGATAATGAAAAAGAAATTTAATTAGAAAGTTATTTAACGTATCATGTTAATACATTCATATGTTATTACGCAGATAATTTATTTAGTATATTATGAAACCGAATTCAGTATATGAAATATATATTCTTTAAATTATATAAATTTCATAAAACATGATAACTATGTTTTTGTTTTTAGAAAAAGGTATATTCCTACTGTATACGTATATTGTTTCTTTTGTATATATAAAATGGAAGCCAAAGGTTATTAGCCTTAAGAACTGAAACTTGCATTCTGATTGGTTAAAGTGAAGGGTGTGCGTCAGTGCGTGGTCGTGCCTCCCATCTTGGATTTTTTTCGCGTAAGTAGGCCAAAATAATTTACTTAGTCGCTATTAATAAACTTCCATTTTCCCATGTGTTGTTTATATTTATAAATAAATAGAAATTAATTATCAAAACATTACCCCGGTTAACAGGAATTCCCGTGGCGCATACAGAAGTAAATTCTATGGTAGAAATTTCACGAAGTAATAGGATTGTAAATCTTTGAATATCTCTCAATCCTTACACACCTCTCGTTCCACTGCCTCCACTACGACTTCGTGTATAATGTACTATTCACTCAGCCTTTTAACCCCCTCCCTATATTCACAACTGCATAAAATAATCAAGTTGCCAACTTGTTGGCTAAACTAAACTATAGAATGCTTATCACTTACACGTTGATATCTCTACTTATATATATTAACTTGCATATATGTACATATATACGACGCAACGACGATGATAACGAAAATATTACCTAATACACGAAAGGATTCCTTATGCATAATGATGATTTACTCGGCTAACAATTATTATTTAGTCGATTAACAATAATTTAAAAATTTAATAAATGATGTATTTATTAACACAAACAATATCACTTTTATTCAAATAACAATTACATTAGTATCGCGTTGTACATATGCATTCGCACGCGCGTTCATACGCACACACATACACACATGTATATACTTTTTTTTATGTACATTTTTTTAGCTAAATATTATCTTAATTCTTATTTGTTTAATATTTTTACATTTTATCTTTTGCTCAGATAAATAATAATTCTCAGCGATGTTGTTTCCGTATATAATTATCAATATTTAATAATAAATATGGTTATTATGAGTGCGGTAAATATGTGTGTTACTTACATTATACTATAGAGTATGCGTTAACGATAACAAAAACTAAGATTGGCAATACTGAAAGTTAATAAGCTTATAATTTCTCTTTAAAAACAACTTATCTAAAAACATAAATGTTAAATATATACTCATATATACATATGTTAATATTATTTTAATTAAATCTGGTGTTTTCAAATTGTTATGCTGTATGTTTACTATAATAATTTACTTATTGAGATTACATTATATTATATACCAATTTTATTAATTTCATGTTATCATAATTTTAGTGTTATCAAACGGACAAATATTTAAATATTTACTACTTACTTATCCGTGTGAAAGTAATTACGTATAAAGTATGGATTCAATAAGGTTCGGATTATTAACAGGTAGGTTATTACATTGTTATTACATTGTTATTTTACAATTGTCCAAAATTTTATTTGTTTATAAATTTTATTTGTTGATTCACTTTAATAACACCATAATATGTAGTAATTTACAAATTTTATCATTAGTTAGTGATAGCTGCTATAAATATAAAAATGAAGATAAAAGTGGACATGAAATAGAACAATGTATTAAAGATGAAAAGTCTGATATTGGAAAGATTTTAAGAGGTCAAGTATATCATAAAAATATCGTTCCTGATGAAGAATTTACAATAAAGGTAATTATTTAGTATAGAATTTCATAACTTGATATGTATATGTATATTTTTATATGTATAGGAATATCTAATTTCATGGAGCGATAGTAGACAAGTTGATGTTATTCTTACAATTGGTGGAACAGGATTTTCTAAAAGAGATGTAACTCCTGAAGCAACAAAACAAATTATTCAAAAGGAAGCTCCTGGAATAATTGCAGCTATGCTAATATCCAGTCTAAAAATTACTCCATTGGCTATGTTATCTAGGTACAATGTTTTTTATAAAATTAGATATTTGAAAATTATTCATTGATATCATTATCTTAACTTGTCGTGTTTTCATATTTTATATTAACGTAAGCATATATTATGGTACTTCATTAAAAAGTTAGAAAATTTGTTGAATAACTAATCTTTTTTGTTATTATTATTTTTATTGATAACAGATATTGTTATTATTATTTTTTGGTAATTATTTATAGAGTATGATAATATTAACATTTTTGTTGTGATATTAACATGTTTGTTGTCTTGCTTCTTAGTCTAACTAATATAACAGATATTTTTAAAACAGTAACTTATTTCTTTTTCTAACATTTATTTATTTACAAAGTTTGTTTTGTTGATAAGCATTTTCAAAATGTATGTTACATGCACACTCCATAATTTTTTTTTCATTAATTAACACGTTTTTCGGTAGTCTTTAAATGTATATTTTAAATATATGTTATTAAGAGGTGTATGTGGAATACGAGATAAAACATTGATTATAAATTTACCGGGATCACCAAAAGCTGCAAAGGAATGCTTAAGCGTAATCGCATCTGCTATACCACATGCTGTTGACTTAATTAGAGATAATAAGGAAAGAATAAAAGATACGCATGCAAATGTGCAAAATAATATTGTTGCAGAAATTCCCTTGTCACAAGGACAAGATAAAATTATGGTAAGGCTTTATTAAATAAAACCTCTTCTAATTAAATGAATAACTTTTCATGCATAGAAAAAAGAAATATACAGAATGTGAAAAAATTGATTTTGTGGAAGATTTTTAGGGAGTTATTACTCATAGATTTCTTTATAGATGGAGCAATAGATAAAATTTTGGATGAAAAATATCTTTCAAAGAATATTTGATATTTCGGCAATAACTCAAACATGCTATAGACGTAAACATAAATATATGTAAAAAGGAATGTGTATGTATATTCTTTTTCTACAGTCATGTTTAGCTAGTATAGTTGAACGCAGTAGAGAATCTCCATATCCAATGATTTCTGTGGAAGAAGCTCTACAGTTAATACACGAGCATGCAGAACTGTTAAATTTGAATGGTACATCAGAGGAGGATCTAGAAAAATGTCATGGCAGGATATTGAGTGGTGATCTGTATTCTAAGTATGATTTACCACCATTTAGAGCCTCTATTAAAGATGGTTATGCAGTCTTAGCAAGCGATGGAAAAGGCAGAAGAAAAGTACTAAGTGGAATAAAAGCAGGAGACACTGTAAGCAATATCTTCAACGTATTTTGATATAACTAATATAAGACTTCAATATTATGAATTTATAGGCCACTGCGATTAAACTTGAACGTGGCATATGTGTAAGAGTAAATACAGGTGCTCCAATTCCAGATGGTATGTTTAATATGCTCAATTGGAATAATATTTTTTGCCATTTTCTTATTATTTTTTATTTAAAGATGCAACAGCAGTTGTGCAAGTTGAAGATACTAAACTTTTAAAGGGAACTTCAGATAGTATGGAGGAGAAGGAAATCGAAATTATGACAGAAATACAACCGGGCCAGGACATTAGGTATCTTGTTTTTAGTTATATGATGTTCATTAAACAATAATATAATAGTTATTCTTTCTTTTATTTACTTTAAGGCCAATTGGTTGCGATATTAAAAAAGGAGAATTAATTTTAAAGTCAGGAACAAAACTTGGAGCAATAGAATTAGGGCTTGCTGCTGCATGTGGTTACAAAAAGATATTAGTCACTGATCTTCCAAAAATTGGTGTATTATCTACAGGAGATGAATTACAATGCCCTGGGATTACTTTAATGCCAGGACACATATATGATAGTAATAAAATTACATTATTAACAATGTTAAAGGAAAATGGTTTTGATCCTTTGGACATGGGCATTGCATTGGACGAGTAAGTTTTTCTTTATTTATATTTTGTTTCATATATTTAAAAAACGTTATTTTAGTTTAATTGTTATATGTCATGTAGTGAGAGCATTATGGTACATAAGATTAAACATGCTCTAAAACAAGTCGACGTACTCATAACATCGGGTTCTGTATCAATGGGCGATAGAGATATGCTGAAGCCTATTTTACAATATTATTTTAATGCTACTATACATTTCGGTAATATCATTATTTAATAGTATAATTATGGTTATACACATACAATATGTATACAATAATTTTGAATATTATAGTAAACATTTGAACATTTAAATTTTAGGACGAGTAAACATGAAACCTGGGAAACCAACTACTTTTGCAACATGCTTTTTCCAAAATAAGAAAAAATATTTATTGTGTTTGCCGGGTAATCCAGTTTCTGCAACTGTTACTATGAATTTATTTGCATTGCCTTTACTAAAGCAATTATGCAAAGACTTTTCCACGCCAACGATTGTGTCAGCAAAAGTATGTAATGTATTTATGTATTTCAAATTGTTAGTCTGTATAGTATTTAATTATATTTTGATGATAGTTAATGTCATCCTATAAGTTGGATCCACGTCCGGAGTATGCAAGAGCAATTTTAAAATGGAATGATGTAGATACTTTGCCATTAGCTTACAGTACTGGAAATCAAATTAGTAGTAAATTACTTAGCTGTAAAAATGCAAATGCATTATTAATATTACCAGGATGTAAAGCAGAAAAAACTGTATTACAACAAGGGGAGGTGGTACAAGCAATGTTGTTGGGATTTACGCAATGGTCATAATTGAACAAAGACAAATAGGAGGGTAAAAATGAAATTGTTATAAACACTTTATTATTGTATATTTGGTTAATGGAATTAAAATGTAATATAATATATGTACATTGTTTATACATATAAAATATTGTTTGTTAAAAACAAGGTGTAGTTTTGAAAGTTTATATTTGTATATATATATATATATATTCGTGTAATGTTCATTGTAATTCTGCAATAAAATATTTTTTAAACGACAAAATTTTGTATAAATAAATTTATATAAATATCATAATACATTATAATACATTATAATTATATATATATATTTATATAACATTTATATATTTTGTTCTATTCCTTATTCTCTCTATATGTATGTCTATATCATTTTACGTGAAGAAGAGATGAGAAAAATCTTTACTGCTGTCTGCTACTGAGTTTAAACGAAGAAGTGATTCCATCTGGTGGAGATGTAAAGAAAACCACAGAATATAAAACCACAGAGATAGAATCTGTTATTTGGCATGGTATAAAGGAGGAGTGGGGGAGCGGCGCGAGGAAGAAAATGGCCGACAAGGCAACGGTAAAAGGGCAGGGACGTCGAGTGAGATACGTGTTTCGGGAGAAAGAAATGCGAAATCCGTGTTAGATCTTATGAAACCAGACGGGAAGTAGTAGTAAAACGATCGCGTTATTGCTTCTTTTGGTGGTGTGTTCAAATAAAATATTGTCGGACTAGTCTATTGTATTGGTGTATTAATTTATTGTTTAAAAAAGCGTTCGCGGGCCGTGTGTAAGAATAAAAGGGCTTGATAGACGTAAACATAAATTATGCGTTAGTTTATGTATATTTTTTGTCGCCCGATTATATTTATATTTTAAACATGTAAGTGATTTTGTTGAAAATATATTACTAGAAACTTTTATAATAGTATATGAGCTTGGCAAAATTTCGTACGTGACAAATTCATCGATCAGTAGAGTAGGTTTATGTTAGCCACTTGTGGCCATCTACGGATACATTTAAAAAGTATCCTGTTGTCCTTGTCCTTTTAATTTCTCTATCTTCAACGTGGGCTCTACATTTTTTGTGAGTTCCCTGTATTTTCTCTATGAAATATGAACGGATTCTAGTGAAAAATTTTGAACAACGAATTTATCTGATGTATGTTATATGATGGAAGTAATGAAATTCAAAGGGATCGATTTGTCAACAAGTCGATGAAAGTTCGCGCATTCGACAATCTCGATCGTAATTCTTCTTCATTTTACCGTAGAATTTGGATACCTTGTTGACTGTTAGGAAATATGGAACTGGTTTCACTTCGTCTTACTTGTACTTTAATTGCCTTTAAACATATTTTATTTCGAATAACAATATAAAATACTAGTATGTGTGTGTGCCAGTTCGTCGTCATCTTGAGATTCTCATAAAAAAAAAAAGAGAAATAATCGAATTATCTTTGCATTATACAAGTGTTTAATGCATATAAGACAAGTTCTCTTATTGCTAATAATATATCTTCAAAAAAGTAGATTTCAAAAGTAGTTTACTTTGTTATTATATGTTTTGTGTTATTTTTCTATGATAAAAAAATGCTAATAAATTTTCATGTATTTGTTTTATTTTCAGAGATAGTTTAAAAAAAAGTTACAAGAGTTATAATATTTTACAATGGCAGTTAGGTAGTTTTAATGGTTTGCTCAGCGCTTTTTTAAATATTGAGCACATTTCCATCAAATTGAAAATGTAAAGGAAACAATCATAATGAAGCCGCAGAAAAAGGCAGCAGTTGCCCGGAAGGCAACAAAGATGCCAACAATTGCTAAAAAACGTCGATCATTTTTAGAAAAATCTATATCTGATATAAGAAAAGAGAAAAAGCCTAAGAAGCTTGAGAAGGGGGAGGATGTAAAAAGAAAAATAGAAAGTGATAAGAAAAAATCAGAAAAAACTGAGGAAAGAAAGAAGATAGAAGATAAGAAAAAGATTGAAGAAAAGCGAAAAGAAAAATCTGAAAGAGTGGATGAAAAAAAGAAGTGTATAAAAGATTATGAAAAGAAGTGGGAGAAAACTGAGGAAAAGAAATCAGATAAAACAGATGAGAAGATCACAGATGAGTGTACTTGCGACAGTGCAGAGAAAAAGAAATTACAAAAAATTGAAGAAAAGCCAAAAGTAGATAAACAACTAATGGAAAATAAGAAGAAACCTGAAAAACTAGAGGACAAAAAGAAATGTGGTAAATTTGATGATGAAAATGTAGAAGAACAAGCGAAACTTTCAAATGTTACAGAAGAGAATGATTTGCACGAGGAAAAGTTAGATCACCTTTGTACCATTGTGAAGAAAAAATGTAAAGATGAGAAAAAGAAAGATTCAAAATTGATGAAGCCTGACATCAAGGAAAATATGAAAATATCTGTGATAAAAGATAAGAAATCAGATCGTAAAAAGCTCCTTGAGAAAGGTATGATAAATACTAAATCTCCTTTAGGACGAACTAAAAAAGATTCTAAGGCAAAATCAATGCAAAAAAAAGGTATTTCTAGAAAGACTGTTTTAGCTAAAAAATCACATTTATCGGTAGTTCAAAACTTGGTGGATAAAAAAATTAAACTAAGCAAGTTGGTAAAAGATGAAGAAACATCTGTAAGTGAAGAGGATGAAACAATGAAAAGAACAAAAAGAAAAAATGTTAATATTTCTAAAAACAAAATTATGCAAGAGAAGAAACCAAAATTAGGAAAACATATGAAAGCTAAGTTGCCTTCAAAAAGTAATAAAATAAATACTGCACTAAAAAAAGATGATAAGCTAAAAACACTTGTAGAAAAAGTTATATCTAAGAAAAGATTGGATGCAAAAGAAACAGAAAAATTAACAAATGAACATAAGAAGATTATAACTAAAGATGAATTAAACGAAGAAGTAAATACAACTAATATAAAAAGCGAATTGGAAGACGATAAAGACATTGATAAAAGTAGTAAAGAAGAACAATCCCAGTCAAAATCACAAGATATTAAAAAGATTGTTAAATGTGCTCCAAAAATAGGGAAAAAGATAATGAAAAAGAAAGTCGTAAAAGTACAAATAGAGAATACTAGCCAAACTTCTTCTTCTTCTGAGGAAACATCATCCGAGGAATCTAGTAAACAAATAAAAGTTTGTGAAGATAGCTCAAATGATAATGCTTCTTCTAAACAAGAGCAAGTTGATAGTGAAAATATACTTGACACAAATTTGAAAGATGAACCGATTAATGGGGACAATATAAGTGGCAATACGTTATTATCAGAATCAGAAGATGAAAGTGATGATGAAACAAAAAAAAATAAGCAGAAAGAAATTAAGAAAAAAGAAAGATCCGGTTCACCATCTGATGAACGTGTTAGAAGAATGAGATTGTTTGGATTTTGGAGTGGACCAAAACGATATAGAGTAGCTTCCCTGAATGCATTGGCCAAAGTACATTGTTTATATGAAAATGAAACTGGAGGGGTTTATCTTGGTGGTTTCTGCAAACCAAAGCCTGAAAAGGAAAAACAAAAGAAAAATAAAGAGGAGAAAGAAGAGCAAATTCGTAAAGAAAAAGAAAAGAAGGTAGAAACTAAAGCAGAAGAAAATATCCCAAAAAGGAAACTTAGGAATGTACCAGGATTACGTGGAAAGCATTGGGATATGTTAGAAAGTTCGTCATCTTCATCTTCTTCTGATGATGAGTGTGAACGTGATAAAAATATGGAACATAACAAGAAAAAAATAATCAAACGAAGAAAGAAAAATGAAGAAGTAATGGATCTAAAAGATATGGTTGTTTGTAAAAGAATGGCAAGCCTCAATGCTACAGCTATTCTAGCTGCTTCCTACTCAGATGAAAAAAATCGTTGTGGTAGCAGTTCTGATTCTTCCAGTGAATCAGAAGTGGAAATTATTAAAAAGCGTAAACAAAATGATTCTGACATTGAGAAACGAAAGTCAAGGCAAAATCCAGAGCAAGATGAAGTTCTAAAACCATCTAATAAACTTGTTATTGTGAACCAAGATACAGATGTTACTATTACTGGTACGTGATTATATTTCATTAAGTTCACTTTTCACATTTGTTTGCTATTTACATTAGAACAAAATTTTTATTTTAAGGTGTTTATGTTAATCAAACTCGATCTACGCATCATGAAGGTTATTGCAGTATTGCTGGCATGCAATATAGAATAAGTTCAACAAGTCATACTCAAACTGCAGCTACTGCAGTTGCTACTGAGCTCCATGATCAGGTTGGTATTGTTATGTGTTTTAAGAATTTCTTTATTTTTAAATATAATTTAAAAAAGGTATGTATTAATTTAAAAATTGTTAAATGCATTTGTATCTTTTGCGACAGCAAAAATTGGAGCAACCTTGTAAATCATATACACCATTGGGGGCGCTATCTTCTATGCAACCACCAGGGAGTCAGAGTAATCATCCAAATATGTCACCTAGAAGACATTCTGCATTTTCAGCACCACATCAACATGGTAAACTATCTGTCTTATTTATTATAATTATTTATTAAATAATATATTGAAAATCAAGTTGATGTTTGAAAGAACAAAAATACATAGAAGTATAATATATACGAAATATAACATTAGGATATTATCAGCCGGCTGGACCACTGATACAGCACCCACCAACTTTACCACCTATTAAGGGACCTCCGCCAGAACCAACACCTACACCTCCACAGAATTCTGAAGGTTCAGATGATTTAGTTGCAACTTCTACAACTTCTGGAGGAACAAGCAGTACAGGTATATTTATATACTAATAATTATTTTACATTACAATCTTAAATTTGATAAATTTCAATTACTTTAATGCTTTGAACAATTTTTTTCATCCATATATTTATTAAGAAGAGTATAGTGTGGTATAAAATCAATGGGATGCACATATATTCCGAATATTTAGATTTACAAATTAACAAAAATTCTTTTTGTTGTATCACTAACTTTAATTTCTAACATCTTATTTAAAAACTTTTTTAGTCCAAAATTCTTCTAATATCTAAACAATGCATACAATAAAAAATTCACCTTATGAACTTTCTGTAAGGTATTTTTAAAGATTTTGAATTGCTTATCAGTTAACATCTTTATTTCTTTTTTTTTTAGGAGGTGGATTTTATAGGGCGTATTGTCCTCAATACTATGGTACACCACCACAATATGCAGATTTGTGTTATCCACCAACATATTCTCATCCACATGCTCATCCACCGCCTTATTATAAATATGCACCCACTTATAGAAGGTAAAATATGCTAACCGTGTTATTTTTCGTTACTTTAGCAAAATTATGATTATATTCAATTTTGATTTTTAATGTACTGTAAAAAAAGGTACCTTTTCAGGCAGTATTATGGATATCAGGAATCTGGTGGAGGCGGCGGTCCTGGTAGCGGCGGTACTGCAGGAGGTCCAGCAGTTGTTGATTATCAGCCACCTCCACCGCCACCTGGTGAATACCCCCTGCCACCATATTATGGAGGATATCCTCCACCTCCACCACCACCTCCTCCACCACCCAATCCGGCATACTTGCATTCTCAGGGAAGACCTTTTGTAGATCGTGAGTATCTTAAACAGTTACCAAACATATTTTCGTTATTGTTTGTATGAAATAGTCTAGGTACAGGGCGATTTTTCCTTCCTAGAAAATCATTATAAATTATGCTGTTAAGACTCATGGTTGTTCTAGTATTAAATTGTTAGTTATTATTAAATACTATGAATTTGAAAATGGTAATCTTATTGAGAAAAAAGAAATGATAGGATAAAGTATGTTGTAGTTGTTTTATTAATTACATTATACGAAATAAAATGAAAATGATATTAGAAAATAATTCGTTTTAGATGCAGCCTTCCAGGGTTGCCCATGCCCGATGCAGTCTTGTCCAAAAAACGTGGATACTGGGCCCCTTATTGGTAATGGTAAGGGAGCGCCAGTGGTATCGGGGCCCGGTCTGTCATTGCCGCCCAGTGCTTTGGTAGGTCCGCCCTCGCCGGCGAGGGGGCTAGCCGGGCTAGCGCCGCCTCACGGTGCCAATGCCTGGGATACGGATCGCGTCCAACTTAACACTCATCGCAACCTGAATCAGAACCAACCGTCGGTCCCTCCGTCTCACAATCTAGTCGGTGGACATAATCGCCCGCAAAATTCGGATTGTAAGAATAAGGTTTGTGTTACGTTTAGAGTACTTTATAACCTGAACCATGCTATCTTATCAATTTTATCGTATGTTATATTATTCTTGTAATTCGTTAATCGCTCGTTTACTGTTGTTTAAATTAGTACATTTCTTGTATTATTAACTCTTTAACAACGAAGCAGTTTCATTGACAAACGTACTCCGCGGATGGAGGATTTTCGAAAGTGAATAAAAGTCTCAATGCCTACATCGTGAGAAGTGAACATGTAGAAATGCATGTATGCTTTCTGTACTTTAAATTCGTATAAAAATATCTGATGATTTTTCAAGCATTATTTACAAAAGTGATTTTAAATGCGATCGTGGTACATTGCGTGTTATCGTACTTCCGACGATAATATCTGAACAAATTAAACACGTGTTATATACGTTGCTTGTCACCGATAGGTTTATGAAAGTAATAAATATTTCAGAATTGTTTGTTATAGTCGATTTTTTACTTGAAGTTTATAATGTTATAATATTACAGATTAATGTAGATTTATACATGAATTATTAAATTTCCATAATATACTCATGCTATGGATCAATATTCAATGAATATAAAATTATAATAACTATATTAACTAATGTAATAGTTTTACAAGTTTATAAGAGATGTATTGACACATTTTGTATTTATAATTCGTAATTACAATTGTTTTAGGATGAGAAAGATTGTTCAGAGGATAAGTTACAAAAGTGCGGATGTCAGAAACATGCATGTACATCAACCTGTGAAGTCAAATTGGAAACTCTTTCACCATCTGAAAAGCTAGCAGTAACAATATGTTCAAGTAACAAATTTCATAATTTTAAGTTGGAAAATAATAATGTGAAATGTGAATCCTGTAGTGTGGAAATGGGCGACAATGTGTCCTGCGTTGCAAATTGTAACGTTAAATGTGAATCAGATTACAAGTGCGATATTATGAAATGTGAACAATGTATGAAGGAAGGTCAAATGGCCATTCTTGAAATTGATAAAGATTCTGGAATATTACTTGATGATAAATTGGATGCAGATCCAGATGTTAAGGAGGAATTGAGTGATGTTGTTACGATCGATAGTGAAAGCTGGAAAAAACCGGATTATGAGCCAACTGTACAAGAAACTATCGAGGAAACTATAGATAAAGAAAGTACAGAAAAACCAGAAGTAGAAGAAGAACATCCAAAATGTCAAAAAGTATCGAAAAGAAAATTATCTTTGGATAGTTTATCCGATAGTAGGAAAAAAAGGAAAGTAAGCAAAAGGACTCTTTCTGTTGGTTCTTCGCAAGATTTGAATAATAGTGATTTTTCAACCAAAATTTCTATACCAATTTTACCACTTATAAAAAAGGTTGATAACAACAGCGATGAAAGTGTTTCAAAGAAAAAACAACCTAAAAAAGATAATCAAAATCACAAACGTAAAGTAGAGTATCCAAATTGTTCAGAAAATGTAACAAAGAAGTCAAAAACTTCTAAACAAAGTACAAGTAACAATATTCCAAATTATTTGAAGCATGCTGCCAGTGATAATTCTATTATGGAAACTATTAATAATGTTATTCAACAAAGTTTACAGATGACACAGAAAAGAGATCGTAAGAGTAAAAATGTTGAAAAATCAGAGAAAAAGAAAGAGGTAAACTTATTGTCAGCAGCGAAGAAGGTTGTTAAAAAAGTTGATTTAGTAAAAGAATTGACATCAGAAAAATTGTCAAAGGTAATTACTAAGAGTAACCAATCCAAAAGTAGAACGGAAACACGAACAAAATCAAGAACACACGAGAAGAATAAATATAAAGGAAAAGGAAAATCCAAAGTATATGAAGCGAAAACAAAGGATAATGGTAAAAAGCCTGACAGTACAATAAAATCTAAAACATATGACATTCAGGAGTCTTGTAAGAAACCAGCATTGATAAAAAAGAAGCGAAAAAATACGAAGAAACTGTCTGTGAAAAAATCTAGCTCCAAAATCGAAGATTGCTTAGTAGGAAGTGAAAGCCTACTATTAACCAGAAAAACGTTTTTAAAACCCAAATGGAGTAATGGTTGGAGTTGGGAAGGTGATCCATTTGAAGCCAAAGTTTATTTAACGGTAAACATACAACTAACAGATTTATTCATGATATAGAAATATGTTGAACAGCTCTATTTATTTTATTACTTGCCTTAGAACGAAGAATCGGCTATACGTCGATGTTATGCGAGCATGAAACATGAAAGTGGTGATGTTCTAAGACCTCGTGATTGCGTTTTACTAAAAAGTGGCCCACGAAAAGCAGATTTACCATTCGTAGCAAAAATTGCTGCACTATGGGAAAATCCAGATGATGGTTTGTTTCTTAATGGTAGTTCTTAGAGATAATAAAGTAAATTTAAACTAAATAAAACAAATAAGTTCTGTTGTAGGTGAAATGATGTTTTCTTTGTTGTGGTACTACAGACCTGAACATACCGAGCAAGGTAGAACTCAATATGATACCGAAGACGAAGTTTTCGCTTCACGGCATCGAGATGCAAATAGTGTTGCTTGTATAGAAGATAAATGTTATATTTTGACATTCAATGAATATTGTCGGTGAGTTGATAATATTTTCAATGTATTAATTATTATGTACACTTAGTATATAAGCAACATAAGTCGTCGAATTTGCCATCACAAAGTTTTTTTACAGTGTGATGAGAGAATGTTATGTTATTTCATTTTAAAGGCTCGAAGATATTTTGAGTTCACAAAAAAAAAAAAAAAAAAAAAAAAAGAGAAGAAAAAAACTAATTGACTCTAATAATTGTTTATTATCATTATCGACACCTAACGCAGATAAATTCTAGTTAATTCATTGTTGCAAGCACTGTCTATATTTTAACAAAAATACAAAGGTTTAAAGTTTAATATCTCATGATAATTATTGTTCAAATGGAATTGAACAATAATGACAATATAAAACTATAAAAATGTAACTTACTTTTTAATGAATATAACTTGCAACGCAATTTATTTAGTGCAGCAGTTAAATATTTTACATAAAAAGGAGTATCAGATTTAAGAAGATAAAACATCTTAAAAAGATAAACATCAATCACAATTTTAATATTATTTATAGGTATCGTAAAAATTTACGAAGAATCGAAGAGGGATTAGAAAGCCCCGGTTTAATAGTTCCGCCGGGTGATCAACTATATCCAAGAGAAAATCGGCAGCCTCCGATACCAGTACCCTCGGATATGGTTCTCTTTTGTCGACGCGTTTACGATTATCGCGGTAAAAAACTTGTTAAGAATCCTGGATGACTCGATTTTTTATAAACTGCTTCGTGCTGGAACCAATGGAATGCACAAAATTTGCTGCATAAATTGAAACTGAACGTAGGTCTCCCTTCAAGCGTAATAGGCATATTGATGAAATTATTTTGATTTTACAGATCAATGAATTTTCATCGATGTTTTCGATAATTGTTTTTGAAGCTTTATGTATATAGAAAAATGTTTATACAGGTATAAATGCATTTTTTTTTTTATAATTAACGGTTATGGATCACGAATAGAATTTCTACTTGTATGTTACCTATTTTATACAATGGTTATTTGGAAGGTAAATTTCACTGCTTGAAAAGGTCTTACATTTTTAAGGGAAATGAGAAGAAATAGATTCTTGACATATAATGACGCAAAATAGTCGAATTCTTAAAGTCATCAATATAAAAAAGATATATAATTAATATTACCTTAAAGCGGGTAATTATTATATATACTTATAAGATAGATATCGTTGCTTTACTTATTTTCTTACTTGCGATACGATAAAAGTCTTCAATCTTTTATTAATTCTGGCAACAAACATTCTGAAACTCATATCTATATCTATGACGAAGATAGCATAAAAGTGTATAGAATTCGTTATACCGCACCACGAGTATCCAAATGAATAATCAAGTTATTGCAAAATTCAATATTGCTTGACAATGAAAATACCATTTGACGTGAATCGGATGTTTACGTGTCAAAGCAATCGGTGCGATCATTTTTTCATCAATACGGGTTGTTTTACCGCAAATGGATACGTTTTTAGGGAGATGATAGAATTTGACAATTTTATATAGAGAGTCCTATTTTTTGTGAAATAGTATTTACGATATTTAAATGAGTATTTTTCACATTGGGGATACAAATACGTATATGCTATGTATCATTATGGCGCCCTTCTTGGAGGGGACCTTCGGACAGTTTCAAGGTAGAAATCAAACGCCTGGGGTATTTGACCATCTAGTGAAAATAGTAATGTATGCACTATGCACTGTGTTCTATGGGTGAGATGAAAGCGGACACCAAGCAGGAAACAGAACACACTTCCATTGTCTTACGATGGTTCACGAGATCCATGCATATGCATTATTTTATTACACAGAAATAATGTAAGTTTCATTTTTAATAACGGTCATTTATAACGAAGTGTTGAGAAATGGAATTGATCTGATTAAAATTTAACTGAAACACTAAGTTTCGCGTACTCGAGCAGTTACAAAACTTTCTTGGAAATTATAGAGTTCTAATTTAAATTTATCAAACTGCCATATCACAGTAAATATTTCATAATTCTTTCTGTTGTAAATTTATAAATATCTATTTATTGCTTTTTACGCTTTTAAATGAAATAAAATCTTACCGAGTACGTAGAACTATTATTTAAAAAAGATAGGTGATTCGAGTGATTTAGAATGATAATTCACATTCGATCACTGCGTGGAATAAAACGGTATTTTGTAAACTTCTCTTTCGTTTTAATGAAATTATATTTTTCTTATTGCAACTTTTTAATCGGAAAATATTGTCCTTTTTAACGGTATTTGTACTCTAACCCGTCACGTACTTGTACATTTCCTATGACAAGCATTAACGTTTATTTAATTTCTTTAGAATCACAATCTCTATTCTGTTGGGGAAAGTGTGGTCATGCCTATAATAATCTCCTGTATCCTTATTATTTCGAGTCATATGTTATTCGTTAGCGTCATATATAGTCAATGTATCGCATCGTAGTATGCCAAAAATGTATTTGTGAATTACAAGGAACCTTACGTTAGCCAATAATATAATTATATTACACAAGAGTTTATGATAATGAGTAGTAGAAACCTTAAGAACGCAATTATTTTTACTGAAATTCCAAATAAGAATATCGTCGAATATCATATATTTTTGATTATTTGTTGAGTGGCGGGTGTTTTGTTAGAAATTATATTATTTAAAATTAATATATTGATGATACGATTATTATTTAATACCTAATATATTGGATATAGATATTAAGTTATTTCCGATAGAACGAAATATTATATGTAGTATAATAGATAGGGGAAGGGCAGAGCGCCCGTGATTGTTCCTGTCTGTGTATGCGTGTGTGCGATGCGGAAATAATAATGGCAAAACGTTGAAAAAAAAAAAAAGAAAAGAAAGAAACAAAAAGAAAAAAATAATTAAGAAATGCAATATGATAAGGAACATGTTTAAAGATAAAGATTTATATAATATATCAAATCATTTTTTCATTTTTCGAAATCCTTTTACGGCAATTTAATATATTTTATATTTATTATTTTATCTATACCGATCAATTAGATATGATCAATAAATATATTGGTAAGAAAGCATGTTAGCATTATCTACGTGTGTACATACGTAGATGAAGAATTATGTGAGAGTATCATCGTGCGCCGTATGATGGAAGAGAAACGGAGGAATAGGAACACGCTTTACCTTTGTATCCCGTTTTAATCGGTGACGATCGAGCCTAAATAAAATGGTAGCGGTATGAACGAAATGCGGCGCATGTAGATGCATCATATACCGTTCTTGCGATCTTTTACAAATAGTTTTATATTCGTTTTTATCGCATAAGTGAGATCGCATCACGTATGCGACTATGATGCGCCGATGCATTTTGTCAGGATAATCGAAATTGTGCAAAGGTCGAGCCACAACATGTAAACATTGTGTAACTCGCATATTTGTGTAGATCTAACAATAAGCGCGATTTCACTGCTACGCGTCTCTGACAGAAAAAAAGACGAACCAGCAGCTTTTCTTCACTGCGCAAACGAAACAAATATATAGATATACTTCAACGATGGTTAATGTGGGAACATTGCAGAAAAAAACATGAAACAAAAACGTTGCATATCGTCTGTTCATTTAACGTAGCCGACAAATTTTCATCGAGTATATCGAAAAATTTAATCGTTTAAGTCTGTAGAGGTATATGATTCGTGTGTGCGAAGCTCTTCAACTTAAACACCCGGCATTCGCTTTAATCTTTAATGAAAATATGTAGAATTTACCGTTGGCGAACGATTAATCAGTGGACTCTCCGTTAATTACGGTGGAGTTTGTTGATTTCTTCATTCGATTTGTCTTCGTTAATCTCAGCTTTTTGCCAATTGATGTATCCCGTAAACGTGTATGCCTTTTATATTTTCAGTATGATGAAAGTCATGTACTTCCTTTTTTTCTTTTTTCCCCGTTCAGTCAATACACATAATACGCACGTATCTGACAAACTAAACGCTTGGCGATATCTCTTCGCTCGTTTTTAACATATTTTTATGTAAGATACCATGTAATGACAAGTTTAATATCGATCGATGTCGACATCGATTTTCCTTTTACGGTTCATTGCAGTATTATGTATACATAATATTTTTCTATGTATCGATCAGTTTGAACATATAATTGTGGCATACGCGACGAGAATAACAACTTTTATTACTATCACTTTTGTGCATTTTAATGATAATTTTATCGATGATATTGAAATTGAATATCGTTTAATGGCGTTTAAAACAGTCCGGGCAACAATTTCAAATAAATTTTAACGTATAAAAGAGGATATATTTAAGAAATTGTTGTTCTGATTATTTCCCATTAAATTTGAATTATATTCGACATTATAGAAAAATGCTGGTAATCGATTGGTTGAAATACAATTGACATTCATGTGTATACAGGGTGTTTCATGGATTGTAAATTAATCTCTAATGGGGAATTTTAGTATATTGTGCTTTTTGTACTTTGCAAACATATCTTCTTTTATTTTAAACGTATTCTAATCTAATCTAACGAAATCGCCCTTCAGTTTGGTACAATAATTTAATATTTATACAGCTATTAAAAGTTTGTCATAGATAGATATCTTGTAGCGTTCTTCTTTTCCATGTTTCGTACGTGTATTGAATATATGAATATGAATAGTTTAAAGCATAAGTTATTTAGGAAAATAAAAGAAAAATGTGTCGCTGTAAATTGTATTATCATCTGTCTTTTATTTTATTCAATTCTTTATATTTATATTTATGCTTATGTTTAATTTGTTAACACCATTATCACTGTTAGCGTAGAAAATTGTAGAAATTCATAGAAACACGCTGACAGCGTGTACGCAATCGTGAAAAATGATAATATTTAAAGATAAAGATACTTGATATTACTATAAGAATAACACATTGTACTATACGTTTACTCGAGGATTAAAACGGTTCGAAATTATCTTTTATATACATATGTACCTATATGCTGGAAATTTATAGCGATAATGCAATTTATAAGTTATGAAACACTCTGTATGTTTTGACGTTTCTGTTCTTTGTTGTCCATAAAAGTTATCGGCTGGGGCCAGAGGTAAAAAGAGAAACATTGTACGAAGCGATCATCGATACTATTTTTATTACTGTCACCGAAAACATTGTCGTAGCAACAATTTAAAATCGTAAATACAGATTTACTAGTAAATGTTGAACAGACAAATAATGGCGGGCGTTTCTCTGTTTTATTTGTTCAGTAAGCAAGAGAAAAGGAACGCATAGATACGTGATTTGACTTTCCAGACATTTTTTAATAATTATAACGCGTGGCTTGTTAAATACGGATAAAGAGACTTAAATATGTATAGAGAAAGGAAAAGCAGGAAAAGTGTGGTACATACCTATTACGAGTTTTAATATATTTAATCACATTAGAAATGTTTCTACAGTTAATTTCTGTAAATTGCAGTGCAAGGTAAGTACTACATACCTATATATACATTTACCATCTACGAGTACCTACGTAAAATATAATGCGCGGACTATGCGGTAAACGAGGCAGTTTTAAATCGCAATTGATATAGTTTTGTATAAGTGATATTACACAAAGTTATTCGATACAAAATGTATTAAACAGAACTATCTATTGGAATGTCGATGTTTTTACAGCAATGTAGACGATATAAAGAAATATGTAAAATTAAAATGAAGCTTTGAGCTTTTTCAATTAAAAACGTTCGTAATATTTTATGTACTGTAATTGATATGCACTTTTACGTGCTGTACAGTTTCATTTATTTTTTGTTATCATCTCTATCATGTATTTTTCGTATTTACGCATATAGGCATGTATAAATTTTGAAAACCTAGAATTGTTTTTCCTCTTTTAGATTCAAATATCGTTTACCCAAGTTTTTATTTTTTTTTTTTACAAGTTTGATCTATCGTTAAAAGTTAAGCAGTTCATGGAAGAACAGAAAAACGTTAAAAGTTAAGCAGTTTGTGGAAGAACAGAAAAAGGAAGAGGACGCGTTAGTATTAAATTTAAGTTAAGCACCGGAAGTTCGCTGAAAGACCTCCGGAAAGAGGGAAAAAAGGTCAAACGAAAGGTATTCCGAGAGGTATAGGATTGGTCATTTGTCGATCGGTCTAAAGTCTAAAGTTTTAATCCGGACCAAGATGCCTAAGCCGAAAAGCCTAAAACCGAGAATGTCATCACGCCCGCTCGTGCTCGCCTAGCCATTCCTTCAGATTACATTAATTCGATTAACGAATGCCGTTTATCGTCCACGCCCCACGTCACGATCCTACGAGAACATTCTTTTTTTCCTGATTGCCATCTTAACGATCAACCTGGAGCCTGGCCAAGCGATATAATTCTCCAACTGAGAAAGTTTGAAATTTCAATATCTTTTTTTATATTTCCTTACATACATAAATTTCATTTTTCATCCATCTTTATCTCTGGCAATTCTTTGTTCTTGTATCGGCAATATCTTTATAACATTTATGCAAATGTCATAAAAACAATAATTAGGTACACGTTATCTATTATTGGTAGAAATTAGGTATTTGTCTATATACGTATAGCTACATAAATGATGATTCTAATAATCAGGAGGGGAACAATAATAGTTTTCATATAGATTTACTGACCAATTTCATAAAAAAAAGAAGAAAGAAAAAGAATGGAAATTAACAATCTTATAACGTAATAAATTTTATTTCAATTGCTGCTATATAATAAAGGATGTTTCATAGTAACTTTCAGGCTAGACTCTACACTTTATAATGTAATAATACAGGTATATGTAACTATATATTTATCTTAAATAAATATCCTACTTTTATTTTCGCAGGAGATGCGTAGCGGGGTTTTTACGTAAATAATACGTATATGTATAATAGGTATGTATTAGGTTGTCCGAAAAGTGCCTTTTACAGACCCGGCTTTTACAACGATGCATCTTTATACAAACATGAAACCTAATCTGTCAAATGTTGTGATCTTTATTTTGATAGAACAAAATGCATCATAAATAATTCGCTAAAATAATATAAAACGGAAAATGTTGTGCATCCATTATTTCCTTATAAAACGAAAGAAACTTTTCGGACGACCTAATACATAGAACTATTTCAAAACGAAATCGGTTTCTTAAAATGAACGCACGTTGCTATAATGTAGAATCTATAGAGAAGAAGACTGCCATTGAATGAATTGAATTGTTGAGTCGAGGGATGAGTTGGAATATGGCGACAATGCTTCTGACACCTTTTGCAAAGAATTTTACTCGTCGAGAAGTAGCTCTTTTCTACATTTGGCAAAGGTTTACAGGCAAATGTTAAATATCTCGACCAGATATATTTAAAACTCTAAACGATATTTGAAATGACGTTCGAGACCACCTTTCGAATACGTTACTATCTTTTTTGTATCGCTTCCATAAATAGATTAACCTTAAAATGTACGTGAATAAATGTACGTTAAGAGGTAAGACACTCAAGAAATGAAAATAACGTAATAAACGTGTAAGTACATTTTTTTTTTTATATTTTCTGAAAGTACTCCTATTTCTAACATGTATATTTTATACTTAATATCTCGACAGAGTAACACCATCGGAGACATTATCGTCTAATTTTTACGTTTTAAAATTTTGGGAAAAGAAAAATAGCAACAGGGATAACAAACGAACAAATAATACAAAGAGTAATTGTAAATCTTATATACGTATGTATACCTATGTGTACATGGTTATAGATGGCAGGTATATGTATAATAAAGTTTGTAAAAATTGCAAGAAAAATTAAAAGCACTTGGAAATTAAAATATTCCATTTTGAAATAATAAAAATTTCCAAAAATAAGTTGGCAAAACGTGTATTATGTTGTTGTTGTTCGTATTCATATTGTTATATTCAATCACGTTAGTAATAGCAACCGCAGTATAGGGTGACTGATTTAACGATATAAATTGTATTCGAGAAGAATGAGGGTAAGAAGCGTAGGAAAATGAAAATATTTTAAGCATAGTGACATATGCTGAGTATCGGTTGATCGGAGATATTGTAGGAACTACCGATTTTGTTCGTTTTAGAAAATTCGAAGCTGTGTTTAATTGGCGGTGATCGTAGAAATCAACGAGAGACTTTCTTCGAGGTAGGCATCGCGTGACGATCTACGGAAGTTTCGGCCGGTTCCCTTTTTATCTTGTCTTTGTTGCTTTTCAACGTCGCGCCGTATCTGCTGCATTCCCGTTTTGCTTTTTTTTCACTCGCCAATTCGGCCAATAGACCCTCGGAGAACCCGCTCCATAATCCATGCAAGCACCAGGACCTGTCTTCCTATCGAATCGATGGAAAGGAAAAGGAACCTTCGTCTCCTTTCTGGCACGACCATTGCGAAACAAACCCTACGCTAAGAAATGCTTTTCTCGACCTCAACCTATTCTAAACTATAATTTTATTCCCCACTTCGTCACGATGCTTATCTTTTCGGTAGGCATATTTCTTTTAAAGGACGACAGATCATTCCTTTGAAAACTATATTTGCACTTGTCGTGTCTTCACATTTTATTTGTTGCAAAGCGATAAATTGCTATTTCGGTAAACGAGCTACATATACCTATGGTCAATTTCCTGGGTAACACGAGTTATCTCATTCTTTCGTAGTTAAGGGAGAAAATTATAGAGAGTAAATTACAGGAAGGCTAAGGTAATATTACCTTATTGTGTACGGTACTGTTCGTTTTCAGCTGAAAATTGGTGAACTTGTTAGTGATCTAACGCTAACTAATTAACAGGTTAGCAGTGCTAGTACCTTGATAATATCTCCAATTACACTATCGTTAATGAATTAGTTTTATCCACGATGTAAAATTAATAGATTAAACATATTCGACCAATATGTTGTAGCAACTATCAGCTCTTAATTTCTCTATGGCGAATCAAAATTACGATCGCATATAATCTTAATTAATCGAATTGTCTTCGCGAACAAGAGAAAATCTTGTGACGGAGGGTTAACGATGAAGATACTTAGAGAGTAGATGGATTCGCAGGTAAGGCGCGGTCTAAGCGAAAATCGAGCAAAATGGAGGCTCGATCAAGGTTAACGATGATCCTGGTTGAAAGTTGTTGCAGCCCTCCAAAAATTTCATCGGACCAAGTAAGTAAACGCAAGGAGTCGAGGCGGCGAGGAATGATAGGAGGAGGTGAAGGGACGAAAAGAGGAGCGAAGAGAATATCGTTCGCTGGTCCAGTGGTCGGTTGGTTTCCGGTAGCACGGTGCGGCGCGGCGTGGCTGCTGGATCCTCGAAGCTCGTTCCAGTGTGGCGGAACGCGTAGTAGAATAGTGGGGTGGTTGCGAGTAGTGGCGTCGCCGGATTGGCCGAAGAGGAATTGGTCTTGGATGAGAGGATGCGAGCCGACGGTCAAAGGGAAAAGAGAGGGAGACTGAGGCTCGGAGAGCCGTGAGCCGTGAGCGAGAGAAGAGCGAAGGTGGGGAGAAGCGCGAGTCAGAGAGGGACTGGGAATCGGAACAGTTCGGATGCACACCGTGCAAGGACGGTGATTCAGTTAGCGGCGAGCCGCCGTCGGTGAGGGATCGTTGATCGTCGGTTTTTCGTTTTTCTTCGCGTCGTATCGCATCGCATCGCATTCTATCGCATTGCGCTGGTTCTGATCGTGTGGCGAGCCGCGCGTCGTGTACCGTGTACCGTGTTCCGTGTTCCGTCTTTCCGAGATACGAACGTTTCATGTTGAAACACAGCCGTCGCGTGTACACGCGCACGCGCCCCCGACTCGTTACAATTGCACGGCTCGCTTAGGAATGAAATTGACACGCGCGTTCCGCTTGAAAATCGAATACACCTGATTGCGAGAGACGCTCGATGAAATATATCGAAGCTGGTTAGCCTGTGTCGAATCGTCCTTGTTGAACGAACATTGGAAAAATTCGTTTCGAAATCGCGATCGCTATCGCGACGAAATTCGAATCGAAGATCTTCTAGTCTAGTCTTGAAGGAGGGAACGCGTGTGGTTCGCAAGCGGGACCGCTTTTGTTTTCGCCAGCCCTCCGGTATAATGCGAACAGGAAGAAAAATCGAAGCGAGCGGCTTCGTGGTGGGCATCGACACTCTGATCGTGAAAGTTTAATCGATCGGTCGATATGACGAGCAGGAGAGAAGCGTAGGATCGACGATTCGAAACTCGGTAGGATCGAAAACTCGAACGGTGTCGCTTTATCCGAGAGAAGAACAGAGCGAGGAAATAATCGCCGAACGAGACAAGGACGGTTTGTGCGTAGGTGACACAGCAAGGGGCTGTGGGGGAGGGTGAGGGGCGGGGAAGGGAAGAGAAGGGAAGGAGGTTTGTAAGAGAGAGTAAGAGAGAGAGAGAGAGAGAGAGAGAGAGAGAAAAGTCGTATCGCGCGCGAACAAACTCAACGAAGATGAAGAGTGGAGCAAAGGCACGATTGTTGGGAATCGTCTGCGGAGTGATTCTGTTCGATTGCGGGAACGCATTGGCGGGTAGCGAGATCTACGCGAAGACATTCCCGAGTCAACAACATCCGTCGGACCCGTGCTACGACGAGGACAGACCGCGTCGATGCATCCCGAATTTTGTGAACGCGGCATTTGGAGCGGCGGTGGAGGCTTCGTCGACCTGTGGAAGCGGCGGGCCCACGAGGTACTGCGACGTGATCGAACAGCCGGGTGGTAGCACGGGTATAGGTCAGTGCCACATCTGCGACGACAGCACGCCGCGACGTCGATTTCCTGCGAGCTACCTCACGGATGTGAGCAACCCCAACAACGTGACCTGCTGGCGAAGCGAGCCTCTTGTCACCTCCCAGAGTTTCTCCGCACCGCCAGACAATGTGACCTTGACCCTCTCTCTAGGAAAGAAATACGAACTGACCTACGTCAGCCTGCAATTCTGTCCAAAAGCGGCCAAGCCGGACTCGATCGCGATTTACAAATCGATGGACTACGGGAAGACGTGGCAACCGTTCCAGTTCTATTCGTCTCAGTGCCGGCGAGTATACGGCAGACCGAATCGCGCCACCATCACAAAGGCGAACGAGCAAGAGGCCAGATGCACCGACAGTCATCGATATACCGGTGGTAACGGCCTCGCGCCCGTCGGCAGGATCGCGTTCAGCACCCTGGAGGGCCGCCCGTCGGCTTCCGACTTTGATAACTCGCCGGTTCTTCAGGATTGGGTTACCGCGACCGATGTTCGTGTCGTCTTCAATCGGCTTCACATGCCCCAGCAGCCGTCGCAGGAACAAGTCTTGCAACTAGGTGGAACTGGTGACGATCACGACCGCGATCATGGCCTCGGCCTCGAGGAGTTGGCGAAACGCGAGAGGGAGAGAGAAGAGAGGTTGAAGAATCAACAGAAGAGCCCCGCTCGTGCAGGTTTGCTCGATTCATTGGCGACCGCTTTGCCCTCAGTACACCAGGTTATCGCGCCGCAAGAGATGCAATCGAACGACGCGGTTGATGACGATGAGAGCGAGTTTGCAGCGGCGGCGGCGGCGGCGGTCACCGTCTCGACCAGTACGAGCAGCACCCTCGCCAGCAATCATGGGACCAGCACGCTGGCTCATCATTACGCGGTCTCGGATTTCGCCGTCGGCGGCAGGTGTAAGTGCAACGGCCACGCGGCAAGGTGCATCCAAGGCAAGGACGGCGAGGTTGCCTGCGAGTGTAGGCATAACACCGCCGGCAGAGACTGCGAGAGGTGTCGCCCGTTCCACTTCGATCGACCATGGGCACGAGCCACTGCCAGAGATGCCAACGAATGCAAAGGTTAGTCTCTTTGTTTGTTACGAGCTCCTCTCGACTATGTCCAATCTCTAATTCGAGTCTCTCGATTCGAATCGAATCGAATTTCAAGCTTCTTCGATTACTTGGAACTGAGTGTTTTCTAGAACGGTTCCAACGTGCGACGCGCGGTACCGTGCCGGTACCTTTTCCGTCGATCCTCCGCCGTTTCCACGTAACACGTGTGTGCTTAACACTTAGTATTCCCGTGCCCGTGCACGAGCCATGCTTAAAGATTACCGCAGCTTTCCTCGAAATAGTTCCAAATAGTGTAGATTTACACGCACGTAAGGTGCTTCCGATGTTCATTCATAGCGATTTTTCACGATTTACGATCCAGTTGTGTCTGTGTGATCGTTTAACTAATTTTCAATTTATTTTATTTATACAGCGCGTATGCATGGTTGCGATATCTCGTTTCGTCCGTGTGTTGTACTCCGTGGTATATATAGTATCCTATACCTTGTTACGGTATTTATGGTGTACATTTCTTATAAATATTTCTGATTGCGAGTAACGTATAGATATTTTGACGAGTTGCGCATTCTCTCGAAGCTCTGGCTGTAAATCGTCTCGTATTACCCATAATCCACAATCGAAAGGACGTAGTTTCAAATGTAAGGGGTGCCCATATTCCGACAAAATGAACATTTTCATCTGTACCTATGGGATTACGAATACTTTCAATCTCGGTTATATTTCATTCAAAATATTTTCCTGCCGAACAAATTCCGACGTCGCAAAGTCGCGTACATACCTATGACCTATAAGAGATCCGATTTCTATTTAAAATGAGGGAAGAGACACGACAAAACATCGAAAAGACATCCGTGTCTTTAGAAATAGAACGTATCCATATTTCTGAAAGGTCGAAGCAATTTACACCATTTATCTGTCTATTTTTCGTTGATGTACAAGTAAGTGTATAGGTATAACCTTTCTTAGGCTTTTCAAGCATACTAAGATGAGTAATTATCGCTGATCTCAGATTTTCAACTGTTACAGCAGCTGATACACGGTTGATTCCGAAAGTAGAAATCTTTTTTACGCCTCGTATGTGTGACCGTGTGTATGCGTGCAAAATTAAAAGTCGGTATAAGAGTCTTTTCTATCTTTAATACTTTATATAGGTACGTATATATACACGTACGTATATCGAACGATAGAAAATTTTATTTCTATATATTGACCACTCGGGATGATTATTTGGTCACGCACCGCTTAAAACGATAGAAAATGAACACGACGAAGAGTTCGTTTCTCGTTTCGTTTCGGTGACTGGTTCCTCTATCCTTCGTTCCGCATCTTCCATTCTCGATTCTCGTACTCGTATCCCGATTCTCCGTGTTCCGTTTCACTCTTCGTGATGCCATCTCTTACTCCCTTTCTCTGTTTTGTCCGTGAGTCGACCCTAGGGGTAGGGCGTGGGGGCACTCCTTTCGGTTCACCCCTTAATTCGAAGCGGCGAAGCGTTGCCTCGAGACTCGGATCGAGGATGTATGCTCAAATCAAAAACGTCAGGGGCAAACCACCCTCTAAAATCGTTTCGAATCGATAAAGGACGCCCTCTTCGCGCGACAACCGCGATCCGCGCCGGTTACGGAATATCGCGACATTAGTGTTGTAGCATTTTTTTTTAAGATTAGATGTCGATAAATGTATCAACTATGTACCTGTTTGTAAAGCGGTGAACTTTTCGTTGAAAATATGTACAATGAAATGTCAAGACATTTCAAGAAATTTTATGCAACTTTTGAAAAAATACGTTTAGAGTTACGGTTTTTCAATTCTAAAAATACCTTTTCATTTTATTCTATGTCACTTTCTATTTCGAAAAAGTGTTAATACATACAATCGATAGATGCGCAAGTGTTGAGAAACGGGAACGACGACGACTTTCGAAACATTTCGATTTCAAGTAACAGATTAATCGGTCATTACTTTCACAGGATATATTATTATTTTGAAAATTATTCAAGATCTTTCAAGTAACCCACATTTCAAAAAATTATTTTACCACTTCTTTATTGGATAAAGCGTAGAACATTAAAAGTTCTTACCTTTTATAGTTTGAGTATCTATCTATTAAGAAAATGAAAAGTGCTCTTACCTCGTTTCTTTGCCTTCTTTTTTTATCAATTTTATATGTATTTCGTAGAGAAATATTAAAAATATTAAAAACGTTAACGTTATCCATATGTTGCCTCGTAGTAGATATGTATCTGCTTACTAATAAAATAGACAGATTGAGAGTTTCTAATAGCTTGATGAAAATAGATTTGATTTGTTAATACCAATTATTACTGGCAGAAGACTGATTCGATCTGACCAATTTATATTAGTAAGTACGTAATACCATGTAATAGACAATTCTCAGTGAAATATCTCCAAATGAAATTTTCCATTTGTTGATTCCAGTGAAAATGTATAAATGAGAACGAACCGGAATCCCTGGTCGTACCTTGTAATTGCAATAATTGAAACACTCTTAAGAACCAATAAAACCGTTTGGTTCGTGCTAAAACTAATTATCGTTATTCGATCAAGTACATTTGTTATAACAAATTCTGTGATTACACATAGATACACCTATAGATATTGGGCACTCGTAGAGAAAATGAAGTAAAATTTTTATCGTACAGGATTTCATGTCGCGAAAAACGATAATTTTGGAAAATTGTTGCATGTCGTTCTTAATTAAAAAGATATGAAAAAATTTGACAGGTATTTCAGCTGTTTCACTTTTTGAAACTTCTTAAAACTTATTTAAACGATCGTAGTTATTTCCACTTAATCTCATTCGTAACATTTTAAAAAGAGAAAACCAGTGCAGTGAATGTACAATTCAAAATGTATATTACTATAGAGACGTGCTCTAGAAGTTTTCGCTAGACTCTTGATTAATATTAGATATAAAGATACGGCAAATAAAAGAAAATAGTACAACAAATAAACGCTATGCTAAAAAAATATCTGTAATTTGATAGCTTTAATACAATATAGTGAATTACATTGTGTATTCTCTGTATAGGTATATACTATATGTATAGGTATGCCTATATGTATATAAGTATGTACAAATGTATAAAATATGAACAATATATTATGAGGTATGAGGTACACTGAGGACAGAACTCATAAATGTCATGCTTATGGCAAGCAGCGCTTTGGTAATATAGTATACACGAATCGGTGCAAAAAAAGAAAAAGAAAAAGAAAAAGAAAAGAGACAGGAAACGGATAAGGCCCGTAAATTTTACTCCTGTACATGCAGCGTCTGTGCCCTTTCTGGCAAATGTACACGCAATATAAAGTAATTCCAGTTCTTTTCAATGTTTCCTAGCTGCACGCCTTTTTGTTCTTGCAACATAAGCTAACACCGTTTAAGCGCTTAAGTAACATATGCTAGAGTTTACAGTTTGAGTAGTACAAGCAGTAGTATGTGTTTTACGATGTACGTATGTACTTTTGTATGTGTCTCGTGGAAATATGAGATTTCCAGGTCCTTTTCTGTTCGGTATTCGCTGTTCAGGCAGGCCTGTTAATTTAGCTATTCTCTAATTTTTTAAACTAATGGTTTCTTATTATTGTGAAACTGTATCAACTTTACAATAATCGTTCTTTACGTTGCTGCTTTGTTTCATTTCTACTAACAAGGTCTTCTCACATAATACCTTATCGATACTAACACTATTACGCATATAGTAGAGATTGACAGATTATAAATTTCAAGTTAGATGATTGATATTATTAGTAATACGCTTTGTAAGCGTTCATTGCATAATGATCGCAATTTTATGAATTGTCAAACTTTATATCGTAAAATTTTTGCAGAGTCTTGGAAAACGAACTTTTCCTTTCAAATTGATCACTTAATGATTTATGAATTTTCATCAATCAATTTGTAATATTTACTCGTGAAAGTTTATTGCTAAATTTACCGTTATATCTATGCAAGAAAATTGATTAGTAGATATAACGGTGACTCGTAACTATGTTTATGATGATTTGTAAGATTTTTCACTAATAGGTAGTATTTGTTCGATTGTACCAGGCAGCTAAAATCTGGACACTGTTCGAAAACGTAGCTTCTAGATAATCTGACATTGATTGGTTTAAGCATTCATAGACTTAGTACATTTAACGTTTGATTCGGAATCGATCTTTTACCAGTCGTGAATTATTCAGTTCGCGTGACGATTTCGTTCGCATTTTCTACAGGGAATTCCGCGTTTCGAATACGACCTCGGTTAATAGGAGTGTTTAACTTGGAACATGGTTTCACTTTTCTTCGTTCGATTTATTTCATGTCAATGTACGCTTCTGCTATCTTCCTGTAAATTGATTTCTAAGGTTTCGGTTGGATAAAGGTGGAAAAAGACAGATCTCGGGGGCCTAGGTGTGTTGCCGTTAATGTGACACGGAACGCTGTAAACTGTAACTGCTATTTACGGCAATGAATTATGTTCTCAAGGGTTCGTTTATGTTTATACGACGCGTAGTTATACGCGTATCTATATATACATGCATATGTACCGTAATTCTTGCTCCGTGCTTTCCTTCTTTTTTTATTCTTTCATTCTTTCCTTTTCCTTTCTTTCTCTTTTATACCTTTCTTTCTTTTTGCCTTCCTTTGCCTTTTTTCATGCTCTTCTCTCTGTGTCGTTCCTCGTTTACTCGTAATATAGCTAAGTATATCCAATTTTTTTAGTTAATAGTTCTCTCGTGTAATACTTTTAAAAACGTTTTGCGCTCCCAGGGTATTTTCGTTGTAGTTAGTGTACTATCATATTCTGATGTTAATCATTAACGTGTAACAATTCGATAGAGAATTTGTCAAGATTTTGTAGCAAACGGTACACTATATGCAAAATGTTGCAACGTAAAAAGATATAATATAATGTAAAATAATAAAATTGTAAATGATAGGTAGTAATTAGTAATTTATAAAGAAAATAGGAACGTTTTTGTACCGAATACAGAGTGTTTCGTACAATTTGACAGAGCTATATCACTGAAATGTTGATAGAGATTGAAAAAGGTATCAAACGACACGAGCATACTTAAATAGGGTATGTTCCGTATAGGTATTCATGTATGTCTGTGTATGTTTTTTTATTAAGCGTATGTATGTATGTGCTTGCAGAGTGTAAATCGGTACATTATTTTTTTGAGTGCAATCACCTATCCGATCTTATTTAACGTACATGGATTCCTAGATGATCGAAAACTAAACTTCGACAATTGAAAAAGAATGGAATTACGTAAAAGAAACAGAGCAGATTGCGACCAGTTTCAGCTAGAAATGTACCTGCCTGCCAACAGAAATTTCAGTCAAAGAAGAAAACGACGAAGAGGCTTAGCCTGAAATTCGTCGCGCCCTTCTGTGAACAATTACGTGAATGACAGAAACACTCGACGATTTTATTACGGGGATCCTTTTCCAATTAAACGGTTGCTATGGTGATGGTTATGAGTGCTTGCCTATGGCATCCGTAGGAATACAACTTGGATCGCGTCGTCTTTTTCGTCGCATCGCGTCGGTCAATTTTTTGTTAACAACTATTTACGAATATTTAATCTATCTCTGAATATATGTCCAGAACGTTAAGTTTCTTGATAGAATTTTAATTTTCCAAGTCGATAGGTATATAATTTTGCCGAAAATTCATCGCATCCTTCTGCATGTTGAATAATCGAAGAACTTGTAACTAACGTTATTATGATTGTACATACTGATTGAGAAACTATTTCTATAATAGGTAATAATAATGGAATAAAGTGAAATTTTGGAGACGTATTTATATTTATAGAAATAGGTATATTTACGTACGTATGTAGTTGATCTTTTAAATGTAGATATATATCTTTCGTAAAGGATACGGATTTTTCAAAATATTTATATAGGTAAATATAAAGATATTTTGAGATTCGATTAGATTATATCTGCATACGTAATTTGTTGCAAATATATACTTTAAGTATGCTTAAAGTAGCAAAATTTGGCGTTTGCACGTAAAGACTGACAGGGGTTAACGAAAATAGTGGCAAGAATGATAAGCTTTCTAATAATAAGCTTTGGTAAAAGTTGCATCGTTTCTGTGTCGCGTGACGAATAGAGAAATCAGAAATCATAGTCCTTCGCTGCGGACACAACGAGGTAGTTTCGTGGTAGTGGAACGGGTAATATGTAGTCGTTGTGAAATGCACTTGTAAAGAAGAGACGAAATACCGTTCGAGAGACGGGGAATCGATAAAGAAGGTGGTACGCTGTGTAGGTAAACGTAAACGGCTTTCGTTCAGCTACAGAGTACGTGTATACGTGACAGAGACGAGAGATGAAAAAAAAAAAAAAAGAGTGGAACGAGAGGAAAGAGAGGCAAGGAAGAAAACAGGGTGACGAAACGAAGGAAGGGAGTTCGAATTAAATTACATTTTAATTTCGCAGCCATTTCGCAGCGCGCACCGCGATATGCCAAATATCCGGTGCAATTTACATTTTAAATTGGACACTTCTTGCCGCGATTCGAGGGTTTCGTGAATTTCGTCGGTAGTTGGCATCGTCTGGCGAGGTTGTTGTCGTTTCCATAAAAAGCATGCACGTTTACCCCTCTCTGATGGAGATTTTCGAAAACTTGAACGCACCCGGTGCGCGTTGATTCCTTGTAAAAACCAGCCGAGTATTTCTTCGCCATCGCAGCATTCCTATACTCGAGTATTCTACTTTTTCAATTCCTGCGAGAAAATTGTCTCGAATTTCCTTTGCTACGTTTCACCTTAACCGACCACTTAATTACGAGCACCTCTTGAATTTCGTTCTCGTTCTCACTGCTACGCGGATTCATTATTGCGTCTCATCGCCAATCCCTTGTTTCTCTTTTTTTTTTCTTTTTGAGCATTGAAAGTAGTTACTACGATTTACTTGTGAGAAACGGATACGAAGGTAGGTATTAGGTTTATGCATATATTAATGATTGTTTCAAAAGTTTCTTCCGTTCCGTTTGTTCCGATAGAACAAAATGGATCATACATAATTCAATAAAATAATATAGAACAAAAAATGTTGTGCATCTATTATTTCCTTATAAAACGAGAGAAACTTTTGGGGCAAGCTAATGAAATTCCATTTCTCTTGATTGTTCGAGTTTGAGTTTTACGGCATTAGTAGATGTCGTGAATATTGTTTATTATTTCATTATTTTTATGTACGTATAAATCATTACGTCCCATTAGTCCTTAGACTAAGCAACGAAATAACTCGTAAAAGTCAAGTTTACCTTTATCGGATGTTTTATTGGAGAAAACGATGTTTGCAACTAAAGCAAACTATAAATGAGAAAAAGGATTCAATTGTGTGATAATGAGTAGGTACGTACATACACGCATGAGTAAAAGACGTTTTTAATATATTATATTATCGTTGTGAGTAATTCGAACGCGTATCGTAATACGTAACACGATTCAGAGTATAAAATTTGTAACAATCAGTTAGCAAAGTTTAATAACTGGATGAAACAACGTTGCTTGCAAATTGGCCAGCTAAAAAGTTTAAGCGAACAAAGTTGATACAGATAATTCGAAAAATATGCAGAAATAAAAGATAACTTTCGATAAAATCAAAATGGTAGTCGTATGACGGATTGTTTTCACTTGTAAGTACTCCTGTTTTCCTGACACGTTTCGGGACCGCACGAATGTTATTCTTTGCCCGGTCCCCGTGGTCTTACGCCGACGCGACGCTCGTACAACGTACAACGATTATTCTTCTTCGCGATGCGAGGCCGACGCGCTTTGCATGAATGGGAGTCGTCGCGACCTTTCAGATGAATGGTTCTTTCTTCCCCTCTCACTTTCACCCACCCTTGCTTTCTTTCTTTTTCTTTTCCACCCTCGATCTTTCTTTCATTTTTTCTCTTGCTTCAGTAGTATACGCGAGTGTGTAAGTTCGTTTCGAAGATATTTACTTCCTTTTTAAGATATAAATGTTTCGACGACGAGACTGATGAGACAACTGTGACGATGATTGCCTTTGGGGTGACAGGCAAGATAAATACATGTTAAACAATTACGTTTACGAAGGATTAAAACAGGTTTTTTCATAGAGAAGATGGTTGGATGAGAAGATGGATGGAAAATTCGCTATCGTGATCTTAAATAAATGCATGCGGTATAATAAACTTCAGAGTGGTACTATTTGTAAAATGAATAATACGAATAGAATGAATAAAAATTGAAACAAACATGATACGGCTCTGTAATTTTGTACATAGCGGAAAATCAATGGCTGGATATGCATGATCCTCATGACCGAAAGCCTGTTCGATACATTATTTTTATCAAACCGATACCGAGTCGTTGGTCTGGCTAAGAGTTTCAAAGGGTCCGATTCAAGTTCACCGTAACAGGATCGTTGCTATTCGTCGTAGAACCACAAAGTGTACTTTCAACGATTTGAATTTGGTCCGGTCTGGTTGTCGGAGTATACGATGCATTCGTGTTTGGTGGAGGCTGCAGTCGTGGCTGCAGTCGTGGCTACAGTCGCGGCCAAGAGAAAAGGAAATATGTACATATATCGGTCGCATGAGAGGCCTTTTCACCGCGTCGATTTTCGCGTTTGTGTCTGCACACTATACACTGTACACTGTACACCATAGACCGTACGTACGATCGAGTTGCGCATACCTACGCATACATTGCATATGCGCTCGAGATTTACACCGCAAGACGAGAAAATCGGCTTCACGGAGAATATGCTCGACCCCCGTAGTGAATTTCGCGCGCGTACCACGCGTTTGCCCCGCCTTTTTCGTCTTCTCGCCAGACCGAATCGCGCCCTTCCGATTTCCTCTCTTGGAAATTCCACGAGTCTTTCTATTCGGGTGCTGAATTTTTACACGGTTTCAATTTCAGAAACGTCGTCGACCACGCAAACGACCGTCGCGAAGGTTCTGTCGAATGCTACGGGACGCGAATAACATATGAGTTGTAGTAGAGTAACATATGTTGGGTACAAGAACAAACGATGCTCGATTCTAAACGTTCTCGAAGAAATTCAAAATTACTTACACCGGGGTTAACTACCATAGAATTCTTCTGACAATTTTTGAGCTATGTAGCGTCCATACTTGAGAAAGGAGGAAGATATCGAAGGAAATAGTAAAATTCTTGGATATGATTTCATATATTAAAATACATCAAGTTGCGTTACTGAAGGTAATGCCAGAGAAAAGCAAGTGTTAGCATTAAGATGAATGGTATTATCATTGAAACAATAAATTTAGATCGAATTCTACGTCCTGTTGCGCTTCGATTTCAAGCTTCTATCGCAAATTGCAAATTTGTGTAAAATGTTCTCGATTCGCGATTCGTCTTCGAGGATCATAGCAGATACGTATGTCAGAAAAATCTTCGACATTTTCGTTTGGAAGATATTTCTGAACGCAGTGCAATACGATGTAGAAAGAAAAAGGTGTTCTCTGGCAGAAGATAGAGATTCAGATACATACTGCCATGCAGTCTGTTGTTCGTGAGAAGATGCAGACAGTCTCGAAATTACGACGGTACGTAATTACGAAATTCTTTGAGTCTTACACGAGTGTTGTTACGTAACTGTTATGTAAGAGATTGCGATTATGCTAGAACTTTCAAGGATTCTGAGAATTCGTCGTGAAAATATCGCACAGCAAGATCGATACGAGAAACTGTTGTCCCGTTTATTTCCTGTTACATAGGTGAAACGATTTAAGAAGCTGTAGGTAGCACCCGTGTGTGAAAGCGAATAGTTATCAGGAAGTGCGTGCGTTCCTTTCGTAAGACATTAAAAGTATCGCGTTCAACAAATAACGAACTGATTTTGACTGGTAGTGAGTAAGAAATGTTACTTATCTACCGTTTGAGTGTCTCTTCTGTCCTCGACTTTCGATCGAGGTATCTTTTAATCGCCTTTTTAATCGCCGCAGTTTGGGTTAGATTCGAGGTTACTCTCTATCTTGCCCGCTCTACTTGTCACCGGAAGAATAATAACTCACGAATCGAAGCGAATACGAACTTAAACTCGTCTAAAGTTAGCATCGGCATGTAATCCTACTCCGCTATCATTTGCCTTACGGTTGGTGCAGCTTGTCAAAGATGATGAAACGATCGAACGAAGGGTTGATGAAACTCTGGTGGTAATCCGAGAGACTTGGAGCGCGAGCCAGGTGAGCATAAATTTGAATTCGCGTTAGTTGCGTCCCGAATCGAAAGGTTGCTGGGACGTCCATAAATACAGGCGATAGTTGGCGCAACGCGCAGGGTGTTTATCCGAACGCGGCGCGAACCACAGGCTCGTTCGTATGTATGTATGTATGTATGTATGTAGCTAGGTACGCGAGACGTATAAATAAATCCAGGAGCTGCCACGCGGTCTGCCGTGAAACACGGTGTCTCGAGAGTGCACCACGCGTTCTCTCTCCCGTCTACGCGTACGCATTACCATTACCACACGCACGTATACACGCTTGTGCATGCATACTGCACACTGCACACTGCACACTGCACACTGCACACTGCACGCTGCACACTGCGCACGCACTCTCATACACGCGGATACGGACGCGTTCACGATCTTGTTCTGCGACTCGGTGGACACGTTTTCTTTGGTGCACAGGTGCTTCCGCGATTTGCGGATATTCTCGCTCGAAGATTCGCATCGCTTTTAGCTGCTGTTTCTCTCCACTTTGCAACTTCTTCCGCGAATTAAGCTCGATTTACGCGCGCTTATTATCGCTGCAGTGACTGATGCGGTGCGGTGTGGCACGGCGTCTAGTTCGTTCCATAGTCGCCTCCTTGCCAAACCTATCATGCCTGCATGAAAAGGGCGCAACGATTTTTATGCCTTGCCGAATTCTCTTTTGCTCCCGTTTTCGCGCCATTTTGCCCCTCTAAAGACGTGCACGCACGTATGCTTGCAACCAAATATTAAAATATTAGTCGTAGCTGCCGATGCTGTATAGTACGTAAATTGTGCAACATCGCTTGCTCTACCCGTTTTCCCTACCCGAATAGAAATACCCGCATTTCTTTTAAAAATGGCCTGTTTCTCGCGTCTTGTACCTGAAACGGACCGCGTATCGCGCAAATCAACGATAATTCGATAAAACGAGATAGGCTGCCAATGTCGTCGTGGTCAAGAGAAACACGTTCCATAAACGTTTTCAATGTAACCAGTTTTTTCAATAATACTAGACGATTACGCGTGCTTGAATAAAATTATTTATGTATAGGTATACACATGTACATATACATACACATAACTATGTACGTGATGAATTTTAGTTCGTTCGTCTGATAACGAGTACCTAATGTATCGATAGAAAGATATATTTCTCATTGTGCGCTTTTTTCCACTCGTGTACACTTTTGTTCAAGGTAAAATGAGATTTATAGTGTTTACGTTTAATGCGACTTTAATCAAGTTATCGTCTGTTTAATCGTTTATCAACTGAATTGTAAATTATTTGCGTTTACCATCGTAAAGATTAGTGGTTGTAAGAAAATTGGAATCGAATTGGCGATGCCGCCGAGGATAAGAGACTGAAGAAGAGGGTCGCTCGAGGTAAGTACTTTCGGAGGGTGGCGGTGCATTTATCGCTCACGGCTTACAGCTTACGATTTACTTACGACTTACGAGATACTTTTTTCTTTCGAACCGATCTCTCTTACGAAAGGCATAGTAGGAAAAGGGAAGAAGGTTATACGGAACGGTGAAACACAGGGTGGTAGAGGGACGCAATTTGAATGTCGTTAACCGGGTGGAAGTTGGCAAGGCAACGGTACCGAGTCAACGACAGTAACAACAATAACGAGGCGGTGTTGCAGTCGTTTGGGAAGGATAGGGAGTTCGCGCTCATCCCGAAATAAACGGCGACCGCATACCCGTGCGCACGCATGCGCAGTGTGCACGCTCGACATCCACAGATTTACCCTTTCTCTTTTCTCCTTGTCTCGCCGCGCCGCGCCGCGCCGTGTGTCTTGGTGCTTCGTTCCTTCCTCTTCTTTATTTTTGCACACCTTAAACTTTAAACTGTCTCTCCAGCCCCTCTTATCGATGAAGACGAGCCCCTGATCTCGTTTTTTCCTTCGTTACCATTCGTCGCGATTTGCGAAGCGAAAATCGACAAAAGATCCTCCGCGGATACGTTTGAAACCAGTTGAAGGATCAACGAGGTCACCGACACCTTTGCCCAGGATTCCCTTAAATGGCCTCTCGTTGGCATCGCCTTTTAGAAACCGTTCGATGGAACTTGTCTCGTCACCGCGCCTCGACTTTTCTGTCGGTTTACTTCGCTTTCCATTCCCTGCTTTTGTTTTGCTTTGCCTCGCTTTGCTTCGCTTGGCATTGCTTCGTCTTTCTTTCCCCGCATTTTTCTTTCCCATCGTTGGCCTTTCTCCATCTCTCCTCTTTCCCATTTAACCACCTTTGTTTCCACGAGAATTTCATTACCCATCGTGTAGTGTAACTCTTACCGAGGCGTGACAAGTTTCACAATCTTGAAATTGCATGTCGCTTTTAACTCTCTTACCATCCGTGGTTTAACGGCATTCTCTGTTTATGTTACAATACAGATATCCCATTAATGCAGACTATCTTACTCTTTTTTCTTTTTCCCTCCTTTTCCTTTTTTCTTTTCCTTTTTCCATCATTGCATTCTTTCCAAAGATACTGTAAGTTTATATTTAACCTTTTCCATCGTACGAACGTCTATACTCGTTAAACAAAATTCATCTGCTTGTTTTATAATCACCTACTTACATACCTACGTACACGCATATCCACTTTGAGTGAGTTACATTTGCTGTCCATTGCTGTCGCGTATACGCTATAAAATAAAAATAAAATACGTATAATAAATATTTAAAAGATTAAAAGTTATGAAATTGCTAAGTTTCATATCGTAACTGTTTTAGAGATGTACGCTATTATTTCGATATTTCTGGTAAAATTGTTATTTACGTCCATATTGCGCTCTTCGTTTCCTGTATTTGTATCTATAGCGGTAATTCTGATGTTAATAGTCGCTAGTAGGAACGTAAAAATTCGCAATTTCGAAATACCACCCAGTTGGATAAAATCAGAATACCAAAATTAACTACTAGAACAGGTGTATAGGTAATTGGCAGATGAAATTGCGGAGAAACCCTAATGTTGGCGCATTATTATCAGAGATGTTCATCGTCTGACGACAAAGATAGGCACGCTCTAGGAAAGGTTAATCCGTGCTGTATACCAGAGAATTGCTCTCGCCATGGTTATTGTTATTACGGATATATAACAGGCATATAAATCAATCTTCTATCTCCGTTTTTTTCTTTTGCGATTATTTCCCTACGCTCGTAATGATATGCCGCGAGAGTATAAAAATGTTCACATAATCAGAGAAAATTTTTAGTAACAACGATGACTGTTATATTATTAACTTTATTATTCTCTATCTACGTATCTTTCACGAATTGTATTGGCATTTGCTTGGTGTTCCTTAGTTTTTCCATAAAATATACATATTTCATAAAATTTATTCGATGATATGTATTTAATTTTGTAAAAGTACTACTTTCTGTTTCGGTATGTAACACACACGTGCACATTATATTAATTTTAATATTAAATTTTGATTTTGTAATTGAATGTAATGGAATATTACAAACGTTCATTCGTAATTGGAGTAGTGAATAAAATTACGATATATACAAGGTGGTTGGTAACTGGTGGTACAAGCGGAAAGGGGGTGATTCTACGCGAAAACAGAAGTCGAAAATATAGAATAAAAATTTTTCGTTTGAGGCTTTATTTTCGAGAAAATCGATTTTGAATTTTCGCTCGGTACGCGTGCACTTTATCACGTCTCGTTATAACGGATCTCACTGTAGATCGTTGTCTCGATGGAAAAATTAAAAAAAAAAAAAATTTTTTTATTCTATATTTTCGATTTCTTTTTTCGCGTAGAATCACCCCCTTTCCGCTTGTACCACCAGTTACTAACCATCCTGTATAATAGGTATTTTTACTTCATCGGGGGAACGCACGAGAACGCAAGTTCTTAGCAAGATAAATATTGCGTTTTGTTTGATCTCCGAACAAAATGAGATCAATGATTTCATTGGTTTTATGGACCTCGTGAAATAGATTGATTTAACGGCCGGTACGGCAAATATTGCCACGAAACGCTTTTGGAATTCTGGATCTATTGGAACGATCGATCGAGGCTCAAGTGATTCTATTATTGGCTGAATTGGGTGAATGTCTGTAACGTTAATGATTTCTTAAATCGACAAAAGCTCTGTTTTGACCTTGGGATTAAAGAACTGGTTCTAATATTTTGATTGTTTGGCTAATCGTTAAGATCAGATTACAAAAAACATTTGAAGTACCTGATAATTATTAGATAGATAGCTAGGTTCGAATATGTATATCTTACAATGAGTCTCTCTTTTTGTGATATTACTATTACTTTGTCATTTGTTAAATTGTTTTACTACGATATGGTAAGACTAAGGGTGAAATATGTATGTAAATTCGCTTATCCTTCTCTATCTAGCATTTAATTTCGTAATAGAAGGAATAGCGTTGGCGCGTCAGTGCTATCTTTCAATCACTTTCACAGAAGATAGAAGGAATTTTAAAAGTTTTCGCGCGATGCTCAAACGGTATTCGAGCCGGTATCGGACGTTGATCTGAAAAATTCCTCTGGCGTTTTATTATTCAATGAAAAAGCCGTCTTATCATATTGTTATCATCAAAGCAGTAGGGGATTGTTATAGCGAACCGTGTCGAGATTACACGTCGAGAAGATAGTACATCTGACTGGTAGAAAGTATCGGAATCGCTAGCTGCGTTCGAGGTGAGCCGATCGAGAGACAACGGACGACCCGATATCGCCCTGTCGATTTAGATAAAGCTCCGTGGTTTAGAAAGCGGCACGATCTCATGCCCGTAGGAGTGTCATCGAATTTGTTTGTTCCTCTCGCATGAATAAATCGCTATTTGCGATCTGTGAGTTCAGATTGCGCGCCTAACCTTCCTGTTGACAATCTGACAACCTTACTAACTGTACTAATGTATACGGTATACATATATATACACGGGTCGTACTATAATCGATTATATACGAATATATACTAATGATTATTCGAAATATTAATATTTTGTTAATTTGTTGCTTTATAATTTTATTAAGTCTACATAGTTAGACGTTTTATTAGTCTGTGAAAGTACGAAGTATGCTGCGAGTTTCTTTTTTTTGCATGAGTTGTTGGTGGAATGTCGGTAAAGTTTCTTGGAATAACCGACATTGTAGTTCATGTGTACCATTACCTACATACTTTCTAGAAACACGATACATTTAACAGTTCTTCTTAAATTCGCGGTTAAATTATCTCTTTTAAACAGTTACGATTTATTAAACTTTTAACGATTTCTTATTCAAGTTTCATTTTCTGACAAACATACGTACGTAATATGTTAAGCTATTGATCCTACAAGAAGTAGAAAATTCAAGAGAGACAGAGATTATCATTCGTATGTTCCTTTTTAGAGTCGTTTACGAGGAAATAGAGGAACACCGTTTCAAGTTAATACTACATACATCATATATAGATATTTTACGTAAAACATAACTAATCCCTAACCATGTTTTGTCATTGTATGAATTAATATTAGTAGATTTTATTTTCTTCAGACATTATCGTGCTTGTCAATCACAGCTACTTTAAATTTTACGCAATGATCAAATTTTATAATATGCATATACATATAGCAGAAATATTTATTTCGCTTTATAATTGACATTTGCACAATATGGTACTTGTCCTCTTATTGCTCGTTAAAATAATTGTAACGTATAGTAGATTTACCACTAGATACTTTATGTGGAAAATACATATTTCACACAACCACATACATATATTTTCCTGCATCGCGTTTCCGCCTTTCTTCTTTCTGTTAGCAGCATAATTTCAAATCGACTCGATATGAGTTAACGGAATTTCGAAAATTCCGCTGGCTGAAATCTTTGCCACGAACGAACGGGAATCAAGTAGTTTCAGCTGATTCGAATAATTGAAGAGAGCGAACGGTAATGTCGTTCAATCGATAGAAAACGAGGGAGGAAAGATGATGCGGAGGAAGGAGCGGCAGAGAAGCAATAGATGCAGGCGGTGAGAGAGGAAGCAGAATTTTTTGGTTCTTCGATCTAAACCGGTGCCCGATAATCGCTATTCAGTGCGAAGCGCTCGTTCGTTTGATTCGCTGCTGTGGAAGTTTAGTCCTCGATTACCGGTGTCAGAGGATCAGCCGCGATCTTTCGCGTATGCCAACAGAATTTCAGTCTTTCTAGTTACTTCTTCTCACAATCAGAGAGAACTCTGCCCGTAGCACGTTGGTACGTTGGTAAGTTGGTACGTGAGGCCGATTCGCGATCGTGTATACGTGACGCGGTTCGACTTTCGTTCGTTTGTTCGTTCATTCTGTCGGAGAACGTAGAACACGTTGCGTTCTCTGCTAGATTTAGTTTGAGCTGTTAGCCGTCTGAATAGGTCGAGTTGCCGTTTGAGTAACTCTTACAATTAGTCAGAGACTTCTGCCGAGAGACGAACCGCGAGCACCAACTTTTAATCAAGTGGTCGACGTGCAAGCTAAAAAGGTGCAAAAACTTCTGGCTGCCGCTCGCTAACTCTATTATTCGCTCGCGCGAGTTGATTGAACAAAACTACCTCTCGCCTCGTGTTCTTTGTGATTTTTCCAACAAGATTTGTTTCGCGGGCACGGCTTGCAGTTTTCACGAAAGACCAGGAAAATACTTCTTGAAATAGCCGTCGTCAAATTTTAATAAACTACGATAACTGCTATTATTCTTCGTTCTGTCGTATTTCATCATTGTACTTAATCGTAACAATAAAATAACGTGGTTTAATAATAATATTATTTATATTCGAAATACAGCATTTTATTCTTATGTACACTTTCCATTCTTACGGCTACATTGTGAACATTGTGAATTTTCATTTAAGGGTACATCGTTGTCGGAGGTTAACATTTAAGTAGATATTTGAAACATACGAAATTAAAGGATTTGATTACTATTCTTGGAAATTAATGGCCGCCTTTACTGGGATACGTTTCAACGGACAATTCCTGTTTAAAGATTCTCAAGAGGGAGTTAACTTAGAATAGTTTCAATTTATTCCATAAACTGTGACTTACAAACTAAACTTTTTTTTAAACAACAATGTCTAAAACATTTTCGAAGCGTTGAAACCTTATTCAGTGATATAAGTGGAATAAAAATATAGACAGAAAACGAAAGGTTATATTATTCTGTGAAGGAGAACGAAGCGTGAAATCGGCAAGGGAGAGGGTGGAAGTGAAATAAGAATAAAGCGTAGAAGGAAAGAAAAAAGAGGCTGGTAGAGAACTGCGAAACTTTTGGGATTGCACGGTTCGCAGGATTTTTACCTACGTCCGGAGACTATATTCCCTGACCGCCGAAAGATAACTCCTAACACGTGACAGCGTTCCGGAGAAAGATGCACTACATCGAAAGAAATTGTACCAATCCGAGTCTTTGCGGTACCCTTAAACCACTCTTTAGGAGTTAAACCATGGGAGTCTTCGGTTTAGAAACTTCTATTGTACAAAGAAGAATTTTCTATTGTACAAAATAATGTGGTTTAGGTTCGAGAACTACAATTTATTAATTTACATATGAAGCAAATTGTGCAATTAAATTAATTAATTAATATTAATAAATAACAAAAATGGAATTAAAATATTCACATATATTCGATTCGATAACAAATAAAAAAAGAGATAACAATTTTTTTAATTTTATAACAGAGCGTTATGACATATGTCTAATATTTAACCCATATATATGTCTAATTTATATTTTTCATCGAAATCTATATTAACATCTGTATTGAAGAAAATGAAATTTTTTACTTGAGAATTTTGTGAATGCTGGTAACATTAAGAAGGAATAAGGTAAAAAAGTAGAATGTTAGTATGAACTCGGTATATATTTACTTCGATCCTTGAAGGTTAATCATTCAAAAAGGTGACGTGGAAAGGTGAAGGCAGAGAATGAGCCAGAGGTTCTCTTTAGCGACCTGAGCGACCTTCGGTTATTTCTTATTTTCACGAGAGCCACGTTTATGTGGAAGTATCCTTGATCCTCGTGGATGTTCGATAAATTGACCGGGTGGGACGTCGCATTGTCTCGCGTAGATTGAGCGCTTAATCACATAACCACGATCGTAGAAGAAGAGAATCGACAATGATAGTAACTGTGTAAACTCACAACTGATCAGTCCATTCGAAGATGGAACAACAGAATAAACCCGAAATGGCTCATATGTGTGAGTAGTGTCTATGGTACGGTGTGTATGTTCACAGTTATGTACATTCAAGCAATCGTTACTTTTTATCAGTGCCATAATTTCGGTTATCGATGATCGAAAGAAATGGAGCTATTGTCACGATTGGATTAAACCAAAGTTGTTATCGATATAATATAATGATTAGTTTATATTCAGATGCATTATCTTATATAGGGAATGTGATAATCGAAAGTAATAAATTTAAGTCATTTCAAAATTATTTTCTAGTTTTAGTTAAAATTATCATGGAATATGTATAATGAAACAAAGCATGAAATTGAAGATGAAACAAGAGGTTCAATTAAAGAAGTTTGTTTTATGAAGCCTTTACAACTCTCAGATAACGCGAAATTCTATTCGTCTATGTAACAATATTCTTAATGTCGAAATAAAGTTTTCTTTTCTGCTTCATCGTATATGGCGATATGTGACGTTGCATTTTACCTTCTTCTCAATTTTCATTGAATACGATTAAAGAATTTTTAACGCCAAAATAATAAGAATATAAAAATCCTGGAAATGTAAAAGATTAATTTTTAGAAATGTTAACCTTTTAGAAAATAAATATATAAGTTAATAAAACCGTTGAATGTTCCTTTTTATATTTGTTATATTGCATTATTCTTGACTCCAACAATATAAATTACGTCGTTATTTTCATCCCATGCTTCCTAACAGATAAATATAACGTAGAAACAAAAAGAAAGGATTCAATGGTAAAATCAAGAATTAAATTAATCGTTGGACGCGGTTGAACAGTCTCTGAACTTTCTTCCAACTGGGATCAAAGGCATTCGTGTCTTTGGTAGTTGAAAAAGATTCATTCTTGAAGAGGATTTATCCTCTTAAAAGCGATCCATTGAGGAGTTGAGAGAAATAATGGTCGGAGGAATAACCAATGTTCCATCGCGTATTATATATTCTTGTTGATCGTTGATCTCCCACGTGTACAAATGATCGCTGAAATATAATTCTCGTGTGGCCAGTTAACTAACCCGTATATAAAGCATCATTTTAACCTTTCAACCAGACAGAACAAGTTAAATAGTCCTTTCTGATAAGCGTTGGCCTTGGTAATGCTTGTAACTTTACTGCTTTGCCAAAAGCTTGTTCATCGGCTCGATTAAATCTGTTAATGTTAAAGCATGTGCGAAATTATAGTTTAATAAATGATTTAATAAGGAATAAATAATTTAACAAGTGAAATACTTGGAATTAGAAGTTCGAAAGAAAGTCACATTCATCTGAGTTATATTCTTACAATCCGTCTTTGCGATAACAGGAAGAAGTAGTGGCGACGCGACGTACAAAGAAGGGTACAAAGAATTTGGATTAACGATTAAACCGATACGTGTGTTGTGTAGTAGTCGAATGAGTAAACGGTCCTCTGCTTTTCTTACTTCCTCTACACTTTAGGATATCGAGAGTTCCAAAAGAGCATCCAGAAGGGAAGAAAATAAACAGAGTTTCGGAAGCCCACGAAAACGGTTGCGTTTGTTGTTTATTTTCTCATCCTTGATTGTGAGTGTTTAAGTGTGGTTCGATCTCATCAACGTTATTGTACCTTTTTGAAAAATGTTTCGTAATGATAAATGCATTAAATAATTTTTTTGAACATTATTCTTCGTTATATTATTTTTGTAAAACGATTAAATTTATTCTAGATATTCATTAATCTGTTGGAACGAACAATCGATAATCAATTATCTTGCTAATTCCACTAGAATTATAACATATATCAGTATATATTTGAAGAAAGCATTAAATATTAAAGTTTCATACTGTCAGTTAATATTAATGCTAGTAATTTAATTAATTAGATCAGTAATAATGGATGATAATTAATTATTTAACGAGCTTTATTTATTTTTTATAAGGAGGTACATTATTTTCAATAGTAAGACATAGGGAAGTACCATATCCCGGGTGAAACACTGCGCTATCTTAAGATGAAGATATGCAGTCCAGTTGAACGTAATGGAAAAATATAAAATAAGCACTGACTCGATATGTCGCGTAGCTGTCGATTCTGTTATCTGATTGCCAAGATGCAGGTACAAAAGTGTCTGTTCGTATCCGAAGGTAGACAGTGACGCAGCACGATAAGATGAACTCGTATGGTGTAGGTGGCAGGTTACGTTAGGTGGAGCACGATATTATCGAGCTACGGAATTCCATTGACTATCAGTCGTTAATAAATAATCGAATCACCTGTCGATCATTTAACGCGTTAATTGGTTGGCTAAAATTTTAATAAGTACTCGATGCTCTCGTATCTTGACTAGATAGAACGTTAAATGACCACCCTTTTCAATCTTTACAGTTAGGTACGTGCGATGAACGCTACGATAAAGGAGCCTTCTATTCAAATTGAATTTGCAAATTTACAGATATGGAAGATGTTTGATATTAAACTACGTAGCTAATTGTACGAGTTAATTTTATTTAAGAAACTTAAAGTAACGCGAAATATACGTTCCGTGTTATACGGATTTCGCGTTATACAAATTCAAGAGCGCCAAAAAACTGTAGCTAAATAAATATCTAGTCTCTTTTTAATACGACAAAATAATATGTGTTCCACAATACACATTGTAAACAACCCCTCCTTATCGCACAAGAGTTAATGTAAAACTGTGCTTCGAGTCAATTCAAAGACACATATATAGATTTGCATATAAGAAATGAATCATTTTCCAGAAATTTCTTAATCGCGTTATACGGCGACAGTGGCGCAATTTTTGGACCGCGTTATAGGGGGCCCGGCTGTACATATGTACATATATCGAGTAATCGAATATACATGGTAAAATTATATTTGGTTTGATATGAATTTAGGAAATGTACTATGTTCTCACATTTTTATTACCTAATGGATCGCAAATTTTCTATTACACGCGATAATGGATATAGTAAATATTGATCTTATGCTTGAAATTTTATATTTATTATATTCTGTATAAGCCGTCAACCATTTTTTATGCCAACGTTATGTGAACCACGCAACCTGGACTTGCTTCGAAGTAGTATGTTGAAATTTCTTTTTCGACGTCTTGGTACTAAAGTAAATAATCTTGAGAATCGTAAATTGTTGCGACGACTAGGGTTGATACATATTTCTGTATATTTGGGATTCTTAAACAGACTGAAGTCTTTGGCACACAGAAGAAAGAAAAACTACGGTTTACAAAACGATAATAAATAATAACGATAAAGACCACCCTTATGGAAGCGAATACAGCTTGTATCAGTGGTTTCTCTTCATCTATCAGGCTTCACCGACGTCCTATTTTGCCAAAAAGCAAAACTCCGCTGCCGTTCTTATGGGACATTTAGCTGTTATGCTTAGGTTATCGTACGCTTTTAATTGATGAAATATGATACGATAGCGTTACAAACCTGAGTATACGGAATAATAACGGACTAATAAAGGCGCAACCGAACGTGTATTAATATTATACTCGTAGCAGCAGTGGTCGTAACGTTGTTCTGCTGCGAAAAACTCAAACGTAATGTAGGTTTAGAAACGTCATTGTAAATCTATACAAATTGAATTTCAACATGAGTGGTTCTTATTACATGTATTCAAAATATATGTTCCCGATGAATCAAAGTGCGATATCGCACTTTAAAGAATTTTCGATGAAGGAGAGGCTTCGTGGGTTAAATATGTCGTGTATAAAATAGGCAAAGATAATGACTTTCCCTACGGGGGATAACACACATCTTCCTGCGATGCTGAAGCACGCAACATCGGCGCGTATAGGTACTATTTTTATCATTTGTGGGCAAAGACAGTTTTGGCTCAGTGCATTCCAATCCTGCAAGATTTGCGAGCCGTGCCGATCTGCTAGAAATGCGCATTCATTTCGTGATTGAATTGCTAAAAAAAGCTACGCAACAGGCTGCCTGTTAGATTCTTCGCTTGGAATATTTCACGTTCCTCCTAGAAGTTGTAAATAACCTAAATAAAGCAAGTACTAGCTATTATGATAATTACTAAGTTGAAAATTCTCGACATTGTACTGCTTTAAACTCATTACGATGTAAATTTTCCAATATCTTGAAATAGCGCTTAAAAAAGAGAAGAACAGTTATGTGCAAAAACTGAGAAAAGTCGATCTCATCCCTACGATTCCACAGTGAAACGGATATAATTTATATTTATAACGATAACACGAAGATCCTTTGAGAGCGTGATCGTTACAACTTGTAAAGTTGTAGTTGCGTCGAGTGTATGTTATTCACACAAAATGAAGTGGCGTTCAGAGTCAGAGCGTTAAGTGTTTTGGACGTTCACTCTTAACTTAACAACTTATCATTTGCGTTCCGAGGAGCGCGTATATACAAAATCAACAAACAGTGAATAAACATAGAAAAATTACGAATGATTCGGATTCGAGGTTTAAGTTTAAAGGCACGTGTGAAGGTATGTAAACATTCAAGATGATCCTCGCGTAGGCGTCTTCGCGATTTCTACGTTCGGACCACCCGCATTCACATCAAACAATTGAACAGAGAATCGTCGCGTTCGATTCTCAAATACCGCGATAATACTGTAAATTTAAAATTTGAAATATCGTTTTCGATTTCGCTCTAATCAGAATTCATATGTTTATTCACGAGTTAAAAAGTTGATATCTCCATCCTTACTCTTGCTTACTAAAATTTTAAAATAGATATATGTATGGCAAGTTCGCGTCACAATATATTGAAAAGCTACTCTCTGCAAATTCCTATAACGATTTTATTCATTACATCAGTGGTATCGTATAACAATGGAGCCAGTTTTATACAAAGAATATACCTACTGGGTTGGGTTCTATTATTACTATACTGTACAACCGACGAATACTGTTATCATATTATGTTCTTATAATTACTGTACCAAGTAGCAAGGAGACTAATAAAGTCACCAGAACTTTGTTCATACTTTCATACTTTCATATTTTCATATTATCAAATCCTGTTGTGGTAAGCTGTTAAATTTGCATTACTTTAAATGTTTACGGTTAATATTAATCGTAATAATATGTATTTATATAATATATGTAATGTCATCGTATATCTGAATATACATGATTGATTTATTTAACTGAAATTATCAACCAAAACTTTATGTACCAATTATAGTTGAAGTCTTCCTCTCATTTTGATAAGCACTCTATTTGAAATAACGTTTTAGCGTAAATTGAAAGTTTATCGTAGATTTTAATTAGACACTTGTTACGTATCACATAGAATATAACATGCATAATATATCAACTTAGGGAACGAAATGTCGCCAAACTATGGACAAGTAGCGTTTTTGCGAGCGTTGTATAAAATTGCATGACCTCGGAACATCGGCACCGTATCATATCCTGTTCCAATTATCGAATATGATTTATTGACTGCGAGATACGCTCGACGTGTTACGAACGTCTCAAGAATAATCTAGTCATCTCCATTGGAACAGGCTTATGCTCAATGCTCATGGTCTCCATCAGAAGGTTTCTTTTTCACCAGTTTTTCTGTTTCTCTTTTTTTCTGCTTCGTCAATGGAAAGTAAGATCTCCATGACAAATGCCTGTCTTGCTAACTGTCCCTCGCGACGCGTCGTACGATAGTACGATCCTGGTGGTCTTGGTGATCGAATTTTCGACAGCGAATGCTTCTTTCTTCGTTGCTTCTCGATTATCTCGAGAACATCGTACGTCCATTTTACCGGCGAAAGTATATCAACTATAAAAATGCTGCCATATTCGCTTAAAAAATGTATGTCTATTTATTCAAGAGCATATCGTACGAAAACTTTACATTGCGTCGCGCTTAGAGTGCTCAAAAGAATTCAGAAATAAACGTAATCAATTTTCTTCCATCGTCGATATCTTGTATGAGCATTTTTGATATATGAATGTGCATGAATCTATCTGCATAAAATACGACGCTATAATGTTCGTAAGTTGATAACCCGAAAGCAATAAAAGTGAATATCCCTTATCGTGAAGTGGGGAAAAATTTATCAAAGTACGAGTAGCTTTCTTTTTCGTTCTTATCGCGTTAATCGTAGAAGACAGGTTGCTATCGCATAAATTAACTTGCATTATTCTAAGAAAATGCAAATTTATATTAACTTAACGGACAACTACCTGTACGTAATAGGTACGTTAGATCATTAGATATTTTTGAAAACTGGAGCAATGAAATATCAGATTTAAACATAAACGAGTCTATTTGTTTGTAAAAGTGTAAAAAAATATGTGTTTGCCTATACAAGGATACGGTACAGTGGTATAATCTGTCTCAGGTGTTAAGTCGCGCTGAAGGTATAACCATTGCATTAAATAAATTGATAGTCGAAATAAATCAGTGAAAAAGTACGGATACGGGATAGAATAAGAGAAGAGAAATTTTGTCGAGCCGGTTCGATACGCAGGTGTGTTTCCGCTTTGTGCTCACGGAATATTCTTACATCTGCATGTGTCAAAAATTCAAGGCGGAAAATCCGTGCAGGTTCGTGGCTACGAATGCTCGGTGCAGTTGTACTTAAAATTCATAGGGATCGCCGGTCTTCGCTGGAAATAGTCGAGGGTGGTGCCTTTGGACGCAAAGGAACATTTAAAGGAATTCCAGGGAGCGAATAATAATTCTGGTATCGAGAAGAAGCCGGCCTCGAGGTGCGAAGGCACCCTACCAATCTATTGTCCCGTTGTCCACCCTTGAAAAACGCCGCGGCCGCCACCCATGCCGACGTACACACGTGCACTGTGCACGCGTGGGAGAGCCACAACCGAACCAACGAGCCTGCACGTTCAAAATCTGTCACGGTGTTTAAACAGGTCTACTCCCTCGCCGCGTCGCGCTACTGCGCCGGTAGAAATTCGCTTTCTGGAGATAAACAGGTGCAGATGGAGAGTCATTCTCGTCGTATGCAATCAGAATGATATCGATCGTGTAAAATCATCGTAGAAAAATACTTTTGCTCGAACAGGCAACACTGCAGCCATTTTTTTGGAAATCGATAATGGACAAGGCGAATAAAACTGTGATATACATCTCACATCGCGATATCGATCGAGCTTCTTTTAGTTATTTTATGTTTGAATTCTTCAACTGTTAATTTTAATAGGTAGTTAATTGTCGAGAATCGTGTGAAAATTATTTCCATTATATAAGTAATATCTTGTCACATATATATATATATATAGTACACATGTATGGTATACATATGTACAGTTAAAGTTTTATTTGAGAAAGCAATATCAAACTCAATTCAGTATTAACAAGTATCTAAAAAATGGTTTCGTTTGCTCAAACTATCAGCTTCTGTTTCTTATTTAGAACAATAGGTTTGTTATGCGTGCAAATAGGATGTTCTAACTAGTTGATATACTTGTTCGATGAGTCTTCAGCACGAGTCGATAAATTATTCGTGCTGTTCAATAAATCGAACGATACATATACCAAGAGTTTTATGAATATTTAATTTCAAGTATTCTTGTGAACAGGACACAATATATTAACACCAGAATCGTTAAGCGCTCAATAGGTACGTATACGCACACAGAGCTGTTACTATAATGAAATGTAGTTTGTTCCACGAACTAGACCAAAAGCAGTCAATTAAAGTTTTCTTGGAAAATGAAAAACCTGCGGTAAGAGTTATGAAATTGTTCCATATATTATATCATTTCTATATATGAATGAAAAATTATATGAATAAAAAATTGTTCACTGCTGAAAATTTCAATATTATCAAGAAATATTCAGTAACTTTAGCCCATTTATTTGATTTTATTTGCCCATTAGTTGAATGGATTGGTGCGTAATTGGAGCAAAATTATTCTTATAGAATTCGCATTTTCAGTAAAATTGGACAAAAAGATATAAAAATAAATGTAGGAAAGTCTCATTAAGTTTCATAAAATGGAACTTAGCTTTCAAATATTTGCTTTTACCTTTACCTTCGTTTAGCTTTATAAAATCTGTTTGTATCCTCGTTAAAAACTGTTTACTGTATACGATTAAAAATTATCGGCATATACGTATGTATATAATTTACGAAGCCGCAGTTGCATATTGTTGTTACTAATGAACAAAAAGTAAAAAAAAAAATCTGAAAAGAAGACAAAAGTAATGCTCGACTGACAACTGTCACTTCTTAAACTTAAACAAGCATCCGAGGAACGCAACGGTTTAAAGTCTAAGGGTATTTAATGTTTAGAGAAGCAGCCTCCTTCATGTCCCACTGGTATTTTCCTTTCGTGATATTTTCGAATCTTTTCGTCTTCTCTTTGCCCTCCTTAGAAATAGAAATACAGTTTTTAATTCGAAGAGAAGGAACAGGCGGGTTGGGGGAATAAATAGAGGGAAAAGCTAAGGGTATCGTGGGAAAGAAATTTAGGACGGACGAGGTGGTAATCGGTAGAAAATCCCCAGGGATTTCGGTATGAGCGGCATGTTGCTGATGCTTCTCATATTGCTATATCGGTATCGATAAATTGGAATTAATTAGCGAAAATAAAAGATCCACTTGATACTCGCGCGCGCGAAATAAATGCGTTCGTGAATACTAATGGAACGATAGTGTGCAAGATAGTTCGAGCTTAAAGAACCGTCGCGTCGCCTCATTTACGACTGGCGAAACTTCTTTTGCTTAATTTGAATCGACTCGATGCGACGCGACGAGACGAGACGAGACGAGACGAAAGACGGTCAATCTTATTTACAAATTAATAGCACCGCGTTTTTCTCCTGTTTCTCGATGTTTCGGTGAATTAGCATAAGTTACAAACAGTTTCGTTGTTGGTACCTGTACGTTACCTAATGAATATGATCGAAGGTGAAAGTGGAAAAATTGTATGTGAATAGTAAATGACGATTATAAATGTTATAAATGTGTTATCTAAGACCTATCCATCTATCGCCAGTGGTCAACTTGTTAATAAAAATCTTTTAACGTAGCGTTAAACTGGGAACCAATTTTATAAAAATTACAATCTATTGAAATAATTTAGTCATCAGCAATTCCTAACTCGATTCTTGTTCCAATATATCTGTGAATAAACGTTGACAGGAATGTTCTTTAAACGGTTTTATTTCCGTTGGCATTAGTTACGACTTCATTAGGAGGTGTTTTCCTTATCATAAGACGTTAGCCGTAACGACTCGTCGATTAATGTAGTTACTCGCATAACCTAATTGACAGGAAGTGCTTAAACCAACTGCTGCTATATTTGACATTACGATAAATTTGAAAAACGCAACAACTTGATAGAAGCGTAAATTTAATCCAAGTTTTGTTACACGATAACGACCAGAAATATAACAGCGTCCGTATAAAAGTACACCTTAAACTGTCACGTTAACGATGGAATGTTGGAATAGCTGAAATCGTAATTAATTTAGGGAGTGTACAAATAATTTTTTTTACATACATACACCTATACTGGACGTTTTAGACATAGATGACTCTGAGAAAACATTCTAATAAAGGTAAAAAAGAATTACGTAAAGGTGGCTTTGAAAAATGTCTTCTTTTCAAGTTAGAAACAGTTTGACTTCTGTCGAGTAAAAATGATTGAAAACGATTTTTTCCTGTAGTACTTACAGTCGAAGGCATCTTCAAAGTCTTGAAACTTTGTTATAGAAAAAACTGTGTTGCTTTTGCTGGAAAGTAATTAATATGGTAATGTTGAAACGTACATATATCTAAGAACTAGGCAGAACGAAAGCATCGTTGCATTTACATTTAAGTACGTAACTCTTTTTAGTCCTTGCGTTATGTAAAATTTTTTTTAAAGTTTCAAAGTTCGACCATATATTTCAGAGACACCTTATATATTTCAATGCAGAACTACGTTTTATCGTTCTGTATCTGTAGATACACACAGTGTCAAGTACGTTCCAACAAGAATCGACATTTCGCTTTGCTATTATTCGAATACCAAGTGTCAATATTTGATCGGTGTTTACGCAACACTCCGCCAACGTTTGTTTAATAGCGGTGTGCTGTCTGAATATTTTTCGAGCGATCCCAAAGCACTTCCCAATAATTCGTTTTTTAGTTTTTTTTTTTGTAATTGTTTTTATTCCCTTGCACCGATCGTTGAAATCGTGAGAAGAAAATTTGCGAGATTATCGAGTTCGCGAAACACGAATATCGTGAATGGGCGCACGCGTGTGTATCTGTACAAGTTTTTAATTTGACACGTGCAAACAGCTTGAATTTACACAGACCCAGTTCCGAGAAGGGAGGCGTGCAGGATCTTAAATAACGCGTATCGATGCACAGGAGGTAATTGAACCTGAAATTACTATCCGGTCCTCTCTGTAATTCAAAACACCCCGCTTGTAAAGATGTCGGACAAAAATCGGCAAGATGAAAATCAACAACTTGGTCGAACGAATCCAGAATGTATCGATGAATGATTATCGAGCTAGTCTCTTTAGAAAAACGAAAACTCGGAAAAGGATGCAGATGGACGAACGAACAAGCGAGAAAATATTTTAGTCGTGGCGAATTTGACGCGATACTTTCTCAATTGATCGAATGCGGCTTACGAAATCAGCAGCGCAAATTCTTTGTTCTCGCGACTGTTACCGTAAATAGATATACAATCAATGTATCAATTTCATTTGATACTGTAGAATATCAGTCGTTTAAGATATATATATGCAGGAGATTGAACGTAACGAAAGAAAAGGAAGTTGTACTAATATTTTGTTTTATAGCATATTCCGTATTACAGGCAAAGTTTGCTTTCGATGTATCAAATTTTATTCTACTCCAAATCGAGGAATGCAAATGCCTGAGTAAAAAATGAGGGTGCCTCCTACGCTCTCTAGGCATGTTTTGATAGTTGTATCATGTATGTCATTTAAATTTTCTCAGTGCAATGACTACTATAATATAGGAAAAAGCGGTTTCTGGTTATTGTTTTAATAACATATGAAGAAATAATATTGTTAATATTTTTTCTTTATTCGTTCTTACGTTTTCTTTTAATTTCAAAGAATAATTTGTATTTATAGTAAAATTCATTAACATGGGGATTGAAGACAGCAATCTGTCAAAAAAAAAAGGTCGCGTACGAAATTTAATTACGGATCCAAGAACTTGGTAAACTTACGTATTCACGAAAAAGCCAGAGAAAAGTAAACGAGACTTGTGAAACCGAACAGACCATATTTCTTTAAATCTTCTTTTGTTTGCTTTCTTATGACCAGATTTCTCCGAAACGGCAAATTTCGTTTATCTGACAAGGCAGCGGGATTTATCCCGAATTTAAAGAAACTCGAAAGTTGGCAGTTGGTACGTTGGATCGTAAAACAGTACGTTGGCAAGATGGTGTTTTTGCTTTTCATTTTGGTAGGAAGATGACTTATGATTCTCTTACGCCAAATCAATGGTCTTTCCAATTCATTCGACGATCGACACGTTTCTTTCATTCCGCGCAATTTCCTCTTTTTATTTACAAAAGAAAACTTCACGGTTGTATCATCATTATCACCGCCGCATTAACCTCTTATTTTCATATCGGTTCAGGTTGAGCGTGAATACACACCTATTATTTACGCATGTATTTAGCAATGCGCTATTAACGAACGAAAATGTCTGGAATATGAAAAGTGGTACGGTATTTAGCTTCGACAAAAGTGAATACTGCGTTGAGTTTCGTTTCATCGAATAAAGCGAAGGGAAAAGATGGTTCGGAATCACGATGAGCGGAGCTTCGGTCTCCAGGTAATAATGTAACAGTTAGAAAGAGATTAGGTGGAATTGACGTTGGCTACGAACGTTCTGGAGATGGTTCTAGCTTCTCGAAGCCGGAACAGTAATCGTGCACTAGCAGCACCGTTGACGAACAAGGCAAGGGGTACGGGATGATACGGGAGGGCTCGTCTACCAGCGATGACCCAATGTGTACGTCACTGGCACATTTTCCCCTCGGGGCTGAAACTAGATTACCGTTGCTTTGGCACGGCAGGGGCGATTCTTACTCCTCTTCCAAAGTGCTCTTTGTATTCGACACGTGTACGCATTCTGCTGTCTACTGTTCCGCGCTGCGCTTGCTGTCCCCTTCTTTCCGTATCCTCTCATCTTTCGTTAACCTTGTTTCCGCTCCTGGTAATGCACTGTTTACACTATGTAGTATTTCGGTAAACGATGGTATTCCTAGTCTCCACGTAGAATTTATCCTACAGGATCAAATTGTTAGTCCTTCGTTTGAGCGCAAAGAACTCGTCTCTATTCGCAGGGAGTGAGGATGAGAAGGCGGTATCTACGTTGTTTTCGATTTAATTATAGCCATAAGGAAAAGATATGAAAATTCCTATATATATTTTTATCACACTCTGGACGTTACAAAAATATCGACTATCGTAAAGCAAACTCGATGCGTATGATTATTTCAGCCGTTGAAATTCTCGTCGACAGTGTGCCATAATACACCTAGCTAGAATATCCACCTAACAGTTCTGTGATATATTCGCGTCTCAATCTTACACGGAATTACTGTTTTTTCCTATGTAAATGCGCATTATGTACAAATTCGAGAGTTCTATTCATGCAAATGAAAATTTCTTGAAGGGAACTGCTGACAATTGCGACGCTGCGCCGGGCTAGCACGAATGCGATGTACGCTACAGTCACGGTGCTCGCCTATCGGGCAAGATGTCACGATCAACGCGTGTCTGCCTGATCGGCTCTGAACCGGCTTCTACGAGTCGTTCGTGTGATTTAAGCGCTGTTATTTATCGTGAAAGCTGAGTTTTCGCTTAGATCGTAAAACGTTTGTCTCACGAAAGGATCGATGTCGCCTCGATAGTGCGCAGTTGATGAAACAGCCTGTATAACCTCGGTGTATGAAAGTGCTTGCATGGTGCGACGCGACGTGCGACTACCGCGTGGGCGTTAGGAGGCACAGAGGCGTCGAATTGTCGTGGAAGGAATTACGATCCTTCTTCCTCGAGATGGTCCACATGAACTTAGATATTCGGGCACACGACTACACATTACGCACATCCGGCTCGCGTTTCCACGCGTAATGCACAAGTAGATAATAATAACTGAAAAAGGGGTGCAGTCGACTAGCTCGCAAATTTCGTTTATATCGTGTCGTAAAATTCACAAGATATTTGCCACTTTATCGTGCCGCGGTATGTATTTTTTCTGGCTCCTGATGCACACGCTTCGATGTTTTATTTTCTAATGAACGGTGTCGTACTTAATATCGTACAAACAACACGAACATTTGCCACTTTATCGTGCCGCGGTATGTATTTTTTCTGGCTCCTGATGCACACGCTTCGATGTTTTATTTTCTAATGAACGGTGTCGTACTTAATATCGTACAAACAACACGAACGTATTATTCTTATTAGCGATGATATTGGATACAACTATGGAGAGTTAGATTTTCTTATGGCATAGTGATTCGTTCGAAATGCCCGTTAATCTAGAATATAGAATAAATTTCTCTTAAACTTGTAGTTTAATATAGTTTAGATTATATTAGTTTAGTTCAGTTTGAAGGACATCTATGAATTTCTTGTAACCTATACTGAGTTCATTTAACGTCACTTATTTGTTATTTCCGATAGGAATTTGCACTAATTATATTTTCGTTGAGAAATCTTGTTAGGGATTTCATGAAGCCGCTGTTGAGGATAAACATTATTCTTCTTCGGTTATTTCGAGCAGCCTTCTTTGTGAATGAAAAAATGTATAATTATTTCAGGCGACTGCTTGCGGCATGTGAATTTTTGCACGATTTCTGTCGTGCGTGACGAGGAAACATCGGAGAAACAAGACTAGAGAAACGACAAATTAGTATCGTCTTGGATGATGCCACACCTCTATTTCTGTTGTGGCAATCATTGTGCACGCTGCCGTATCTAAGTACCGGAACGCACGATTCATTAACTTTGATAGTTGATTGTGCACGATATATGTATGTACATATATATTTTATAATTTCGATAGCAATTCGTCGTCGGCAGACACTCGCAGCGTAAGATATAATAATTCTAATCACCGTCGTGTAGACAACAGTTTATCTCTTAAGAAACTACCATTTCTATTTGCTTTTATAAGCTGTACAATTTTCCGCACTTGTATCACGAATCGTGCATAAGGAAAACACGGGAATTTGAAAGAATGTTAATATCATCGTTTTGTCAATCGAATATCAAAAATAATGATTAATTACATCCTATTACATATAAAATGTTACATGCAAAAAAAGCCTTAAGATACTTATATTCTTCGTAAAATACAAGCAAACGAAGAATAACAAAACGCAGTACAGGCTGTAAACATGTAACAAATAAATTGTATAAGTAATATATCCATAAGTTAACCATGGCTACGTATCCGGATTAATTTACTCGTGAGTATTTATAAGTCCAAATAAGTACATTTAAGTTCCTTCGCTTTAATAATAGAGAGTAGAAAATAAAAAAAGGAAATAGAATGGTACAAATGACACGCAAAATCAGTAATAATCGCAACAGGAAGAATAACGAAGACAGGGATGCTCGTCAGTGTTCAGTGGTTCTTCGTTTAAATTTTTATTACATTCGTTCTAGTTAACGACTATTCCGTATTACTATCGGCGAGTGTCGTGTATTGTTATGCTATGTATACAGTTGAGTACCATAAAATTATTATGGAATTCTAATGGGACAGAAAGAAGAAGATTATTTTTGGCCTGCTAGTTGGAATTAACAGGTAACTGTGTCAATGACGTTAAGAACCACTGTTTTAGGCGGAGAAAGAGAAAGGTATTCTTCTGGGTTCGTTCTGCGAGGAGAGAGTTTAGTGATTCGTCAGGGCTGCAACGCTGTGTCGAAACTCGAAACTCGAAACTCGAAGCGTACTAATGAAAGAACACACTCTCCAGGCTCAGCGATCGGCCGAAAATAAGCTGCAATTTTCTAGACGAGCGCACTTGCGTCTGCTCTCGTAATTTCTGACACTCGCGTGTGTACGCCAGCCGAAAAAGATGAAGGGAATGGGAAGTATTGAGAAAGAAGAAGAAAGAAAAAAAACGGCAGGGATAGAGGGAGTACGGGGGATGGGGGTCGAGAGGCCAAAGAGACGATCCAGCAAATTGTGTGGGGAGATTAAGCCTGTTATTCCCGGACAACAATGGCTCGAAACGCGATCGAAAGAGGGCGAAACAAAGTTTGCAGATGGATGTTAGGTAATATTGAGATTTCCGACTACCAACGGTGGAGAATGCCTTCCCTTTCGTGTTATTTCATTTTTCTTTAACTCATGAAATTTTAGAGTTTAAAACTCAATATATGTATGAATCTTGAAACTTACATACTCATATAGGTAAATAGGTATTTTTATCTTTCAAATATTACTCTGTTAGACTGGTGCGCGTGACATGTCGTTTCGAAAGAATGCAACTGTAATTGCACGTAGTTTTTCTTTAAAATATGTGTTTAATTAAAGTAATTTCCACTTGATACAATGTACATACAGTTTTCCAACAACTATGCATATGTAGTTTCATCATTCCAGATTTATCATTTTGAATTATCATCTAGAAAGTACTAGGAAGATTTTAAGAAAATGCACTTATTTTATGATCAACGTTAGGTAATAATCACAGTTAAGTGAAGCTAAGTGAAAAGCAAAGTGTAGAATATTATTTTGTAAACGTGCACACATTGTGTCGATATATCAAATTCCGTTTGTTTAACGGCGACACTTTAGAACAGTTCTTGCACTGATAAGTTGAACCGTGGCATGTATGATGTATAAAGCGGAAGAGCAGAAGAAATCATCTTTAACGAGAAATCATTGACCAAACAGTTTTCCTAGAAACATGCCATAAAAATCCAGTGACTCGAAAAGGAGAGTCATTTTTCATGAGACTCGAGTATATCGGGCCCCGTAATCCTGAGATCTCGTGCGGGCGAACGTTGTGAAAAAACCCAGAGACATTGTTGATTGATAAGAATCCTTCTGTAGGGCGAAATTTCTCAATCCTATTGCTAGAAAAAAAGGCACTTAAAAACATAAGTGTTTTATATCAGTGTTACATGTTTACGATCGTGATTAGGACGTGAAGCGTTTCTAAGCTTCCATCGTTTCACAAGTATCATGGCTATTATTCTATTTTCGTTCTCTATTATCTTATATTTTATTTTCGCTTCTCTATCTTCGTTTGACAAGAGGTTACATTCGTTTCATTGTCTCTTTTTGTTTTTTTTTTCTTTTTACTGATAATGAGATAAATTCTCATTCTCCAGTCTATCTTCCAGCTTATGGCGATACTGAAAAATTTTGTGATTTCAATATGTTTTATTCAATGCAATTTCCGTTTACTTTATGAAATCTTTTTTCATAGGTATCCATTTTAAAGGTATACGTACACTATTGTATATACGTATATAACTCGTGCCAGCTGCGCTGGTCCCTATATATGTACAGTAATGTACAAAATGTGGTGTATACATGCTGCCTACTTACACATATACGTCAATACGAATTGATACTTCCGATTCTTTGTCAAAACGTGTAGAGGATCGATAATTTGAAGCGCGGGCCAGGTATGCCAGCATAGTTGAATCAGGGTTATGTAAAAATCAGCTCTCCATATGCGAGAATAGAGGGTTTGTTACGAGCTGTTAGCACGACTGCCTAGCGTGAACGTGAAAGGGGACACGTGCTATCTTTGACCTGCTATAACTGTAATCGTGTTTAATGCCATTTCCGCAATATTGAATACATTATCATCTTTATTAGCAATGATACTAATTGCAGTTATCGTTCTTCTTATCTTCACGTTTTACGACTGCTTCAATTGGAATTGAAAACATTTTTATCGAATCGGCTTTACGCTTTTTCACGCGCAACAGAACGAAAAATGAGTAAATAAATAATAAAAATAAATGATAAAATTTTTGTGGAAAAGATAAAACACGGAAATATACGAAAATTGAATAAATATGAAAAATAATTTGATGCGCGCGTTGCGTATTTGTAGTCTTCTTGTTGTTTGCTACAACATTTTTCATATAAAATGTCGGATAGTATTTTCTATTTAATTACACTGTTGAAACACCACGCGAATGAAACGTATAACTTTTGCTTGTATGTTCATGCTTAGGAATTTTTATCGGCACATTCGTATAAAGTTGCAAATATCGTTTTCCACGGGCGAAAAGATTCGTGAGAAAGAAACTGTTTGATTTTGAGGAGGGAGTCATGTAATACCAATAGCTTAAGAAGCGGAAAATATTTGTATGTCTAATAAATCGTGGCTAAAGGAATCTTAACTTTTTCGGATAAATATTATTTGTTCTAATTATTTCTCATAATTATATTTGAAAAGATTTAGATACTTTATTTTATAATACTTTATAAAGTATTTAAATATTTTCTTGAATTTCTTATGCAGAATCAATCCTATATCCTTTCATAGAATAAAAGCAACGAGTCATCCGAAAACGTGTTTAACAACAAGCTTTCGTTGCTAAAACTGTTTGTTAATACCATTTTACGAGTATTTGATGCACATCGAAGATCGAATTTATGTTGCGATGAATAATGCCTGAATATTATTTGCGACGGTAAATTTAAATAATTTTTGAATTTCACGGACTAGCAATGTCGAAATAAAAATATTGATCGCACAGAGTGACCGCAAAACAAGCAAAAAATATAATTTTTCTATTTCTCGAAAAGAGCAAAGCAAACTGTTGTTGTAGTCGTGAGAATGGTAATAAAAGAATTCAGAACACAGGTTGGTTAACGCGTTAAAAATGGTAATTTTCAAATGATTTTTCACCTTCTTTGCTCGTTTTTTCGTTTTTTTTTTTCATTCTCGTGGTACCATGCTAAAAGCTAATGGTCGCTAACGTCGGCTTTGCGCTCGCTTCTTTTCCCTTTTTCACCCATTTTCGCTTCCTCCGTGCGTAGCTCATCCGCAAACAGGGTTCTCATCTGAACAAACTTTGAGAAATAAAATACCTTTTCGTGATCCTCGATCTCTGTCGGAAATAATTTTACGTAATTTCTGATTGCCTCCGTCAAACAACGATTTGTTTTCAGTAAATATGTATAATATGTATATAATATGTATATATGTATGTTTTCAGTATAAAATATTCGTTTCTTTATCAAAGTGTTATGATTTGAAAATTGTTATTGTTACCAGTATCTATTATCACAAGAATATTTTCGGAAACGATCAAGTTTTGAAGCGAAAAGTATACGTATTGAAACGTCACGGAACTGGTTTAAAATGATTTTAAAGTTAGTAGATAAAAAAGGAAAGATTGACTTTTTTGACACGGTGATAAGGAATTTCCGACGAAGATGATACTTCAACGTCCTTGCAACATTAGTTTCGTAAAGTGTTTCCAACATCGAAACCGAATCGAATTATAAAGGATGTATTCTTAGCGAATATTCTTCAAGCAGTGTTTATATAATTACAATATATCTATAGATTTGTGCGATTAGCTTTCATCCCGTCAAGTTACGTAATTGCAATGCTCGTAGCACGGCGTATTATAGAAAAAAGGGTTAAGAAGCTGGGTGAAAATTAAAAGGACACGAGCCTTGTTAGCGAAGGTACATTATATTTACATCGCAGCCCTCCATTTTCTCGACACTCCGGCTTTAATGCATCTTTCGACTGGAGCGAAAGCACGAACCGCGCATAGCCCGACGAAGATCTGTTTGTGAGGCCATTAGGGATCAGCCAGGATCATAAATTCATTGATATATTTACTGTGTAAACGCGGCCAACGTACTGCCGCGTACAGCCGCAACGCGTTTGTAATGACCTGTCTTAACCTTCGTAACCGCTCGATTCGAATAATTCTTCGCCTTTCATGATTGTTTTTAACTGTACCGAAACGATGACGGCACAGTACGTTTGACTCACGTCTTCTGAAGAACATTTCAAAGTGCATTATGGATTTTCATAAAGGAATGGAAAATATAAAAATTTATACGATATAAACAGTTAATTGTACTATATATGTGTACTATATATAGACATTGTCCTACGTGTAGACATTAAACTTTCTTATGGAATTTGTTTAAACGTATTTAATATTTTCCTATTATAAGTAGGTACTTACATAAATGTATATATTTAGGAGGATGAGTCCAGTGGTATGTGTGACGAAATGACAGCATCCTTGTTCTCTAACGTAACAAATTTCTATTCGTTTCAAGCAAAATGGATTATCTCTGTAAAAATTGATACATTGATAAAGGGATCGTGCTTAAACGTGCAAGAATTCTCGTTCAATTGAAGCGATAACGCATCGTTCGTGCATTCCCGTTTGGATATCTGGAAAATGCCAATATTTGAGGCGAGCAGATTTCGCTGCTTTTTTAATTAATATTTTCAATGCTGGAAATAGCTGGAATTAATCCGCCGGAGGGGTCTGTGAATCTCGTCGACGCACAATTTCTGTGAACAGCACTGGGTGAATTATTTTTGCGCTTAATCCATCTTTTGCCTTTCTATCTCGTGAGCAACGAGCTTTACGTTTGTTCGTTTTCGAGCAGTGCGGCGCGATGCGACGGTTGAAAGTTTTTCTGATTAAAAAGTATCGGCCGATGAAAAGAAGGGAAAATCGTCGATTCTGTCGATGTACATAATTTTTGACGCGCCACTTTGCTTACTTAATTTACTACATGAAAAATCAAAGATATTTCCGTTTATGAAATGTGGAAATTTGAAGGATAAAGGATACAGCGAAGTGATTAGACAAGTGGATTTGTTTTTTCCTTAGAGATTCAAAATGGTATTCAAATCAAAGCAGCTATAGGGGAGGGGCGTTCACTGTGTAAATTTACATCGCAAACGCGCCGATGAATTTACGAGACTCCTACGCTCCTCTTTCTTGTGTTTACAAATAGACGATACCACCCTATCGACTGATCAAATGTAGACCATGTGTCCGTCGCGTTGCAGGAATGTGTGTCATGTAAGTCCTGTAAAAAATATTTTCAGAGCTATTAGGGTGGTTGGTTCGAAATTTATAGTGTAGTACGTATAAGAATAGCGATACGTCATGTCAGCTCGATTTATGATGATCGTTCAATGCCATTTAAAGAAGAGAACACGGTATTTAGAATAGTGTACGCAATTGCTTGTTACTTTTATAAGCGAAATTGTATCCGTTAGACCTAGATGGTATTCTTACAATACAATAGCACGATACTTGCTGTTTTCTATGTAATTGTCTTAATGAGAGAAAGACCGTGTTTATGCAAAAAGTAGATTAAATTTTCTATAACTGAAATGAAAAGTTATGCGGACTTTCGAACAATTACGTAATTAAGACGCTACGACGTCAGTCTAAGATATTCTAATTCATAGAGCTACGATTTGTATACATTAACGAGTATGCCATTTTTAACAATTCGAACAGTACGTTAATGTTTTATTTTTACGCTTTAGTTTACGTTAATGTACGTTACATAAGTGTAATTGAACAGAGTTCATAACAAGTGATTTTTAAATGCAATTTTTAAATGTAATTATTAATTTTGCTTTTGGCAATATTCAAAACGTCACGAAATTAGTGCTGCGTATAAAGTATTTCAAAATTAAAATTATCTTTTTAATCATATTTTCGTTTTATAGCCTGAACATTCATTTTCTTCGTGCTATGTAAAATATTTACTAGGTACGTTGATCTAACACCACGCTGACGCACATTGGTATATATGGCATTTACTCCAATTTTGTTCCACAACAGTGACTTACCAACAACATCACTATCAGATCACTACCAGATACTGATTTTAATTCGTATTTGTCGCGATACATCGTAAAATATAACAGATACAAATTAATGTAAGGCAATCTACAACCTGTATTACAGCAATTATTTTCAATCGTTACCTGATTGAACGATTCAGACCGTTCGTTGTCTGAAACGTTTCAATAATTATTTGAACGAAAAAGAAAAGGTTTTACAAATTCGTTATTTATTATCAGGATTTATTTTTGTGCTATTACTCATTATTATTTTCGGAAGCAAGTAGTTTTTGTAATAAGAGCAAAATAAAATGATGTTTCAAAACTTTTCTAGAACTTTGTTCACTTTTGTTTCCCTGATCGTATTTTTCTGAAGTCAGATGAAACGATGGTACACGTAGCCCCATAAATCCCAGGTTGGTAGTTTGTCTTCGATCGTAGAAAGTGTTCGTTTCTTTAGGATATTAGGGTAGAAGCAGAGTAGGACGAAATAACAACGGAAATCTTCGACGATCTGTGAAATTGGAAAAGCCAGGTAAACGTTCGGCGACACTGAACTTTACAGAGAAACGATTCGACCGAAGCGAGGGTTACTGATTTATTTCCGGCTATAATAAGGTACCAGAACTGGCGAAATCAGATAATAAACCGCCGCTAGTTGAAGAAAAATCCTAACAGACGACAGATTTGTCGCAATTAGGCATACCGACCACCGAAACGATCTCCCTTCGAGATAACGTGCTTTTCTTTATTTATAGTTTGTCCCTGTTTTATAATAATAAGACAAAACGATAAATAGGGCTAATGTACAGGTTGTTCGTTATTATTATCAGCTTTTAACTGATATTTCGTAAGTGATAGAATTGTAAAAAATGGACAAGGACAGGATTTTATCATAGTACTTTCTATCCGTAATACGAAATCGATTGTCCGGAGTTCGGGATCACTGAAGCTCAAAAATTAAATATACATATTTCGAAGATTTTATAACGCTACGTTTATTGCGTACAGTTAAAAGAAGCTCCATTGTTTTGAATACTAGAAATTGGGCAAATTCCTTCAATTTTAACATTTCAATGACACTGAATATTTTTCAATTGTGCACAATATCTTCATACAATGCGAAAGAAGTTATGGCTATCAATCTATAAACACATATTGCCTGACATTATACAAAAACCATGATATAGATATATAAACATTCTATCTAGGCTATCCATTTGCTCGTATGTAAAAAATAGTTGTTCATGTTCATTTTCTGATAAATCTGCTACTTGGAAAAAGGTCCTGACATCTAATAGCGTGAGCATTGTAAGCAAGAAACAAAATTTCAAACTCTTTCATTGAAAAATTGTTTATGTTTCTTTGGACTAATATTTTTAACGTGTCGCGATAAAGTTCTTCAATAAGTGTACTCAACTCGTATCGTTGAAAATATTTTCAACGAAATATTTCTGATGAAAAACGAGAGATCTGCGATTTATAAAATATTCCCCGTTTTCTATGAAATTTTAGGCATATAAATAAAACTCGTCAAAAGTTCCATGTCATTTATTAGCTTCACAGTAAACAAGCATTTCTAACTATATTCTTTAATATCACTCCGGTCATGGCTTTTTCTTTTAGTCGTAGCAATAACTGGCTGGCAAAATTGTATTTACAGAAATGGACCGATTTTTTAGAAACGGAATGAATTAAAACGTATCCTGATAAAAGTTTTGTGAATATAAACTCTTTATAACCGGTATAATGACATTCTTTTCTATCATTGAAATATAACACGTTGAAATCTTAGATAATTTCTTGGCTATAGTATTTGCATTTATCGCATTTATTACATTTATTAATATATCACATTTATTAATTCGCATACTTATTCATTTTGGTCGAGAATTATTCCCATCATGATCCTTATAGGGGAAGGTGAAAACATAGTGCAAAATAGAATTGTTAAAATACGTTCGTTAAATATGCAACTATTAAAATTTCTAAGCACCTCCTAACGGAGTTGCATCGTACTAGCTTACGTAATACAACGAAACATTAGGCGCTAAGGATAAGAAAACTATTTGAGCTAAAATAAATCGTTCGTTCTACATATCTTGGAACGTGAATCATTTTCCAAACAGATTTTACAGGAATGGAAGAAAAAAGTTCTCATATCCGTAGATACTAACTACACAATTAAGCAGAGCGAAAGCGATCGTTCGTTATTTTTAACGTGTCGAGAAAAGTATAAAAGTTTAAATATTAGTTAAATCTTTTTACAACTTTTGATGTTCTTTAAATGAAATTCTTCTGGCTGAAGATTGGAGTCTAAATTTCACAGATCTTTCTCGCTCTCTCACGGTAGTGCCTATGAGCCGAAAGTAGACCCTGAGGGGAATTTGCGTTCTCTAGAAGATCTTCTTCCCTTCGGAAATAGCGGAAACGCGTTCTCGCTAATTTCCCAAGCAATCGAACCCTAGGCAGCCAGTGTCACCCACTTAACCCTGCGGCTACGTTTCGTTAGACGAACTCGAAGAAAGAGTCGTCTGATCCTCGAGGTGATATCGTTCGGACAAAGTTTTCCCTCGTTACTGGAAAAACTTTCGTCTCGTTACCCCGAAGAACCTTTTCAAGGTTTGCAAGCTGATATTGGGTAACTAAGCTCGTCAGCCGGTATCTGCTTGCCTCCAGAAGTCGTGGTGTATCTTCCATTTGTTAGAGTTCTCTCGGCGATGGGAGAATTTTACCGATTTTATTCCCCAGGCCCCAGGCCCCAGGCAATTGCTGCTTGGGCGGCATGATATCTCTCTCGTATCGTTGATTTTCAATTTTCCATTTTAGTCCTACATATTTTGATTTTCTTCCTCTTTCATCAGGATGTAGTTAGTACGTTTATTACTCGGTAAAAGCTTGGTAAAATATCGGCCGCTATATTTTTGTGCGGGAAATAAGGCAAAGTTTTCGCAAGGATTATTCGAAAGAGGGTCTCAAATATTTCAGATAGTCGACAAATTTTACGGCCCACCCCAACGAACTTTACGAGCGGCTATGAAAGATCAAGCGAGCCGATGCTGACTCGGATGAAGAATATTTATTACCCTGAATATATGCTGTACCGCGTATACATATAAAGTATAACCATGCGTATACCTGCAAGTATATCTAAAGACATGATACTAGGGTGGCTGTCTTGTGTGCACACCACGCATGCGAGCAATGTATGAAACGTACCTAATAGATCTCACGGTTTGAACTCGCTTCTCATCGAAATCCTTCCTACCCAGCACCACTTGTATGTACCGTGTTATCCTCTGCAAGATGGCTAACTCTTTCTAACTTTTTTTAATCGAATTCTAACGACTAATCTATTTCACTTACGACTAGAACATTCGTACGAGATGTTGGCGCGAAAAAAATATCTTATTGTTTAATAAATTTTCTACGTTCGTATGAAAAATAAGAAACGTGTTATCGTTCTCATATCCTATATTAGTAGAGTAATTATTAGTAAGCAATATTTCTTATACATACGCATATGAAACATAAAAAATATGCAAAAGGTGTTGATTTGCAGAACGGAACTTGGTCAAAGAATTTATCTTCTTTTAAGATCGGTACTTCTGAATAATAGACGAAGAGCATATGTACGTAGTAGAAAGATTGAAGAAAAGGTATTGTTTGTTCACGTGTAATTCAAGCGAAACCTCTATACAGAGGTAGTTTAAGTTTAAATTAAGCCGTGCAAATCCGTGGCGACAAATGCGAAGAACGCGTAAAGTCGCGTGGCTACGACGCGACGATAAAACGACGGACGCGTCAACGGGATGGTTGTTTTCATCGTAAACAATGTTCACCGTAGCGTGTTTCAAATATAATACATCCTACGAGAAGTCGGCGCGGTACTTTTTTTTCTCTCGTCACGGACACGACGGAAACATTATGAATGGCAGTGTCGGGGATGCATATTAATTAGGAAGCCGATAAAACTGATAGGCGCACGTACGCGCGTAAAACGGTCGTTTCGGCATATTCGTAGGCCGTATCGCGGGTGGGCATGGGTTCGTTTATATTCGTAGGCTGTTGTTCGACATTTTATTGCGAGAACGAACGCGTGTAGTAGGCGGACGTGCGCGCGCGTACGCGCTCGTCGCGTCGCGTCGCTTCGTCGTCTCGGTATGTATTTCGGCATGAAAACGCGGACGCGAACGGTACACGTAGGCGGTGTACGGCAACGTATGCCATCGCAACTGCGCCTGTCTGTGATCCACGCGGATAAAGAGAGGTGTCCAATGATGCACTTCCCCTCCTTCGTGCACTTAGCGCCCCGGCAAAATGATTTATTCGACGTGTACTCAAGGTCTTTAACTCTCATTAAAATAACCGACAGCCTAGCCGGTTCGCTTCTTTCCTTTTTCTTCTTTTCTTCTTCTTCTCTCTTCCCTTTTCTTTTTTTCTTACTGCGTCCTTTGCTCCTTATTCGTTTTTCCCTTCAGGTTCGGAAGGACTCCCTCGGGGGTTGGGAACAGCTACCATCAGGAGACGCGCGAAATTTTTGCTTTTTACCTCGTCGCGCGTCGCGTCGCCCGGTGCAGATCAGCTTAAAGCGATCCTTGCTCATGTACACTTGGTCATATACCCTTATTTCGCGGACGAAAACCTACGCTCACTCTGATACACATTTCCTTCTTAGAAAGAAATTGATAAAAAATTATTCATAGTAATTATGTCTCGAACAAGAATGTTGCTTTATGCGCGTGGCTATTTTTACTTGTATTTTCAATCGTCCGAATAATCGAACGTTTATCGTTACGATATCGTAAGATTATTATTATTATGAATATTATTATCATAAATTATTATTATTATTATATTTTTATAATTATTATTACAAGTATATTATATTATATTATTACAAATATAACAATTATTGTTATTATTATAAAATATTAATGCGTCTCGAAAATTGTGTGATATACGATAACGTAATACGTACATATAATCAAATGCGTTTACTAGGCATGAAAAAGAATGGAAAGTCAAACACATTTACTGGTATTCCTTTTGATTTTAGTGTACACACATTTTATAACGTAAGATTTTCATATCGAATTCACAAGAATTTACCTGATTAGATGTAAACATTATTCGATATTCGAAGTCGAAGAAACGTTGAATGAATTCTTACATCGATGCTACGGTATTTTGTCAGGGCAAGATATGGATCAATTACTGCAGCGACATATACATATTTCAATAACGAATATTGTATCCCCTAGTGAGAGAAGCAGCGTCACGATTTATTTTTCATGCAATAGTGGGTATCAATATGGAAGCAATATTCCCGTTATATCGGAAGCAAAAAAAAAAAAAAAAAAAAAAAGAACGCATATTTCTCCTCTAAAACATCGACGTTGAAATAATTGACGACCGACGTATTCCTCCATTTCCATATTTTAAATTGTATTCACTGACATGCCTTAAATGACCTCGTTTTAATTATTATTCCAATAGGTTGAGAGAAATTAACTAGAAACAGAAATCAAACGGTAACGAAATTTCAGGGGGATTTTATTTGCCATTATTTGCCTCTGGTGAAACGCGAAGGGCGTAGCTACGACGAGTTGACTGCTCGATTTAACCCTCCCACCCCCCAATAAATTTCCAGCGCGTTCGCATTAGGCTCGTATGTCTGCCAGCAGGCAGGCTGCGAGAGTAAAGTGTGTCTCGAAATTAGTTGCTTAATTAAAGCTCCCTGGAGACTACTTTCCAACGGAGAAGCTTGTAAGCGTACCCAGAGCAAGCCCCTTCCCTCTCTGGCATCGGCATCACTGCTATCGATTCCTTGCTCCCCCTATTTTTTGTCCATTGCTTGATTCAATCTCGGAGGATAAATGGACGAATGCCAAGAATTCTCGATTGATCGTTTCGATTTCCAGCTTATCCGTATCGACGAATAGCCACCATGTAGGTATCGTATTATATCTATATACCTACCGAATATACTACGATTCTCTCAACTTCTGCTTGCGTATCTCTGTACCTATTCGTATTTTTAAAGCTATCGCGTTCAACACGTTCGTGTTTTTCACGTGTTTTCTTTTTTTTTTATAAACATGACAATGTTTCTCTGAAAAAATATCCAACATAGACGCGTCATATAACGGTAATTGCGTTAGAAACGAGGTACTTCAGATTTTCCAATCAGGTGAACATTGGCTGTCTTCGAAAGCCCTTGTTCACGATTACATGTACCTACCTGTAACAAACTACACAAGCGAACGAGTGTATACGTGCGCAGGCAAAGCACTTCTACGATCATGGATTCTTACACAAGCATTCCTACCCTCGAATTATAACACGCGGATTGTGTTACACTGCGATAGCTTCGCAGGACTTACAATCTTAGATGGCGTATAAACGACGCGGTGCGGTACGTCGCATTGTAAAACGTCACTCGACGATGTGTGCTTAGGTTACGTGAAGTAGAGAAGCGTGTTTGACTATTTCTAGAGAGCTGACAGAGAAAACAAAGGTACGGAGGAGAGATACTTACGTGGGCGAGCGCGTACACTGGACTTTGATTCTCAATGCCAAACAAAACAAAACTTCGTAAACCACGAAGTCGTACGATCCTCGACATTGAAATCGTCGATCGTAATTTTAATGCAACCAAAATATTTATTTTGTTGAATTAAAAGGATAACGTCGTTCGAATTGTGATTGTTAAAGCACGTGCGTAGTTTATAATAATATAATATTTATTTGGCATATGTAGAACGTGCAGGAAATCTATATAAAATCATCCAGTTATGATTCTAAACTTTATAAATATACTTCTTGTGTAAAACGTTGTTTTTTAAATGCCTTCGTAGTTACTGTAAAAAACAAAACTGCATTTATAAGTTATCTTCATTGGAAAAAAGAAAAAAAATATATATATGTCGGAGATGAAAGGACATCGGGGCTTTTCTTTTGGAATTTTTAGGAAGACCCCCAATACTTTAGTCTAGACTTTTCATTATAGCGATGCTTGAATAATAAAATTTAGAAGTAGTTGTTTATGATTTAACCCGATTATGTGTGCCCGAGAATTATGACAATAGGCTTGGGCTCGAAGTGATACAACAGTTACAGTGATACAAAGTAATTGTATAGCTCTCCTTAAAAACATAGTTGACCCGAGGGGTACAGAGAGGTACGGAGAAGAGTAAGTAAGTGCAGTTCGACTTGGACTGAAGAAGTTGAGTTCTACTTTTGGAGGAGTAAGTTGAGTTACACTTGAATTGTGGACCAGTGAGTTAAGTTCGACTTGGATTTTGGAAGAAAGCACATTTGCTACCCCGTTGACCGTGGATTCGTTATTAAGCCTAAGATCATTGCTATTAGCATCTCGAGTATCTAATTACCTGGATTACTTGTCAAGTTCTGTAATAATTATATTTGTGCTAGTAAATATCTTCTCTATTGCATAACAACAATGTCTAATCCAAATAAAGACTCGTTACACGCCCCTAACCCTAATGATAACTCGACATGTATATATAGAATAGTTGCCAAAATGGTATTCACGCGATCTCTGCCACGTGCTGACTTCTAACGCGCTCCTACCATGTGTCGATTTGTTGGTGTGGCTGTGATTGTGGCTGTGACACTGGTTGTGGCTTCTCGAGATAAGAAAAGGAGGACACTGTAGGAATAAGTAAAAGACGAAAGGGTTAAGTAACGCCAAGCCGATCGCATGGCTGCGACGTGGCTCTTCCTGATCATCGTTCGATCCGCCAGCATCAAGTCAAATAAAATGTCTTTTTACATCTGCTCATATACACTTTCATATAGATCTCCTCTATATTATACGAAGAAGCACTATAGGTATGTGTATTTAGAGACAACCAATCCAAGTGTAATGTTCGTTCCTGTTTAGGCGCAGTTACATTATAACTCTAGCTAAGTAAGCGACATTTTACATAATACTGTAATTCTGACCATTTACATGTTAATATTAAAATTACGTGTGCTTCCACTCCGCGTCCCACACACCTTGGAACGGGTAATATAGACTGGTATTTAAATTTGTTAAAAGTGGAATATTTTATCGAAATTACAGGAAAATTCGCTTCCGCGTTACACGTATCTGAACTTAAGGGAATAGCTGCAGAAAATAGCGGACGCCAGTTATGTTAAATTCAAATTGTAGTCGTACGCTGTCATAGTACATATTATCATAAACGGTTGTTAAAAGGTTACCGAGAGTTAGGTTAATGGACATTAAGGATGTTTTATTTAAAATCAGTTTCATAGTTATGAACATGTAAAATTGATAACTAGTGCTTTATTTTGAAATAGAAAATTTAACCAATCAGGAAACTTTTTCACTAACTTGAATACTTCATCGAGAATGTCTTATTACAGAAAAGTATGCATATTTTCGAGTCGTTGAAAAGTCACAGTCGTTAACTACGTATGTAGATTAAGAAATAAGAAAAGTGAAAATGTTATCCGTTAAGCACTATTCTTTAAAATTGAATTTAATATTTATGCTCATTTATGCTATCTTTACACTGTAAACGTATTTTTGGAAGTAGTATAGTCAATTTGCTAAATGAGTTTTCGCACAATGAAATTGAATTTACAAGATGTGAATCGACGAATTTAGTATGTGAAAGGCCATTTGTTTGATAGAATAATAGTGTTTCAAGATGAAAATGCCACTTTTTGTTGCCAACTTGGTCACGTAGTCTGGTGACGGTTTATCTATTGATTGTGAGAAAAAGATTTGCGTGTGTAAAGTGGAGATTTTTGGAACTGAATCGAAGCGGGCTACGGTTGTTCCGCGAGGAACACGAGCCAATTGTAGATTCCATTTAATCGACTGATTTTTTGGGATCATACGGTGAAGGTTGGCCCATAGAATGGCAGAATAAAGTGTACGTCGATTCACCCTCGCTTTGTGTCAATGTTCCGTGGAATGGCCTTGTTATTTTTTACTACGTACCTTGGGGTTTACTACTGGCCCGCGAGTTTTGCACCATCCTCGGAGATAAGGAAAGAAATAAAGTAACGGATTTACGATCTCGAAGCAGATAATCCGGCGACGGTTTGATCGTAAGAAGGTTTCCCGATCTTGAATAAAAACTTACGAATCCGCGCTAGGCAATAGGAACGTTTAAATTAACACGCTCCTCGATTCAGTAGTAACCGATAGACATTTAAGGTGCAAACATCACGTTAAATATATTTTGAACGTAAAATGAGATGAATTATAATGTAAAGGTGGAGGTTCTATCGTTTGATCCTCGACTTGAAAGAAACAATAGCCGTAATATAAATCACGTTATTAATAAATTTTGTTCCCGCGCATGTTTTGTAAACCAAGCCGGACTTTTCGGAATTTTGTGTTGCATCAAAAATAAAATTGGAAATTTTACTTTCTTGTAGATACAAAGTTATTCCAAGTTAAAAAATTTATAAAATAACTATTTATTTACGGTAACTCGAAGCGAATATAGCTAAATAATAGAATCTAGCTTTGCAATATCGTCCACGAATTAAACATTCATTTTTTATTTATCACAATATAAAAAATTGTTTGAATGTGTATCACATAGAACAGGTTCGAAAACCGTTTTAGTGTTTCATTGAGCGTTGCTAGAGAGAGAGAGAGAGAGAGAAAGACAGACAGGCAGAGAGAAAGAGAGAGAGAAAGAGAGAGAGATAGAGCGATATATTTTGCAAGGTACGAAGTGTTTGTCCCTATCGAATAAACAACTTCTTGACGTAATATAAGTCCAGGGAGAAGAGCCGTAATGGCGGCGGATAGCAAAGTCGTTCCCCTTCGCATACCTCTCGCGTGGAATACATTTGCAGTAAGTGCTTGGAGCTAGTAGCAACGACGGTACGCGACTGATGACGACATAAACAAACACGTGTCTCAAGATGAGACCATTTGTAATGAGAATGGCGAACAACCGATGCTGGTCTGTGCATAGCGTCGTTTATAGCGTTACTTCTAGCAGTTCTAGCACCCATTATCGAATCAGCTACGAAAGAAGTCGTTGTAATTCACCCCTTTCTTCCATCTGCCTTCCAGGCTACACTTCGTTCCCCGATGCCCCGCAATCGTATATTTTCCATTCTATCTTTATCATATCTTTCGTTTCGTGCTTTATTTAATGAGCAGTCTCTCGTTGAAACTTCTTGTTCGCCTTGACGAGTTGATCGCGATTCCTTATGCATTCCATCGTTAATAATAATTGAAAACAAAAAAGGACGTCTTTTCGATGACTAAATCTAGAATCTGAAATCTAAGATTCAAATCGCAATACGTTAATAAATGGATACTCGGCAGCACGAGAAACTTTGAAGTTGCCAAAAATTCGTCCTATTAACAGCAAAACTTATTATGTGACATTCGATTAACTGTGTGACATTGCATTTTAAAGGGACTGAAAAATTGTACGTATTTGTACGGTTTAGCTGTTTCTCTAATATTAATAATGTCGGTGAATCTAAAACTAATTTAAAAATGAAGAATACGTTCCCGCGATAAATCTTGCACGAAAAGTTTCTTTCGAAACTGTCTTAATTTTCAAATAGTAGATGTACGACTATAATCGAGCAAGTTTATGTAATTATATAATTTTAAGTTTTAACATAATATATTGGCATATAAGTAAAGCGATAAAAATGATAAACAATTTACAATTTTTGCACGGTAAATAAAAATGTAACAAGCTGTCGAAATTATGTATATAATCGATTCTCGTTTTAGTTTAGTTTTATAGATTATTATGATGCGATTAGAAAATGTTACCTCGAAATTTTCATTTTGCACTTTTTTTCTCTCAAACAGACAGGCACGTGAAAATTTCAGTAGATCCGTTTTCACGCGTGCCGTTGCTCATTAACGTCGAGAGCCGCGCAACGGCGTTAACGGCTTGTTAGCGTTTTGCAAGCGATGTCACGATAGGCGTGCCGTGATAATTTATTGGCTCGTAAATTTACGCTTTCCCGAATATACAGGATACAGGCACGTGTTTACTCGACGTCGACGTGCTATATCTGTCCATGGCTGATCTTTCCGATGATAGACAGCGATGCAGCTTCCGCGACCGATTTGTCGGATGAGTGTTATATGGAGACATTATGTCGACGGAATTTGTCGGAAGGAATTCACTGCTGAATACGCGATTCGCCACTAATACACGATTCACTCGATGTAATTGAAATTCTAGTCCCTATAAATGTAAACACGATTGACAAGCTCTTCGCGTTCGAAAGAACTTATGTTTTCGAACCAGATTGTTGGATATGTCAATCGACGCTCCAAAAAAATATAGACAAGCTGTTTGAATTGTTAAAAAATTATTATTACACAGTGAGCTGTACCAATTATACAGGGTATCCCAGTATTGATGGTGCAATCTGGAGGGTGTGATTGTATATGAGAAAATAAGTCGAATATATGAAATATATTTCTTTTATTTGAGGCTTTGTTTTCGAGAAAATCGAACTATGACTTGTAAAACGGCTCTCGATACAAACCATTATTTACTGTATCCATTTATGTAGAAATGTACATATTAAATCAAAAGTTTATTCCGAAGACAACACAAGTCTTCCACTAGCAAAAGCGAGGATCATTTCGGCGTTCGAAGAACTAAAAGCGGAAAGTACGTTGGAAAGCGTGCACGAAAATTTAATTCGGAGATACACCTGTGTATGCAGTTCGGTCGCCAGCATTTTCAACATTTTTTGCAGATCTTAAAAATTACATGCTTTATTATTACTGATAAATCTACAAGATGTGGTTTGTCCACCACGATATGTCAAATAATTCCCAAAATCTTTAATTTCATTAATTCCGAAATGGTTTTTAACTGTTAAATATAGAAAGTACCAATGGGAAGGTTTATAAGGTCTTAATATGTTATGTATCTCCATTCTTTGCTATGTTTTTATGTAAATATAAATAGATGTATTTACTTTTACGTTACATTTATATTTATAATAACGTTATATTTATATTTACAACGTTATATTTGTATTTATTAGCTTTCTTCTTAACAAGTTTAATAACGTTAAATAATTAATTTTGTTTTACAAGTTTAAGTTTACAAGTTTAATAATTTCTATAAATGTGTCTTCAGCAACTTTAGTTATTCACTTGGTATAAAACAACATTTTATATCAAAAAGATTATCGAACCTACCGTTTTTGTTTCTGTAACGTATTTTTGTAATTTTGCAATGAATTTTTTTGTAACTAACTGTACATTTGAGATTGTTTGGTTAAATTTAGTAACGAGTAAAGAAAGATTTATTTTTATTGTCACGATAATATCGTTCCGCTTGAGTCAGTGGTCATTTTAGAAGTACTATTTATTGGTCTGTTAGCGAAATTTTAAAAAGATTTTAAGGATGTCGTGATTATTATTTTGTTTGGTTAGCATGATGAGCATAAATAAGGAGTTATGAAAGTTTCAAATGTGGTTCGTTATCTTAAGCACGATCCAAGATCTATCATTTTTAAGTTATATTTCACAAAAAAAGGACAAGGAAAAAATATGTAACGTTAAATAAGAGATTCAATGAGACTTGAGATTATTTCCTCTTCATTATAGGCGATGAACGTGTGCGAACCAATTTCAGAATATCGTATAACTTATACATGTATGTATTATAATAAGTGCGTGTGGAAACTGGCTTTTGAAATGTAATTATTGACCGGGATTTACGCAACTGATTTATTGAGACTGACTGAGAGTTCCGAAATTAAATAACAATTTTATCGAAGATATTTCAGACCTTCCGGCACTTATTACATAAGACAGTAAATTTTACTTTCCTATTTTGTACCGTTTATGGATATATGTACATCGAATCATTTTGATAATTTTTTGGAAATTGTAATATAAGTTATTATTTCGTGCTACAGAATTCGTATGCTACAGAATTGGGTTGAGTTTCCTCGGAATTATTATAAAATATATTGAGAAATGTTAAAATAAATCGATAATACCTAAATATCGGCATATTTTAAAAATATCGTAAAATATTACAAAATATTTATGAAACATTCTGAAGAATGCATTTGCGCTTCACGGAGAAAAGAGCGTGGGGTTACGTATATACCTATATCCGAAAAATATAGAAATATCCGATTTTTATCTGTTTTTTATTAACAGGACGTATACGTATATACCTTTTAAAAGAATTCAGACGCTAACAAAGAAAAAATTTCAAATTTTACCAACTAGATTTTTCCACCGTAATCCAAAAAGTACGATGAATATTTTTTCAGGAGTATACGGTATACATTTTTACTATGTATGATAAAAAGATACGAGTGTAGATAATTGAAAAATGATTTTTTTTTAAAGAATAAATTATTTAGTAAACAATAAAACCTGTCCGCTTGACTTGTCTGTTAAAACTACACCGTAACGAAACTCACGTGAGATCTGAAAGCGTGAAATCACGTTAGAAGGCTTATAGGATTACGGGAATTAAAATCGGACCACTACCGCTGTTGCCTTTAGCGAAGACCAACATGTTTGTTCAACTTCAACAAATGTCTAGCTGGATATTCCTTGATATTTGTCTTATCACACCTCTGCAGAAATTAAAAAAGATTTACCTTGGTATCTTCGTAATTCGTATTTATTATTATTCTTATTGTTATCGTAAGTGCAACATTGTATTGTATCACGGATTAATATTACATATATTCCATTTATATGTATTGGTATACATAAATATATTATTACTTAAAATGTCAGGTGAATGTAATACAAAGCGAGTTTTATAGTATTATGAAAATCGCAACATTTTTTGAGTTCTAAAAGTTCATCCTCGATTCTTTTTAAGTTTAGGTTTATATAAAAAATACATATAATCGAGTAACGTTTTCAACGCAATGCATTAGGTCCGCAAAACTAAAAGCAAAGAAAAAATTGTCATTTTACCGAAAAAGAAATTTAATATTTAACGGGAGGTTTCACAGAAGTTTGAAAAGATAATCTAATGAAAAGCTAATTCAATATCTGGATTGTCTATTTGAATTGCCTGGAATCGTCCGATCGTAAGAGGTTTCGAATGGTATTTCGTTTAGTCGGCAACCGAAACGATTCCCATTAAATTTAAGCTCGTTAGCGGAGAGCGGAGACCCGGGACATGACGCATCATGTAGTTCACAGAGCGGCTACTAGACACCGAAACGTTAGGAGATCTATCCTTCTGGCATTCAAAGACAGTCCGCCGAACCTAACCAGGTATCATCAGCTTCAGAGAAGTTCAACGTTGATTGCCAGCTGTATCGATAAGATCTGATACAGACACTCGAGTTTTCAAAGGCTGCGAAAGGTCACGAACCCTTCTCGGCCGTGTCGGCCGTGTGCATCGTGATACTTTACGCGATCCATTCGCGGTCAGTAGCCAGGGTTCCGCGAATCCGTTTCATGCTAACTTTCGTAACCGAACCGTTAGGCTGTTTTATTTTAACCATATAACCCCCTTTCTGAAAGAACATCGGTTCCCCATACCAAGAGGAGAATACATATTATATATCGCGAGCCACGTTCAAACTGACTTAACGACTAGAAAATGCATCACGATGCTTTCCTATGTTCGTAGATAAAAATAAGGAAATTTTCTTTATTTGGAACGTGCTGCGGTGATTCGATTTTACCTCTGTTATACATGAATTAGCCTATGAACATATATATATTACGTAATTGTCAGCATAAAACATAAGCGAAAGTATATACACACACACATGTACTTATATGTCTTTCTATAAGCAATTTGGTCGTTCAATCGTTGGTTTATTGGATACATTTGTTGAGAATTACGTAACTGCGATGTAATATGTGGATCGTTTAAAGAATTCTTAGAATTGAATTGAAAAAGCTGCCTATACCTACATATATATAATTATATTATACATATATATATATATATACACATACACATGCCGTTATACATAGTTCATTTCTTGATATTATTTTATATGATATATGTACATTACATATGTATGTGTCACGATCGTAATAACATTATGTAGGACTTGCATTAAACACTCTTTGTTTGAGATTGTTTCTTCCAAGATCTGGTGATCAAGTGATGTTGGCCGTTACTGTTGAGTCCGTTGAGTCGTCTGTAGCGGGGAAGCATGTGTTCTGAAATTACTAAAAGATAATAGGCGATATAGTAACTTAAAGAAAAAGTAAAACGTTATCTCGAAATACTTGCTCCTGCATCGATTAGGGACGTATAGTTTCACCATAGATCGAGATACAATCGTCTTCGGTCAGCGACTATAGCGTTTTCCTCGATAGTTTGAAAAGGTTTAGAGCGAATAAAGTCAAGGCATACATCTTCTCTTATCAGGACGAATGTCCTTTCCTCGTTCATTAGAGAATCGTTATTGCTTTAAACAAGACAGTGTAATTCGATTAATTAGCTTTTACGCGTATATGTGCACATTTGCATAGGCACAGACACATATACATACGAGGAAGAAGGCAATGGGATCCGGAAAAAACCGGATAATTTTTAAAATGTCCCAACCCAAGATGTTTGATGGAGAGATAACGAACAGTGAAAAGATTCTTTGGGAATCTTTGTGAAAAGAAAAGTCTTAAAATGGAGTAGCTTGTATCAATTAATTTCGGAAAGGAATGCTATGCATATTTTGAAATAGGTACTTTAGAAAGGTAGAAATATGTTATGATAGATCAGGATGACAATACATACATATATTAACAGAGTAAATGTAACATTTAAGTATAAGGTACTTTTCTTTGGTTTGTATCTATATTTACGTACTATATTATATATAATTAATTTATATTTTTTAAATAATATCAATTTTTGAAGCTAATTAGCAACCTAATAACGTACGCACGACCTCTTCTTTGTTCCAACAAAAGCGGTGTGTGAAGGTGTCGTAATGCGTTTAAGATCACTAATTGCAGAAGCAACTGACTCGTATTGAAATTTGATGGAACCATGGTCCTCGACGTCTCTTACGACAATAGACCTCCCTTAGAAGCGATATGCCAGGAATGGCTGTAATTACTGCTCTATCATCTAAAAGCAATCACCAAGCGGTATTCGCTCGATCTAAGTGCGAAACAATGCACCGTTTGACCTAATTTATCACGAGAGTGCCACGTCTGCAAGGAACAATACCTTTTGCTTTGAAAATCTTTATTACGTATCCATAATGGACCCGCAGCTGTCGAAGAACGATTTTAATTTCTGATTAACCATCGGGTTGTCAATTTCAAATTCATATACGAAGGATATGCTTTTAATCAAATTAAATAAAGAAGTAGTAATGATATAATATTTTATTAAATATGTATAATTCTGTTTTTCTCGGAACACCATTTGCCCTTGTTATATAGAATAGCTTTAAGAGAGGATTTTAAACTTACATTATTTCGTATAAAATCCAGTTGTTTATTTTATTTAATAGGTTGCTTTTGTTGTACCAAAATATTCTTAAACTATACAACGTTGCTTTACGATGTACAATCATACGTCTAAAATAATTTGAGTATTCTAGTCAAGACTCAAAAATCTTCAAAGATTTGTACATCCTTCTATGCCGGAAATTTGTTGAACAACGATTAGAGAAGATGCATGCTTACATTCGCATATAAGTAAATTACCTCGCAACTTCACCGCAGCTGTTTGTCTCAAAGAATTACACAAATCTGATATTTTCGATTTCTAAACGCATTGTTACGTATTGACTACACGTGCAAGAAATTAAATACTGCCTCTTGCGTACTTTGATCGAATAAAGCCTAGAACAGAAAAGATTCTGTTGCGAACAATAAAATACCTAACTGAAACGTAACCATAATATATGTATGTACCTACATTCTAAAGCAGATAAATTCTAAGTGAAATCCGCTGACAAAGTGACACTTGCTAATGGCAATAAGTAATGTGTCTGAAGCCACGTTTGCACGCAATAATATGAAGAGCAGGAGAAAAAGGAAAGTTCGCTATAAAGAATAGAGAATCGAGGCGTTTCGATTCGCATGGTCCGAGATTCAAGCTTGTAAATCTTTTTCTTCGGGGTAGTCGATAAATCTTAACGAGGCTAAAAGCATAACCCCGTTGGTTTCGAAGAGCAGAGGAAAATCCAGAAGACGTAGAACATCGATTATACGACGGTTAATCGCTAATTACAGCGATTGCCTCTACGAAAACAACCCAGGGCCTTAGCGTGGCCAGCCACAGCTTAATAACAGGAATCGATCAAGAAATTTCAGACGGTGGCTGAACAAGGTTATTAACTATCGAGAGGTTATTCGATCGATCCGCCACGCTACATTCCACGTGCGTTTAACGACTATACCAATACCTATACCTATACTTATACCTACACTTACACCTTTATCTTTATCCTCTACATCGAATTCCGTATCTCGTATCTCGTAGGTAATGGGGTATATTGCTGTGTAAAGCATCGGATTTCGGTTTTTCCACGCATCCTTAACGATAATATTTTTCCTGCCTTCCTGAGTTAATTGTGCAGTAAATGCTTAATTATTAAGCAAATAACACATTTCTTCGTTAAAAGAGATCGAATTAAATTTAACGAAATATTTATTCGATAATCATAGTTTTAACATCTTTTTTATCTGTATATTTATCTGTTTTTGAATGGAGATAAGAATTACGAATTGTACGTTAACATACGGTAAAGTATAAAAAACTGAGTTGGTTACTTAACTCGGTCATAAAACATGCCGAATCTTTTCTCGACTCACAGCTCATAGCTCGTAGCTTCTAGTTCGTAACTGGAACGAGGCTGACAATCCAGACCACGAGGCGAAATTTCAGAACCATAAAAAATCTATTTCGGTGTGAAGAAGCGTTAACGCGGATGTGAAGAAACATTAACGTGGATGTGAAGAGCTGGCTCAGCGGAAAGAAGCGCGTAACGATGGCGTCTCGCGTGAAAACGGAAAATAAGGCACGCTCAGTTTGGTTCGATACACGGATTATTGGGTCGAGTGGTCGTATATGAATAGTGTAAGAAGAATCGTTAAAATTGCAACTTCCCTACCGACATTTCCTCGTTTATCCTCTCCTCCTATTCTTTCTATTCGCTTGGTACCTCTCAATTATTCTGTTATTTTCAAGAAGTCACGAAGAACAACCGCGGAACGACGTGCTCGAGTAGAGGAAGCACGAGTCTTTTGGAGATACTTCTTGTTCGATTCTCGAGAATTCAATGGACGGGTCGCCCTCGATATGACGACACCGCGCCGCGCCGCGCGGGACATTTCCGGCGAATCGGGGAAAAGAAGAAAGCGAAGAAAAATTGTCAACGCACACGAGACAAGACACTCTCCATCTCGTTCACGACTCTTTCTCTGCTTCCAATGAATACGCTTGAAATTCACTATTACGATAAACACAAGAATATTTCTCCTCCGATTCGTTAACTTCTCAAGAAACGTGGTGACACTATTGTGATAACTTAAATTAAATGGAAATACGATTAATTCGTAATTTTTTGTAGAAATTGTAACTGCATATGTATATTTTTAAAGATTAGAATGATTTTATGTGTTATATGCATTTTATGTATGTCGTTAAAGGTTTGTTTCTATTTACTCTACATAAGGTTCTACATACATCTAAGGTTCTCATAATAGATACATAAATATTTGCAATCTACTTATTATTATGTAGTTCTTACTTTGTCCTATCAGAAATAGTCGTTAACCATAATCTTTTTTCTCGTGAGTAAAGGAAACTTTGGTTATTGAGAGTTAAAGACACAAATTTGAACGTGCTATCCATTCTTCGCTAATATAATAATCGTTTTATCCTGCCATTTTTCCCCTGATTGTATCGTACGTTTATCTGTAAGTAGAAAACGTTCACATTTCGCAAAGCGAAGTGTTTCTACATATATCGATTTCATTTAAAGTGTGTTATACCTAGAGGTTATACCTCGTACCCTAACCTAGATAATATATAAAATACTGTTAATACATGATGCAGGTAGAATGTCCGAAAAAATTCATACACGTGCTCTCTTTTTTTTTTTTTTGTTTTTTATAACTTCATTTATTCTAATTCCAAGCTATATTCTAAATAATAAATTGCTGTTTTGTAACGCATAAATTATATTTTCAACTAATTGATCGTGAAATAATGGAATCCTAGTGGAATAAGTAGGGCACTTGAAGACATTTATTCCGTAAAAATAGATCAACAATTGCACCATTTTTGTCAGTCTGCCGTTGACTTACCGTGTTTAATTCCTTTACCAAGATACTTGATATTACAGAAATATGGTCGGCATTTATTTACTCTTAGGAAGATTGCAAAATGAACACGATTGCGTTGTTCCAATGTCCACTTAATTGTAATATGAGGTTAAACTGTTTCGGAAAGTAAAATTGCTTCAGCAAAATGGAAGGACCGGTTAGTCATCTAATCGGACGTGTATCTGTTTCAGAATGCAACTGCAATCTCCACGCAAGAAAGTGCAGATTCAACATGGAACTATACAAGCTGTCGGGTCGTGTCAGCGGAGGCGTTTGTCTGCAGTGCCGGCATTTTACAGCAGGAAGACACTGTCACTATTGTCGGGAAGGTTACTACAGGGATCCGGCGAGACCGATCCAACATCGTAAAGCCTGCAAACGTAAGTACCCTCCGACAGCCATGGATCACTGATAATTTAAGATAGCTTGTTCCCACTGATCTATCAATCGGGGATTATTTGTTGCAATCGTTTGCATGTTCCTGGCACGTTCGTTCACCTCCTACAAATTCTACGTTCTATGACCAGACACGTAAGAATATCAGTATCAATGCGACATACACATTGATAGATCATCGTGGCAGGTTCACACTAAGTTTTAAAAAGGTACAAGATAGTTCTCGGTATTAATAGAAACTAATTTAACACATAAATATAAAAATGAGAATCCGAATGACAGCAAAATAGATATGCTTATATCTACGAAAAAATTTAATCACGGTACAATATTTTACTACAGTTTAAATATAGTACTTTAGAGTAATTTTAGTTGTAATTAATAATTGTGTACAGAAAAAAATCTACATTCAGATAGCCAATAACGTCCAAATCTCATCTACTTTACCTTTGTCACGGCACAAGTATTCTCTAGATGGATCAGATATGATTCCATTCAGCTAAACTGTCAATCAGCCCTGAAGTGTGCGTTCGTGTCACAAGCGAAAACCAATTATTGATCCGTTATTACTATTAATTTCATCTGTTTTCCGGTACTGTTACAAAGTGGCAACCAACCGAGCACTGCTCCTCTGCTCCAATCTCGAGACGTTTAATCTATGTCGGTTTATCTAGGGCCAGAATCCATTGCGGGGATAACGATCTCTGAACGCAAGAAAGCACATCGGAACGTATTCATGCTCGCACGGTGGTACATGGTTCATGGTGCATGGTGCATGGTGCATGGTGCATGGTGCATGGTGCACCATCGTGCATCCAATGTATACACATTCACGTACTACATTCCATTCGTATGATTGGAACACACTGGATTTGTTGTCTAGTCCTCCGCGACTATGAACCTCCTCCCGCACTTACTAAATTAACAACCGACCATGATCAGCAGTATAGTTATGGTCATTTCAACCCGCAGATCCTAATACAGGACTCGTCACAAGATCAGTGTTTTAGAGAATGGCAGAACTCTCATTTTCAGCACTCTGGGTTATGTTGCTTTGTTTTCATACCTTTATCATTTCGTAGAACGTACTCGTTCGAACGGTGATTTATTTATACGATATCAAAGAATTTCATTACATCTATACGCGAGACTCAACATACAGAGATCATTTTTTATAATATCGGTTCAAGTTATCGGCTCGAAGCAAAAAGAGTGAAAAAAATGTAACATACGTCGTTTTTGTTGCGAGTATCTCGATTGTACTCTTCGTAGAATACATAAATATGTATACGTATACGTATCCATAGATCAATTTCTCAGTTAGAAAGAAGTTGCAACCTATTAGAATACTTAAGCGCAGCATGCGTAGAATCGCAGAATCCATAGGAAGGAAGTTTCCTGGAATCAGAACTTTGCAACGCATGTAATATCAATGCGATGAAATTTTTTCAATGATAATGTACCGGTATTATGGTTACGAGCGGTCGATTCAGCATATAGCGTTTCACGTTGTCATGTTCGACACTGCATTCCATTAACATTATAAAATTTAACGAACCTTAAACCAGTTACCGGCACGTTAATTAGCTCCTGAAAGGGGTTGGTTCTCGTTGTTTCATGGTAAATTTAATTCGCACCGAAAGCCCGAGGTTACGTTTCACAGGAGAGAAATGAAATGACGGCCGTGGTGCGTCCCACGCAATCCGCGTCGATGGTGGCTTCTTCGCTCTGAGGACTAATTTATGAAAGTTCTACCATCGTAAGACGAGTTTAAATCTCCTTTTCGTGCCAAGGGCTCGCGGTGAATGTCGTGTCTCGTTGTTATCTTAACGGCTGCCATGGCTGCTAACGAGAATACAGACTGTTCGTTATCTTCGCGGCAAGAGCACGCGCAAGCCCTTGGCCCGACACTTGTGTTTTATATGCGAGCCAGAGACACTGCCAACTGATTGTGAGCACAAGGAAGCCACGATTGCGCCATATCTAAAACCATGAGTTGTTAGTTCAAAACGCATTTAATTACATTTAGCCTCTTTCCTCAGCCGTGTCTTTTCGTTCACTAGTTTTTAGAAAATACCAACTGTCTAAGCTGTGCAATAATTTCAACTGTACACTTTTAGGAAAGCGTTCTCGAATGCAAATTTGGTAAAAATACGGAGGTAAGAGAAACCTTCCCGGGAAAAGGAGAAATAAATAAAGGCAGGAGCGAGGGGTAAGATCGGTGGCACTTAGAGACGCAAACGGGCTGCCGCGACTTCCCTCGGAAAGAATATATCTTAAAAGAGGGAAAAATGAAGTGCAGTCAAGAGGGGATGCATCTCCGAAAGGCATTCGCCCCTTTTTCCACGTGCTCCGTGGCGTCACGTCGTCGCAACGTTGCATCGAGTACTCGTGCCATTTCCACGGTTAGTGAACTCCAAATGGCTCCCACAGCGAGCCCTCTCAATTTTGCGCTGGTAGTTTGCAGCACATGGAAAATACGGCCCTGTCGACTGCTACGTACTGTGTCAGGTCAGGCAACCGCTGCTCGTTTAGAGATTTCCACCGCGACGAACGACGACGGCGACGACGACGAGCCTCGCGCCCGCTTTCTCTCTCGCTCTCCGACCTTCTCTCCCTTCCATACTGCGTTTTGTTCACCTCTTTCTGCTCTGTCCTGCCCTCCTCTCCCATCACCTTTTCCGTCTCCCCCTTCCCTTCGTTCCAACAGGCACACACTGAATTGCTCGGGAAATTTGTTGCCTCGTCAACGAACTAACAGCCGTATCTAATGTCATTGTGAGGTGACCCGTGGATGCTTGCCCACCTCGTGCGAACGCACGGAATCTTTTAAAATTGTCAGCCCACCAAAACGTATTGCAGCCGAGGGAACTTTTAGCGTTCCGTTTACCACCTGGCTAAAGCTTCCAGGTCGGTTCGCGCTTTCGCGAACAGGAATTATGTGCGGTTTATCTCAATGAAGTGTTCGAATTAGGTAAACCACTTGTTCTTGACAGCAATGCTACTAAACGCTAAGGCGCCCGAGTGATAAAGATTAATTAGAATAATATGGCATTACTGTGCCAAAGTATTTTTATGTCTATTTTTGTAAATTCCTAAGTTGGTATGTAATAATGTCCGCATTTGTATCAAGTTCAATCTTTCCTTCAATTTATGGTTACCGCAAAATATGTCATTTAATTTAAAACAGTTAACAGTTTGTAATATCTTATTTTACCTTCTCGACGGCAGCAATTCTTAAGAATGTTGTCGTCTAATTTTTTTAGCAAAATAATTTTATGTTTCCTGCCATTCTTTTCTATTATTTTAAAAAGCTGATTTCAGATTTCTAGTCTCTTTTTTCTCACTTTCTCCAAATAATCTCCTATGTATTTTATTGCAGTACTTTCGAAAACTACGAAAGAAGAATAGCTATAAACAATTAACATCGTGAAAAGAATATCTAGAAATTCATTTTCACATAACAGTATACAAACGAATTTCCCTAAGAATGAAATATATTCTTTAGTTATTAATATAAAACTAGTAACAATAAAGTTGTTTACGAAATATCGTAACGAAAAAACTGTATTTTATTAATGCGTCGAAATTGCTACAATAAGATGAAAAATAGTCGTAGACGATCTTTTTTCATTCTTTTGTTCTTTCCATTTTTCTTCCTTTCTCGCTCTTTTTTTTTTAGTTTTGATATCGCTCAGTACCGAATTGTCATGCTCCTCGTGAAGCAGCCTGTATGTGCACACTGCACACATTGGCTGGTAATATTAGAGGCTTCCCCTGTTTGTATAATACGCGTGGCCATACCGGAACGATACGTTTCAACTGTATCCTACCCCAAAAGCTTCAGCCTGTGTTTATTTTACACCCTCCAGCAAGGGTTGCCTCTCAAACAGAATCGGTCACCGAGACATTCGTGGTCTCCCTTCGGGCAACCTTACTGGCCCTTTGTCAAGTCTCCGAGTAGTCATTCGCACCAAAATTTTCTAAACTATCGATTTTTTTATCACAAAATCGTTTCGATTTTATGGATAAAAAGGTAACGAATTTAATCACATGTATTGATAGTTCCTAGAAAAGTTTTTCGTTTGTACAAAGAAATAAATATACATATTATTTTTCTATCTTTGTAATTATAATACGTTGATAATAAAACACCGTTTGGAATTATTTTTTTCACGCGACAAATTGTCAAATTACGAATTAAAAATATTCGCAAAACGTAATGAATATTTGTAATCAATACGTAATATAAATACAGAATTTTATATTGTGATATTTTCTGTTTTTTTATTGAATTTTTATTTTATTACTATCTCTGTGGGATTCACATTTTTATCATCTACCGATTTTTTATTTTCTATCAGTTTCTACTTACGATTTCATGATACGATTCAATACACCGTGTACATAAAATTCAAATGTCGTTGATCTTTATGTCACATTCACATATACATACGTCGATCGAAGGAAAAAAATATGCATATTATTTTACACCGAAACTCTGACCGTGCTATTTTATTTTAATTTAATATCAGGGCGAAATTGTAACGGTGCTAATATCATACTTTCCTAGCTCATCAAACTTGTCATCAGCTACTGGCGATGGTCTTAGCTCGAAGCTTGTGAAAACCACAGTACACAGACGAAAAAGGTATAGTATCGTACACGCATACAGCAGTCGGAAGGTGCTTGAACCCGATATCAAGTGCAAAGCTTTCCTCGCATACTCAACACACGTAAGCATATTCATTATCCACCACTTAGTCGGGTCTTAAACCAGCGGTGCTTGCAGTGGGATCAGCACTATTAGTCTCTCACGCCCCCCCCCCTTCCTCTTTCCTATTGACTCCCTTTACATCTTTTTTACCTCCATCTTTCAATGCCTTTTGCTATCATTTCGTTCTTCCAGTATTCTACCTCCTTTCCCTCCCACTCTTCAGGCATAGGTATTACCCCCTTTCTTTTCTTTCCAACCGATACTTTGTTCACTTGCTTTGTACTTCGGTTCCCATATTTTCCTTCTTTATTATTCCTTCTTCTTATCCGTTCTTTCTAATATCTATATTGTCTTCGATTTATGCCAGGGTTTGTGTACCTTCGCCTGGCAATATCTACGCATGTATGCGTCGATCGATTAACAGGATTTTCAGTTGTATTATTTTACAAAAATGAGATAATTTGCAAATGCAAATAATCAATTGATAAGTATGTGTCGATAAATTCTCCATATATTAAATAAAAAGTTTCGAGATTTCGTAAATCTCTTCGAGATTTGTAAAACTTTAATTTAACTTGTGGAAACATTTACAGTATATGTACACATTGAATCAAATAACGATAAATACAATAGAAAATCTAATAATTCACATATTGATCGAGAGGTACGACATAGGAAGGAACACTTAACCTTATTACACATAATAAGCCAGGTCTTTACTATGATATCGAGCATATGGAATTCTTTACAGTCTAAAATTCCAAACGAAATTATGAACTTAAAAGTTTTGACAATCCCCTAATAATTTTATGTATTTTAATACTAATGGACAGCTGTGTACATAACTATAAATATAACATTATACGCTATAACTATAAACATAATCAATTAACAATAATGCACAAGTCCAAATATTTGTGCATATATTAATGTTAATGTTTTCCAAACTCTACGTAAAACAACATCTAGTACAGTTAATAAATATGTGATAATTTACTGAATATATTTAAAAACAAGTCTTGATTATCAACGGACGATCAATGACGCGATCCACGTGTTGAAAGTCTTGTTGACGTATATGTATGGTATGACATATTTTTGTAATAACAGACGTGTATTTCTTGCAGTTTTCTTTCTTGCATCGGTTAACTTGTTTCTTCCTGTGGAGAGTAGCAAAACGTACAGTAGGTATGATCGATCGTCTAGACGGGATAAAACGAGACAAAGAAATCAAGTGCACTCGAATCCGGCAGCCCTCGTTACCCTTTGTTCAGATAAATACACGATACGCATGTAATTACGCGCAAGCATCGAATTTCGTTTACGACCCATAAAAACGATTCTGTTTCCTTTGCTATAGAATATTTCAGCGTTTTTCCGAACGGAAATGAAATTAAAATGAATCGTATTTATTCAACACATTAATCATAAAAGAATTTCGTTCTTCCCTAAAATACTCGATTGATCACTAATACAAAATTAACCCTTACTCCTTTATATCGACGTGTTTGTTTAATAAATAAATCAATAATAAGATATAATATAGATGCGTAGGCTCTTTATTTGCAAATTGATTATCCGAATTAATGTAGGTATGTACATATTATATATTAGCTTTTCGCCATTTTAGAATCAAAAAGCATTTGACCATTATTTTCAGTATACATATTACCTACCGCTTTGGTAATATTATATCCGATTTTATGTTCGATAATTGTAATATTAATATAGAAAGCAATTTTATTACTTTACTGCTATTATATTACTTTTGCCAAATTTTAGCACGCAACGACGCGATTCTTAATATTTACCTTCGTAGTGCGTTCAAGTATTTTTCTTAAAACTTACTTTTAACGCTGGCTAAGGTTCTTGTATTTATTGTACTCGACGAAATAATAATAAAAAGAATATTCGAAGAGTTGTGCTTGTGTCAAACAATATAAATAATGCTTTTATATTGTTTGTACTTTTTAATACATTCTTTAATCGCACTGTTTACAATAAAATTATTTAACTACCATTTCTTACTTGATAATATCGAGTTTCTATCAGCTTTTGATTGATGACAACAACTTGACTTCAAGGTGAATGGATAAGCTATTAACTAAAGTCGGCACTGGTAAATATTTGTACAAATTATGCTGGGATAGGATTTTCAGAGGTTTAGGAGGCTGCCGTGCCGCGCTACATCGCGCCACACCGCGCCATAAATGATCTCCCTAATCAGATTGAACCAATTATCCAATCTTGACAGGGGACTAAAACGAAATACACCGACAGAAAACAAGATTTCGCATAATCGTAGACTTCAGGAAAAACTATCGAGCGAATTAGTATTTGAATAAGATCAAAATCATAAGCCCAATACCAATTTTGAAAGAAGATATATTTTTAATAAAATTAAAGAAATACTTCTCCTAATAATACCATTAAATACTTGGACGTTTTCTGGTCTTAACCCTCATTAATCGTTGGATTATAGATGAATTTAGAGTATATATTGTTAATTTATATTATTACTACTATTAGTCTGTTAGCTTTATCCTGTATCTTACGCAAAAAGGACATACTAATTTAAATTAAATTCAAATATTCTAAAACTCTTGTGAATCATCTACGAATCAACGATATTAAAAATTAACGACATATATGTATATATATGTGTATATATAATATGTATATATTTATATATACACACATATATATACACATATATATAACATACTATTTTTTACATTTCTTGCAACACAACACGGTATCCTTTCTTCGATTAAAGGATACATGTAAACATTCAACAGGTTTAACAGGAGGTACGAACATGTAAATTCGTATACTTTATGCAGGATTACAGAGTTTCACAGCATCTTTCTCAATAATGTCAATATTGACGGAAAAATTTCACTTGACGCATGGTTCCACTCAATTTCTCTTGTAGACGATTTACCTATCCTTCTCACGACCATCGTGACGCGTCAAATAGAAAAAAAAACTTTTAGCAATTTCAGCTTGAACCAATGTACGGAAGGTATATCGATTGACAACAGCTTTCCACCTTCCATGTTATCATTTTTTCGACAGGCAGTATTAATTATAAACAATGGAACGTTTATGCGGATCGTAGATAAGATTGACAGTGAAAAGTTAGAGAATAGAGTAACTGGAATGAACCATGGCTCGGTACACGATCCAAGGATTAATAGAAAGCCAGCTAACGCGCGATAACATTCTCTTTAATCACCGTAATGTAATCCTATCTATCACTTGAGGCGAGCCCGATCGTTCCTTATAAATTTGAACGTACCTAAGTACACCTTTCACCTTGGTTCCTTTCCTAACGCAACGATCGGCCGATTGCGCAATGCGAGGACGAGGTTAACGTGACAAGGAAAGAAGAAAAAGAAAGAGAAGGGGGGGGGGGAAGACACACGGAGAAGAGAAAGAGAAGAATCGGGAGAATGTTCGCTTTATACACCTGGCAACAAGACATTCGGCCGGATGTAACCTTCGCGGTGTGTAACATTGGCAAAAGGAAGATAAAATCATAGAGAGGACGCGCAAAGGGTCGAGAAAAAGAAGAGAAAGGTAGCGAGATACAAGGGGAGTACGGAGTACAGAGTACCTGCAGCCGAGGTGCAACTTGCAGACTCACCTTTGTTTGAACACGCAGGACTCTTGTTTCTTCTCTTCCCTCTTCTTCTTTCCTCTTCTCTTCTTTCTTCTTTTCTCTCGCTCTTTCTCCCTTTCTCTTCTTCTCTGGGCACCTTTCGAGCTGCTCCATTCCTCCCTAACTGGCTGCATGCTTCTATGTTCTCGCGAGACCGCGGCCGGTGCGCGCGCGAGTTTACGCGCGTACCCCGAGGGTTACGCGCGATTTATGTGTGCGCCTGTATACACGTTGAAATTTATACGCGCGGTATACACCCGGTGTCAGAGATACTTCTCTATCTGAAAAGCGTCTCCCGACCTGCTGCGCCGCCGCCTAAGTATCGCCACGTCAGCTATTTTCGTTCTCCAAAAGAAAATCTTAAAGACTAAGACAGCCAACCACTGGCTCGGCCAGCGGCTACTGACGACCGCGGTCATCGATCGTCGACTTTTGATGTTCTTTCTTTTTTTAACGCTCCGACGTTACACCGATCTTACCTGTACACTTTGAATTCAATTTAAGAGCTTCAAGATATTCACACCCGATAAATGCGCGCGCATTCGAAAATTTGATTACGAGTTTTGCTTTCGAGTTTCATTTCCATATCGTCTATTCATCGAAGAATGAAATGGCCTTTTTAAGTCTATACTACCATGGAATAACGTTGTATTCAAAAGAGATATAAAACAAAGGTGTTGGTACCCGATGGAAATTATTTTTCTCAGAGAAAAGCTAAAAAATTATAGAAGAGTTCTTACTGAAATTTATCTCTTTGTTTCAAGTGTATCGTATACATACTTAACTCTTTCGTCTTATTTAACGCTTTGAGGATCATATTCTCTGACAAGCATATAGCCTGAATTCCCGTGTATGTTTGGAATGATTGAAAACATTCATTTTCACGGTCGCTCGGAAAGTTCGTTCCGATTTACATTTCGATTCGATATGCATTTATTGAATTATATAGGTGTCATTTTGTTCCACAACCTTTCCCCATCTTTCTCGCAACTTGAATATTTCATCCCTCCAGAACCTTCCAGGTTTTTCAGCGAAAAATTTTTCAATATGATTCTTTATCTCGATCAAAGAGTTAAAAATCGGAACGAACTTTTCGAGTAGCATTTAACAAGTGTAATATTTTGTTAAAAATTAATGAACACATTTAAAGATACTTCTAGTAACGTTTTTTAATGTGATATGCTTGAAAACAATTTCTCTGAAGGAAAGATACTAAGCAAAATTTATTATATTACTAAATTCCTTCAAACTGGAACGAATTTTCCGAGCAACCAATATTATATCTAATATATTGATACCGTTCCGTATTATTCAAGCATGTAACGTAAAAACACCTTTATAACATTTCGTTTACAGCATCTATTGCTGTTTTTTACTGTTATGTTATTCAACACATTCGCGTCTTCAGTCCACAAAGTGTTAATTCTGCTAGTGTACTTACTCACAATACAAGAACCTAATGCTTTAAAAGCGACTAAACGAAGATGATGCGTAACATGTTACACATACCTTGTAAAATAAAATGATACACTAAATAATGTAATAAAATGACATAAATGGTAAGATGAAAGAGAAAGATGATATGGTTCTTTCGCATTTCGAAGCAATAGTATGCCAGATTATACCAAAGAGGTTGCGATGATATTTAATAAACAACATAGAACTTGAAACCATACTTTGCTAAATTATTTCTACATCCCCCACATTGCTTTCTTTGATTTTCTTCCGAGTAAAGTTTTAATTAAAATTGCAAATTTTCTGATGTATATAACAATGTATATTAGAAAACAAAATTGGTTAAGAATTTTAATTTATGGTGAATTTGGTGTTTTACATTGTTACTTTACTATTAAAAGCATTAAGAATTTATTTATTTAAAAAAGAACAGTGTAGTCAGTTTTGGGAACGTCTATCATCAATATCTCACGTGTTGTCATTGCATAACTGTGTGGCGGCACTCAACAGCAAATACCACCACTCGACACTAACTAGTGTCGGACAACGGCAGCGCAGTGGTTAGCGCCTTAGGTTACGAACGTGTTCGGGACCCGGGTTCAAATCCCGGCGCCCGTAGGCCGATTTTTCTTCCACGATTCTTAAATAAGAAGAAAATACAGCAGTACCCTAGCAGCGACATGTACACCCGCAGCAGAACCTATCTCGGCCTTCACACACCAGCACTAGGCTTCCGCACCTATCACGACCTATCCACCTCAAATGTTTCTGTTTTTCCAAATCGCATGAAAATTAACATCACCGAACTGAGTCACTCTGTTGCCGAATTTAATTTATATTAGTAGTCCCGTTTTCCGACGACATTATTCGAATAATGGACTTTTTATCATACTCCAAATTAAAGGAACGTCCAAATAAAGTTAACTCGTCGCTGAATCAATTACGTTCATGCAAAGTTCACGTAGAAACACGATGAATATATACACGTGTCGCGATGCAAAGAAATCCTCGAATAGTAATAAGCGAGGAAAATAATTCTAATACAAGGAAATAAGTTATCTCAGTTCCCACTTTCCTCTTACTAACGAAGTGACATCAAACTCCACTTCTATGAAGCTCGATGTCGACCTATCGGTGTTGACATTTCGAAACGCATTATGGCTTAGCGACACATCCTCAGTATAGGATATTTGTCTCTCGATGCATTCAACCGACGCGGCGCGACGCGTTCATCCATGCCACAAGCATATCTCGCTAACTCGAGAGCACTTGGCCGACCGATACAGCCACTTCTACTCTACTCGTCATTAACACCTTGCAAAAAAAGCAGGATTGCCGGGAACAGTACGGAGAGAAGTTGCAATTTCGCGCACGTTTATGTATTATTTTTCTCTCTCTATCCTTCACTATCAGTCTCTTTTCTTCAACCTTTTCCCTCGGCAATCTTTCCTCTCTGTCTCCGTCTTTCGCTCTCGGTTTTTTTGTCCGCTCTCTAGGCGATTGCGCGAGTACGCGCAACACCCGTACGGACATGCACTTACGCGATGCAGGTACGCGTAATTGCGCGCATAATTTAAGGGCGCGCCACGGCACGAATATATGACCCACGGTGAACGCAGCACAAATCGAGAATACACCGCACCGTACGTCCGGCTAAAGGGGGGTCAAGAAATGCGGTTCTCCGGGTGAAACCGGCACTTTAAGAAAACCGATCCGTCCATTCATCGAGAAACGATTAAATTGATAGCTCGCCACCACGCGAGCAACTGACGCTGCTCCGTTCCGCTGCGTGCTGTGCCGCGCCGGGCCGCATGTTTCTTCTTCGGAGCTGTTCTTTCCCTTGCCTGAAAAAATTCTTCCTCTGAAATGTTAATGACAACCACCGCTGCCCCGACAATTTTTTTTTCAAACAGCAACTTATCTGATCGTATCGTCGCGTCGGTCTCAGCCGGCGACGACGAGAAACAACGTATCTATATGTATGTATATACTCAATACTTTTCTGTTTTCACTGCTTTCGCGCGAAGGAAATAAAGTCTGCTTGTAGTTACAGACTATGCTTTACTTTCGCATAATATTAGAGTGTGACGATAGGAGATGGGACGTAATTTTCCAGTAGCCAAGGGTAAACACATTTCAACATAATGTTGTATATCTGAAAGATCGATCGTTCTTCTGTTTTTGCTATTGAAACTTTTTGCTATTTATGATAAAAAAATTAAATGCGAATCCTATTACTATATTTAACGGATGATGATACAAAATGAAGTTGAGTCGAATGAACTTTTTTGCTATATAATTCTTTTATATGCAATCATTGATTCGCCTCATATCCTTTTATTCGGAACATCAAAACGTCATGTTTGTTTCTCGATATAAGCCACGCTACACATGCAACTTCAATTCGTTATGGTTTCAGATGTTATAATCGTAACATGTTACCGATTAAATGTTCTTGTTACAGAACTATTGTACGTGACACGAAGTCGTAACTTAAGAATAATTAAGGGAACGATACTGCATGCAAATATGTAGCAGCTGGGGTTAACCTCTTAATAGCTTACGTTACTCCCAGTTTAAACGCATTTAAACTTTAAGGACTTGATGTATGTACTATGCGAAAGCGTGTTACCCTTTAAGCGCGAAACCAACAAATTTAACTCTTCATGGGAGTTACAGATATAGAACGTTCCAATAACTTACGCGTGTCAAGATCGTACAATTGAAACTTTATTTATTTTCTGTTTCGGTAGACAAATCGTTTGTTTAAAAATATTGAGATTCAATCGTTATTATAATTAATTAACAGGTCTAAGTGATTTTTAAGCTATTTCTCTGTCAAGCGAAGCTAGTATTCGATCGAATGAAACATTTAATAATGTGGAAAAAAGTAGCTCTTCTACTCTAACAATATTTTAATATCCTTGGTCAATGACAAAAATATAGAGAAAAAGTTACAAGAAACAGCTATGAATTATCGAAAATGATGAACAATCTACTACTTACGTCACATCACTTATCTACCTCACATCATATCTTACTCTTTTATTTTTATCTTCAGAGAAAAGAATTTCTTTCCGTAGTGAATAATTCTTTATTTTCAATATCATGACTAATCATGAGTCTTTTGTCCCAGTCCTAGATGTCATATCGGTGTCGTTGAACTTTTATTTCATTCGTGAGTGTCGGAATCATAGAGGTGGAGGTTCAGGAAGCCACTTTGGATCAATTAGCGCGCAACAAAAAGGAAGGTAAAAAGAGGGATTCGGATCCTGGCTCGTACGAATGAAGACGTCATCAGCCGCATAGTTTTGATAGGACGCGTATAGAATGACTGGAATACGAGACTTTGATGTGTGAGAAGGGTTCGGGAAGGTCTCGCCCGTCTCCTGTCGTCAGTCATATCACCGGTTCGCTACGCAGGTGAAAGATAAAGGGAACCTGTAATAAATGTATGAAAGGTGTAATAGGGCGAAACTTGATAGCCGAGGAACCTGCTATGGTATCTATGGCGTCGCGTGGCAAATTGTCATGCTGGCCGAAAAGGGTGATCATAGGGGTGGTAAAATTTTCTCTCACTCTCTGGTCCAATATTACACCGCTGTCTACTTACATCAAATTCTTGTTTTTGTTTGTAAAAGTAAGTAAAGCTCGAGAGAGTAGGGTACCACTGATGGAGATAGAGACACTTCAATTATGAAACGATCGCGCAAATATGAAAGCAGTATCGTTGATCAATTCTTGCGAATATCAATCGGAATCAGTTCTCTATAGGTACACATTAATTGTATGAAATAATTGTATAACATTATTATTGTTACTAAAAGCGACGATCATAGTGCAGCGTTATTATTTATTCTGTGAAATTTTATTATGATCTATTCAGTAAGTTCAGTCATTTCTATTCGATAAGTATCTTTCAAATGTGAATGAACTACTTCTATATAAAATATTTGAAAAAGCTCACCTACCCTCCACTTGCGTAACGTGTATCGAAAAATAAAACCTCATCGCATCTAACCACGCCCAACTATCACCCATTGAAAATGAATTGAAAATTCTCGCAGGCTCTCCAAATAGCATCACGTTTCCTAGTGTCCCTTTACATCGCTGCGCAGATTTGCACGGTAGTAGGTACGCGTTGCGATCGTGAAAATACTTGAGAGTGATACCAGATTCATAGGGGGATAACTGACCGGGTGTTGGGTTTCAATTAAATATGATTGACGAAGAAATCTTTTCGATGCGCGATGGAACAACGCACACATGGCCTGTACTACATTCTCTAGGAATTTCGCGAGGAACTACTGACGAAATCAGCGCGCGCCCAGAACGTTGCTAGAACGAACAGATAAAAGCAGACGCCTACTATAAATATTTTCGCAAACTCGCAGTCTGGTTGAACCGTTATTTGTTTGTACGCAGCCGCGTGCACTATTCCCTGTGGACGTATCCACGAGAAGAGAACACAGACTTGCACTCGGTCTCCCGTGTCTCCCTGCACGCGTTGTAACGCACGCCAGTCTGCGCTAAGGAGATTTGAAACGATCCTCGGGAATCGTTGCGGCGCGGCGCGGCATTGTGTTTAGGTTGAACAGTGATTTACGATCGGCGAAGTTCGATCCGTGTTTCGTTACACGTAGGTACGCGCGCAGTACATGCTACATGCACGAGCTCGCATGTTTTATCGGTTTCTCGGACTTTTTGTCTTTCGCGCAGCTACATATACTTTAGACTGTGCACAATTCCGAGATTACGCCGTTATCAACAAAGTCTCTAAACCCTAAGTGCTAAGACACTACATTCTTTCCGAATTCTTGCGCATTTTACAGCGACGAAACGATCGCGTGAAACCCGAAGTAATGGTATTTACCGTTGAAAAACAGAACCCAGTTTGATACACGAAATGAATATAACTAGCGAACGAAGGTGTGAAATCATCTAATTTTATTTTATTATCGCTCCTTGTGACTGATGCAATAAAATCAAGCGTATGTAATAATTATTCTTTCTATTCTTTATAGAACTCCATTTACTCTTCGTCTAAAACTCAATTTCCACCAGAACAAATTTTAAGATTTGATAAATTCACAGGTTTGTTTTAAAAATTAAAAATATTATAACATCAGACAACTAAACTATTATATCCCTATTTTAGGGATTGCCAAAAAAAATATAGCAAAATGTTTATTTTTGAAGTGAAACCAGAATGAAATCAAATATAGGTACGTATATTGTACATACTTATGTATATGTAGATATATTCGCAGAATCAAGTGAAAAGCGCAAAGAATAAATGTTTATATAAAACCACTGAAATATTCAAAAAGCTCCTAAAAGCTACTATTTACGTATATAGATACTTGTATATAGATATAGAAATACTTTTCAGTTAGCGACAAGCTGGTATGTTAGTCTCGATTTTTTAGAATTTGCGACGCAGGAAGCATGGAAGTATATGGAAGGTAATAAAAACTACTCTTACTGGAAAAAAAAAGGGGAGACAGAAGGTGCCGAACGTTTGGAAAACGTAACTTGACGCTGTTGTAAGGCTGGCCAGTTGCCTAAGGGTAAAAGGTTAAGTGTAAAATGATAACTGACACGTTCCTCTTAAGTTAAACGTATTCTGCGCTTTGTCTACCTCCGGACAGGATTCTTTCGTTGATGCATGTATTTTCGAATAGGCCGGTATGTTTCACCAGCGCACTGTTTACGGACTTGTTCAAAAAGGGAACTCGTGACGATATCCAGATTCATTCCAGATCGTTATTTTCGTGAAGACTTGCGAGAGGAAGAGGTCTGATATTTTATAACTGCATCTGCATTCACAGCGTTGTTCTTGAAAAGATATAATCGACGATTTATCGACAACGTAGTTGGTGTTATAAAAGATCCACATATGTGTAATGTGGTACCTATATAGTACATGTATATCTACTGCAAACCTAACTATAGTTATCATCGTTCCAGAGCCCCACCTGCTGAGCGACGATTCATAAACCCAATGGTATGCGAGCCAAGTTACTCGTAAACGCAAACAAGCGACAGACTAATATCACAGATTAATTGGCGTTATCCAATAAGTAAGTTGGTCTATTAATTGAATGTTTCGTGCAGTCCGCCGTGAAATTACAACTCTGATCTCTTACACATATTTGAACGTATTAAACGGCTCTCTATGAATAAACTACGATCGATCCTAATTCAGTAGAGTAATAACGCCAACGATTACAGTGATTTAACTTGTCAGGCACAAAATTTTTTGCAATACAATTTCGTTGACAATTTTGTATTAAATGTCTTAATAAAAAAAATGTATGAGATATCTTGTCCGTAGCATCGTGTGAACGTGTCGTATCGCGAGATATCTTGCCGATAGATAGGTGAGAAATTTAATAATTGAGGACAATCGAACAGTAATCAGGTATCGTTGTTAGTTTATTATAATGCAGAATTAATAAAAAAGAATATAAATATATATACCGAATATGCAACAGTGAACAAAACATACTTCATTATTCGTTTTGTATCTATCTTTTAATTAACTCTGATAATCAAGTGTCCGGTGTTATAACAACACACTCACGCGACCAGTATTACAAGTTTCTAATCAATTTAAATATATAATTGCAAAACACAAGAATTCGCTCGCGCGTACTCGGTGCATTAATAACGAACGGAGGAAAGGATCGTTAAGATTGTTTCTATCTCTGATGCTTAACTGTGAACAAGACAATTTGCACAAGAGTGGAACTGCTCTGCACGATATTTATGTCGTTCAATTCCTGTAGACACTCGGCAGTTGATCGATCATCGCTTAATGAGAGCCAAAGTTAACGTGCTACGAGTGATGAGAAATGAGTTAATTAGCATCCCAGGAGAAAGTTTCGTCTTTTTCTAGACGGATTTAATACTGGCCATTGATCGAAGATCGTGTCAAATTAAACTGTTTAATAAACCAAGATATCTTCATACCTCAAGATAGCGATCGAAGAAATAACCTAGCTCATTTAATGTTTACACGTACCCTCGAGAGCAAAAATCTTTTCAAAAATCAAAGATTAATCGTCTGCCTGATTATAAATGAAGTATAATTTCTCCAAAGACTGTTAATGATCGATGCCATAAACATATTGGAGAGAAATTTTTAAAGCGAATATGTTATTAAATTTTCTATTATGTTATATTATGTAAAAAATGAAACAAGTATTTATTCCATCTAATGTACTTATTCTCTAATGCAAGAATATGAGCTGATGTAAAAGGGGATTTGATACTATAAATTTATCGTTTTTGCTACTTTGTATCGAATCTATAATAATTTAAAATTAATATTATTAATTAATTTATCATGTGTATGAGGAACATGTGTAATTCTTTTACACGTGTAATAGTCAAAAGGTAAATACAGACACATGTATTGTTTTTAATATTATTATTTAATTAAGTAAACATACGTGAGCACATAGTACTCACGTATATGGCATAATAAGTGAAATGTATTCGTTATTTGATTCGATATACCCAAATACTGAAACGGACAAGAAGTAGAACTAAACAAGTGAATAAATATATGTAACATGAAATAGTTATTATACATAATAAGCCTTAATGCATATCACAAGAATTAAGAAATACGTAAACGACAACAGAACATCGGAAAATAGTATAAAACTGTTCAATTCATACATAACTATTTTATTTTTACACACTATGATTCGCACACGCGTACTTTAAATTAATGCATATTGAAACAAATGGAGGACATATATTATTCCACTGTTCCTGTTTGCTTCGATATTTTATGTCATATATTCGTTACACGTTTGCATACATAAAAATTAATATTAATAAGATATGAACGTGTTTTGACTCTCATAATACCTTTTTCACTAAATATTTTTAAATTCGTAAAACACTGATATTATAAAATATTCTGAAAGTGAACGAAGGCTCAACCAATAAGTTGATAAATTTGTATTGTCATTACTATTAAAATTTCAATATAACTTGTAAATTTTTTTAACGTGATTGATGATTTGAAATTTTCCATCTAACTAAATTATTTCACAACTTTTAATACATTGTTGGTCGATCACAATTATGTTCACGTTTTGATGTACAAATCAGTCACAAGTATGTCCATATATTGTATATCCCTGTATGCACATGCATCAATTTATGCAGTTATTCAAATATGAATTGTATAATTTGTTTTCGTAAGTTATTATGTATTAAATTGGATCTTGTTATGTATTAAAACGGATAATAACGTATATTGTACTGGTGATTAAACGACTTTTAAAAACATTGAATATGACATTTGTCACGACCAATTTTTGATAAACCTATTTCATATTTATAGACTTATTAAAATAATATCACGTATGTACTTCAGTTTGTATAAGAGATACACCACATTTCGTGCAACTAAATTATTTGTAAACCAATTAATGAAATTTATTTACATTTGAGGATTTTCTTTTTTACTCTTTTTGTGAAAATAACTGCTAAGATGCGTTAGTTTTTTAAATAAAACAATCAATCAACGAGGTAGCAAATTTAATAATACAGACATATACGATTGATACGAATTATGTATAATAAAATAAAATTATGTATTTGTATTACTCATTTAGCTATCGAAATGAAAGTAAGGATCTAATGGGGCAGAATTTTCGTTCGTTCTAACATTGAACTTTATTATGCAAACATCTATAAAGGAGGATAAACTGATTTCGTTCGGTACGATTAAAGACCAAATCTTTGTTCCTGATTCGTAATTACAACTACGAAGTCGATAAACAAACCCGTAGAGTTTCTACAAAACGAACAAGCTAATGCCTCAAAGGCAACTTTTCCGAAGGAAATACATAACGAGCATTTCCGATCAACAGTTACCTCAACGGACTGCCTGAGCGGCTGCGAATTTCCAATCATCTTTGATTCTTACCGTCCTTTCTCCCTACGTGATTTCTCTACACTTCTCTTAAAATTCAAATTTTCACTGCAACACGATAATTATGTACAGGCGATAACTTTTATAAATTGAATTTATAAGTTTTACATATTTTTTTACTTTTCGACGTATCACCAATCTTTTTATCAGAAAAATTTGTTTTACATGACAAGTAAATGACAAATGAACTTTGATGAAAATTTTGGTTAAAAATTGAGCGATATAGTAGTTTTATTATTTCAAAAGATAATTTTAGGGATATACATAGGGATATACATAGGTATGTGATTCATTTATCTTGAGAGCTTTGAAGATACACAGTTGTTTGTACAATGTCGAATCAAACTTGAAATCTAAAGCCTATCTAATATAGGTACACTTTTCTTATTTGCTATGAATATTGTATATTTATTTTCTTATTAAGTGAAATTATTAAAATAATACCTACTTACAATTAGATACGTCAAGTTAAGTTATGATAGTACTTCTTTCGACAGTTATTTTTATTATTATTAAATGTATCATTTTAACTACATAATTATATGATTAATTATTGAATGAACGGCAAATAAGATGGAAAACCATTGGCAGAGGATCTCACTTTCCGTGCCGATCATTGCATCGAATAATTCTTATCTAATTCCATTGTTTCAGGTATGTAGGGACAAGCTCTCAAGAGTTTTCTAATTTTATTTCTGCCACAATAAACGCTTTTTCTGAACATGGTGAGTGACTTTGTTGCAATTATTGTTCGTTTCATATCTCACAATCAGTTTACCTCATAAATACGTATTATATGCATAAGAGAATAATGGGAGCTTTACAAATATTTACTTTTCTTTACATTAAAATATTATCAAAACTCAATCGAACATCACGTTACCGAACTTGTTTATAAGTAGCAAAAATATTTTATAAAATTATTTATCTTCGAATTTTTAAATTACAGAAGTATATATATTCGTTGACAGAAATAAAATGATGATTAAGTTTACCATTAAAAATGTTCTCCTAAATTTTAGCAATATCAAAATATTAAAAAGTGTAAAAAGTGCTTAAACATTAAAGAACTTTACATGCACGATAGTAAACGGACAAATAATAAATTTCAATATGTCATTTAAGGAAATTGTTAATAGACTCTATATTTCTCTAATTAAAAAGCGTTGCATTGCAAAAATTAATAATTTTATAGTTCTAAAGTTATAGTTCTAAACAATAACCGTTTAACCACGTGTTTAAAACATCTACAATCTTATAAGAAGATTTTTTATAGAATTACGGCCTATAGAAATTGTATAAATTTAAAAAAGAAAAACGAAACCTAGAAGTACATAATAAAAAAAAAAGGTCATTGTACACGACTGGATTGGTCTTTTAAGGGCATTGACCAGTCGCGGAGTACATAATGTCGTGCTTGCAATTGTTCGATTGTCCTGACGCGTGCTTATGCGTACACTGGCCTTAATTCGACGGTCGTTTATGGTGACGGTGACTCACTTTCTCGTACGGCATTTGTGTCCGCGAGACGGACGAATATTATTACGCTAATAGCTAGCCATAACCATAACCTTTGCGCACCCTTGCGTGCTAATTTCTTCCGGAAAGATTTTCCATGAACAAACGATATTCCAAAAAGTCCAGCGGAGGATGATCTAACCCAAATCGATCTTTCGATAGAAAATGAAACAAGCGTTCCAAATAATTGCTTGTTGATTCTTTAACTTAACCCGATTGTATTCGATTATGTTGCGTTACAACTTATGTACACATATTCAAGATACTACTCCATGTTACGCAAGCTTGCCGATTAATTTCTACTCTTTTGCGCACTCAAGTACATCAAACTTTGATCGAAATTTCACGTACGTATACGAACACGTATAATACGTGCTGACTATTTAATAGTGAAAACATTTGAACATTTTAAAAATATTTATATCTATAGTAAACTATTTTTTCAAGAGGACGTACATTGTACATGTAGCTGTGTACTTGTCATAACTCAATATTTTCATAAAGTTCTGTAAGAGTAAGGAAATAAAAGGGTGTTGATCTACTCTGCCTTGTTATTACGAGTAGAATAAATTTCAACTAAATTTCGACAACAATTATATCATTTCATTAAATCCTATCGTATAGATATATGTACATAAACATTTATGCATATATTCATGTAAGCAGTCGATACGCATCGAGTATCTATATATACTATATTTTATATAGATACATACATAGCTACGAACCAGGTCGCTCGATTGCGTACAAAAATTGTAGAATCTTCTTACTACGTTTAATAATTCGGCAAGTCCATGACATCTCATATTTCTACGTCAGTCAATCGGAACTGATCGTATATCGTTACTCAAAATTATCCGTAAATATGATTGACAATCGCGATTGACCCTGTGTGCACACAAACGACAGTCCTTGACAAAGATCGATGAATTCCAAACCTGTTTCATACTTTGTATTCGGTATTGATCTGCAATCATGGTTGACTACGTCTTATTTTGATTGAAAACGTATCCGATTTTTATAATCTGAGAAGCTTCTATTTGCTTATCCGAAGCATATTAATCATCTTAGTATAATCATAGTACTTACTGATTGATCTGTAGAAAATGAATATTTTATTTTAAGAAGTTGTTTACCAGTTATTTTAATTATTATACCACTTTATTATACTAATATGACATATATACACTATATGAATATATATATTACACTTTCACCCTCAACACTAACATCTTCGATCATTTTCCAGATGACGATCCATTCTGGATCTATTACCTTCGAATCTTCAATTTCGTTTATTCGTTAGGTAACAGGAATCTCAACGGCCCCGGTGTGAAAGAATATGAAACGCAAATGTCGTTTCCGATAAATGTCAAACATAAATGCAGCCTTGGGCAATCATTCCATTCTCTGCGTCGCACGTCCGCGGTCCAAAGAAGCCGGTCGATAAAAAAATGATCGACTGTCTGTTCATATTGTAACGGCCGATCGGGGAACAAGTTTTGTCAAAGAGATATCTTCTATAAGATATCTATAATTATACATCAAACGACGTATGTAGGTTTAAAAATTGTAATGGCATTTCTTTCAAGTTCCTCCATTTATTTTTTCAGCACTAAATGTTTCGTTAGTTTAGCATTTAGTGTAACATAATATTGCTTCACCCATCCGGTCTGTTTGAACTCGTTGAACTTAATACCGCACATTTAATTGCTTGTAGTAAATTTGTAGAGCAGAAATGCAACATTCTTTATAAATTGTATATAGATATATCAATAATAATATATTTATATATAATGTCTGATATATAATTGATAAATAATTAATATTTTTAGTTGACAAGATCTATCATCTTTATTTTCGATAGAAATTATCTTCTCGGAAAATCTACTATATAAATATATGTATTTGATATTTAATGTAATATTCAATGTTTAACATTTTTGCGTTATAAAAGAATTAGAAATTATGTGGCAAAATAGGTACTAAATTCGACATTAATTTGATGGAAAGGATATTCTTGCTTAACGAGTATGATGCAACGCGTACAATATTTCATATTAATATTTATTATTTCATATCCATCTATAAATTTCACTAAATTTGAAAACCAAGAAAACTAAAGTGTTTTCGAAACTAGAGTGGTTGATGGAATTAGGATAAAATTTAGCGGTCGCATATTTTTCGTATCTTATCTCTCTCAAGTGTCGCATATTAAACAACGTTAAAATTAACAAGTCCCCGATGACATTAGGCGACGGGTTTCTAACTTTAATCTAAATAACGTGATTTGTCACGGATTATTAGCGTGCCTGTATGTATTAGGTTAGCATATATGAAATGCCGTTTTCTCAAATAAGATTTTAATCGCTTATAGTTTGCTGCAAACATCATATCATGCATAGGGTGCGGCTGAAAATGTATAAGAGGCCAGATAGTAATTCCTTCTGCAAAAGTAGATTAAACTCTGAACTGAATTAACTCCAAAGGGTTCTAGCATCTTATATACACCAAAATAATATTTCATTTCTCTCGGATTTTGTGCGAACGATCACAGTTGTTCAAATTATCATAATAATCGCACAATCGTTTTCTTCTTAAGATTATGTGATAAGAACAATAGTAATTAAATCCTTGGTGTTTCCATTCCCGTTTGAGTAATTTATCTGTACAAACGAGAACTGACATTGATTCGAATGCTTCGAAACGTTATACACGATACCTTGAAATAGTAACGGAATTTTTCATGCAGGATATCGAGGAGAGACGTTATTATGTCGCTTTAAGTAGTAGCCGGTTTTGTCAAACACTGACAGTAATCGTCGATGCGTGTCATGCGATAATTTCAAGCTGATAATATTAAATGACAGAGCGCCAAAGAAATCCAAATCGATCTAGTTTAAATAGATAACTAAAATCTGTATCGTTCTAGTTTATGTAAAACTAGCAAAATTTATATATTGATTAACGTACCACGGATCTATCTTTGATGGAAGTTCAACTCGTTAAACCAAACAAGAATTACAAAGATCGAAAAATGAAAACGTACCAGTTAGATCCGATCTCGTTTATTTTTAAATATTATAAATAAGCGTGTACAACGAATAAGAAAAAGAAACGGAGAGATGCTATTCAGTGAAAATACATAATATAATAGGTACTAAAGTAGGGATGTTCCAGCCTGCAAGCATTGTTTTCGCATTCCGGGAAAAATCGTGGCCAGACGATCTAAGAAAAGGAAAGACGCGAACATTCTGACGATATAACGACCCGTACACGAAGATGTAAGTTTGCGAAGTGAATCGAGTGCATAATGCGTCGGTGCCATGCCGTGGGTCTACATTCTACAGTCTACAGTCTACAGTCTACATAGGTCTCTGCAGCAGCTAAGAGGCTCTCCTCACGCGAGCGTGTTTACATAAGATGGGCCAGGCCCATCGTTATTGCATACTCCCGCCACAGGTGGGTATCCTTACCTATACACGTGCCAGCGTGTACAGTGTGCAGTGTGCACGTACTAATCACACTACTACGCTACTACATGGAGAATGGAACTAAGTAGCGATGGATGTGAGTAGCATCCCCATTTCGGGACACTTTTCGATGCAAATTTTCCGCTGGGCTTTATGTACTGAACGATTAACCACGAAACGCAACATAAACGTACTACGTATGAGAGTTCAGGAATTTTAATCAAGCATCTGGACAATAATTCGGAATAATTTCATCGAAAAATTTTAAAAGTCCTTTTAACTGGAGATGAGAACTCTTTAAATAATTTTCAGACTATTATGATATCATTCCATTTAGAATAGTCGACTTTCTTTTCATTATGCGAGAGAGAATCATTTTATGTATATCACTCAAGTAAATATAATTTGAAATTATAGCAGATAGTTTACCTGCAATTTATTTATATATTATACGAACTAAACTGTAGGAAAAAAAATATAAAGGACATCGTGACCAATTTTCACAAATCTGCATTTCAATTTCAACTTCTCTAAGAGAAAACGTCAATTTCGACGTAACTAATATTACCCGCATAGAAGGATCTTGACAATTGTTCTTCGACGATAGTTTTCCTTGGCCACGTTCAAAGAAATACTACAGTCATCGTATATTGATCTTTCTGATGTGGCAAGAAGCATGCAGATATGACGAAATACGAATTTCGTGCAAGGAATTTCAATGAGAATATGCTTTCATGACATTGACGTTCGATCCACCTTATGTACACGAAGGGATAACAATGTGCTGAGTTCCACGTATTTGATTGAAGAAAAAAGAACGAAAAACGGAGGTAGGAACGAGGAAGAAAGACTGCCCTGAATTATGAATCCGAATTTCTTCGACACAGAGTCTGATTACGGGGGTTGGAAACGCAAGGCGAACCGAATCCAAAATAGAAGCCCGCTCTCTCGTCGTGAGTGTCGTGACGCGAATATATCAACCAGTATACGAGCGTGTCTTGAATCGGATTTGAAGATTTTTCTCGTTTATGCCATTCGAAAGCACGACTTAAGATCGAAAGAGAAGGAATAACCTTGTCCCGTTAGGAACAACACATTCGAAGCATGTTCCTTTTACGCTATTCGTTCGCATATTTAACAGCAATCGAGGATTAGTCCAATATTCGACCAATGGCTACATTCAATTTTCTTGAAGACGAAGTCTTAAACAAAAAAATGTATTCTACACTTTTTATCTTTAATCTTCAATATTAAAAATGATGAATGTTAAAGATTAAAACGATGGATTTCGTGAGGATAGGATTCTTTTATAGAAGCAGGATAAAATGGCGACAGACAAGTGTAGAAAATGAAAGAAAATACATTACTGATCAATTGCCAATAAATATAATATATCATTATTACCATTAACATAATACTATATTACAATATTATTGAATTCTTAATATGCATTTAATTCCATCCTCTACAATTACTGTCTGTCTAGATATAAGGAAAACACATCAGCGTATTGGCTGATTAGGAAATTATTTTTCCATCATCTTGACGAGGCACTGGGGGCTAGCAATGACATCGTTCAATCACTCTTCGATGACAGGTTTCGAAGATAACGAAGCAATTTCGCGCGATGTTATGGTGATTGCTTTATTCAATATTCGATATATCAACGACCGAATGATATCGAGGCTTCTCGGATTGCGTGGAATTTTCGGAAAATTCGGCTGTCAAATGAGCCGTAAGTCCTGGGGAGGACTAGACTTTATCGATTGGAAAAGAGTGGACGATTTACCACTATAATAACAAATAATTCGAGTTTTTTTCGAAATTATTTTATTATTATAAAATTAAAAAAATATGCTTTGGGAAAGAATGTTTATCGAATTATGAATTTGAATTTTAGAATCGAGATATAAAAATCGTTTAAATATAAAATTATATAAAAACTAACCCTCTTTTTAAAAAGATATCTACGACTTTTACGTTTAAATATCTGTATTAATGATTAATAATGATACTTTCCAGGGTGAATCATATTTTATTTCTATTAAGTTTTCCAAAGGACACATCTTTGATACACAGAAGAATTTTCACATCAGTTTTATTCTTCAAGCGGAAATTCATGTTCCAATTACGATAGAAGCAACCTCGATTTTGACAAGAATCTTGAATCTAAAGAAAGCGTCTTTGAGCAACACTCAGCTAGCTGACAATCTAAGAAACGTTGTTCTTCTATCAAAGAACAGATAATACAACTGGATTTTCACATGCCATTTCCCACTTGTTTTACTAAGTGGGAAAAGAAAAACATCCTCGACGTAAGAGACAACGGGAATTTCCTTGGAAAGATGGAGTAGAATGTAGAGTGTAGAGGGACGAGATCAACAGAGGGGGAACTGTTCAGGCTTCGATGGATCGACATTATCGAGCAACCCGCACCCAGGTTTACTCGAGGGAAATCAGCCTGATAATCCGATTAATAAATTGGCTGGCATCCACGCGCCGCATTTACCGATCGTTGTTCTCGATTTAATTGACTATCTTTCTGTACGATCCATTTATTACTCTCAGTATCACGTGTTTCGTCCATTCAAGTGCTTTAATCTCGTAGGCGCAGGGAATTTACGGGCCTCCCCTTTTTTATCATCACAATATCGTGTCACATATTCGTAACGAATTTTATTCAAAAATAAAAATATATCGTCTTGTTTTCTCTTCCAGGGAACAGTAGATAGAATCAGTCCTTTCCTATTCGGTCCTCAAGAATCTTTTATACTTCTAAAAGAACAGTCTTTTTTATTTCCATTTCTAGAATCTCTAATGTAGGTAATAATAACGATAGTTGGTGTAACGTCCTTTAAAAATTAATGTAATATCTGAGTAATATGTAATTTATCGGAAGTAATCTGATGTTTTTAAAAACATTGCTATTCATGTATCGATGTGTCTATTTCTCAAAACAAGTCTTCCTGCTTTATCAATTTTCAGCGACATAACGAAAGGCGTCAATTTTCCACTCGATATCCTACACATCTATATAAAACGATCCATTGCATTAGTGTTTACGTTACGACTTCACTTATAGCGTGACGTAATTTCAACAAACGTAAGTTGATTTTAACGAGTCGTACGCGCATGAGGTCGGATAGTAACTGAAAATTTCTTATAACCCGAGTTGTATGTATAAAACTCCACATTTTATATACTACTGCACCTACTTAATTCGTTCTGTTATACACGTTATTCTCACGTTATTTTTCATTTTTTAAAGACAAACATTAATATCTCGTATAAATAAAATAACAAATATAATTTATAACAGCGAGTTTAAAGTAGTGGTTTACGCAGATGAATTTTTCTTATTTCCCAAGAAACGACTAACAATTTTATTTTGACGAATTCCCTTGCTGAAAAGTATTTTCGTTGGCTTTTATCTACCGAAGGCTGCAAGGTTTCTTACAACCAAATCTGGGACCGGATGTTGTTGATACACAGCAGTTAGTCGAAACGAAGGGTGCTGTGATCTTACGAGACTGAAGAAGAACGTAGGTAGAGAGTAACCATCAAACGACCCACGTGCTACCTGCTGCGAGCAAAAACAAGTGGGTGATTTCAGTATGCAAATTCGTTGCCAGATTTATCCCATCTTCTTCCTTAAACGAATTGAGTAGACACGTAAAGATTTACGCTATCTTTAAGTAGTGTTCCTATAAATAATAACGAATATTGATGCAAAACATGTGCTAGGGATTTCATATCACCTATTTAATCAATTATTAATTAGGAAATTAATCATTATGATTTTTCACGTCGAAAATGAACGTAAACGAATAGGTAATATAATTACTCTTATAACTATTACTACTATTAAATACGAGTAGGTGTCAATTGTTGTATTTTATCAAAAATTTCATATTACTATCTATATAACTTTTACTTGAAAGAAATAGATGAACAAAAAGATCTGCGATTGTTGTTGATTATAGCAGTTTCGCACGATATTTGTACGTTTCTAATATTTGTTTTAATATTTATTCACTGCTTTTCGTGTTTTACATTGTAATAATAATATATGTGTACTAATATATATATTTGTATGTATAAAAGTATAGTATATGTATAAAATGTGTGTGTGTGTGTATTATAATAAAATGAAATCTATAATTTATATTAAATACTCTATCTTGTTATCGCCACTTGAAGAAAGATAAAGGCGTAAAAGGTAACTTCTTGTATTTGCTTGGCGAACATGTCTCAAACATTTTTCATGACAAGAATCGAACTTATATAGTTCATAGCTTTCTTTTTAGATGCAAAACAGAACAAATCCGTCGAGATAAATCAAGAAGCAAGCGCGAAACAGGAATTAGAAGCAGTGAACGCTCTTTATTGCATTTTCCCCTTCGACAGAGGCGTTCTTAATAACTCTGGTTAATCCCTTAAAACCCTTTTGTAAGTTTGTTGATGCACTCAACTCGTTAATGTACCATAACTTTTTCAACGTCTAAAAAACGAGGGAAAGTGAGAGTACGACGAGGAAGAAACCTAGCAAGGCCAACTTGACCCTCCGCGGTAATCGGCTTAAAGCGCCTTAACAATTTCATGTAGATATCCGGATATAAATACGTGTAGGTCTACTGTTGTAAAAGTGGCCTGGTAAGTTGAATTTATGAACGTCTTTCCCTCTTTTGCTTTTCCAGCGCGTTAAACCGTAATCGCGACGAATGCAGCATTTGCGCTTTCCACCATTGCAATTATATTTTTTGCCGCTTCGTAGTACGAGGGTCGGATCGTATAATATTTTATATTTCCTTGAATCAGCTTAATTTTTATTTTAAAATTGATCAAAACTTTCTTCCCGTGTATACGCCGTATATATGTATATATATATACATACGTGCAATTTATTTCAAATATTCTAAGCTAGCATTCTAAGCTATATGTGGGAATGTAGAATTCATAATACTTACTCAATATTACGCCGAAATATTCAATCATATAAATAGTATCATATACACATACATATATGGTAGCCTTCTTTTCTTCTAAGATTCTTCCTCCATCAAAATAACCAAAAAATGAAAAGAATATCGTTAATATTCATAGAATATTCCAACTCTTTAAGAACGAAAATACTTACATTATTGTTACAAAGCACATCGAAGATGAAAACACAGCGTTTCATTCACTCCCATAAGATAACAAACGAAGGTAGAAAACTGGAGGAAATGTTTTCTCGACTTGCATTTCAAGGTCAAATAGTGAAAGACTTTCTTGTTAAAAGCTCCAGAAGGACTATAGTTCCATTTTATTTAACGTGAATTCTCATTAAACTCGTAAAAGAATGAAAACGCTTTGAGCTCCGATGGTGGAGAATTCTTTTCGATTAAAAGCTATAGAGAGATCAAAGTCTCGAAGGGTGTACGCGGCGAACCTAACAAACGACTTTAATCAAACTTTACACTAAAATAGCGCATTCGTGAATAAAATAAATTTTCCCATTTTCATATGTAAGGAAAACAAACAACAAACGCGCGTGTACGTGCAATGTGCAAATTGCTAAAAACTGACTCGAGATCGGCTGGAAACTTTCGAATTCCTGATTACACGGACCATTTTAATAGGATAACTTGATCGAAGAACGTCGTGCGCAGATTTCTCACGGATCGATGTTCGATGCATGCAACGATACAAACTGTCGGAGTGCGTTTCGCAAGGGTCACGGGGAACGATCGGTCGAATAGCGTGCTCAGGAAGCACAACGGAGCACCGTAACTCACGTTTACGCCTGTAAAATGAGCAGGCATACCGGCGTGTCACTTATTGCTAGCTAATATAAACATGACTCCGAGACACCTACGAGAATAAAGAAAGTACATGCACCGCTCGTAAATCATGAGCATTTTACATTTTACTCGCGTTACGCCTTGTTACAGTCGATGCACAGAACACGCGCGTTTAAATGGCCGCGTGATAATTGAGAGGATCGCCACGAAAAAAGCATTTGACATGACGGTTTGATTTCCTGGAGATCGACTCTCTCGCGTCAGTGGTAGTAAGTTTCGCGGCTGACGTTTCCTAACGAGTTGTATAGGAAAAAAAATGAATTCAAAGCAACAACAGAAGTAAACAGAATAGAAATTATAATTTACCACTATACACGGACACGTTTAGTTTATTGTACGATAAGTATAAATTCCTAATAGTTAATAAAATAAATCACTGCAAGTTAAATGATAATATCTATAATAAAAAATAATCGAAATGAAAAAAAGTAAGAATAAATAACGATTTAAAGAGACAAGCAAAACTGTTATCTGCTTTTGTTAAATTAATTTGAGAATACTACTGCTAACTTCTCGAGCACTTGGCCACGGTTAAAATTCCCTTCTGTGCTCATGGTATGAATGTGGAAGAAGCGTGAACCGGTTGTTCGTCCCTTCGGCAGTCTCCTCAAGATTAATCCGTTTCGCGGAAGTGCAAATGGTCACTTCGTATTCATGTTGTAGAGATTGTATTCCTATTT